>NC_143052.1:184214393-184517424 GCF_052426305.1 Pelodiscus sinensis
AGCAGTAGCCACTTGAGTAACTACTGCTATAGTGAACTAGCCACACTCAACTGGCCAAATATAGCCACATGTAGCTAGTGGCTACTGTGTGGGACACCACAGTTCTAGCCATTAAAATAGCTGAATGTCAAACTGGAGAACTGATTACTAACCCTACCACTGCCACAAAGTTCCAGTGTGCTGTTATCACACTAAACTAAACCTTTCCCCTCTACCTCTCCTACTAGCTACTAGCCATCCTGAACCCCAGTTTCTAGTCTCCAATCTCCATCCCTTTTACCAGCAGTCCTCACCTCTCTGCATTTCAGCCAAGTTGACTCCTCCTTCTCCATGCTGCTTGAGTACTGGGCACTGAGACTACAAGAAAGATTCTCCCTTCTCTCAGGGTACGTCGAGTGGGGGATGGGGTGGTGGGGGAGGGGAAGGGAACTCCTCCATTCATCCTGAGCTGTGGGGGGGGGGGGGGGGAGTTCTGAAGAGGGGATTCCCGGGATGTTTGAGGGGGAAGGTGGATGGTGGGTTCTCCTTCCAAGAGATCAGGCACCCCTTCTAAAATTTTGTCGTCTGTCTAACTGTCTCTTTCTGCAGGCGGTGAGGGCCATTAATTCTGAGCTGCTGAACAGGCTCATCCATCTAGCAGACCTGGACAGCGTCATGGCTGGCTTTGCTGCCCTTGGCTTCCCGAACTGTGGAGGAGCACTCAATGGGACACACATTCCAATCCGTGCACCGCCCCATTGAGCAGCCCAATTCTTTAACAGGAAGGGCTACTTTTCAGTGGTCCTCCAGGCCCTGGTTGGCCATTATGGTCAGTTTACTGACATTTGCGTTGGGTGATCGGGGTGGGCACAATGCCCGCATCTTCAGGAACTCGTACCTCTACTGGAGGCTGCAGGCAGGAACATTTTTCCTGCATCGTGACTTTGTGGTTGGGGATGTGCACATGCCGGTGTGCATAGTGGCTGATGCCGCCTACCCCCTGATGCCGTGACTGATGAAGCCCTACACCGGCCACCTGGATATGAGCAAGGCACAGTTTAATGCTCATCTTAACCGGGCTCGCAACCAGGTGGAATGTGCTTTCAGACGTTTAAAAGGGAGATTCCGGTGCTTGCTCACATGGCTAGAAATGGGGGAATGCAACATCCCTGAGGTGGTGGCCGCATGTTGTGTTCTCTATAACGTGGTGGAGAGGAAAGGGGAGGCCTTCCTACCAGGGTGGGGTACAGATGCTGATGGTCAGGAGAGGCACTTTGACCAGTCCCGGACAGCTGGCATCTGTCAGGCTTACTGGGCTGGTGTTCGCATCCGGGAGGCCCTATAGGAGCGATTCTCTAATGGAGGCCACTGACTCTCCTGAGGGCCTCCTGTCTGGGGGCTTGGCCCTGGCCCAATACAAGCTTCCCTCCTCAACCCTTATCCTGACCCTCTTTGTAGAAATAATAAACATCAGGTTTTGTCTAAAAAGAATGACTTCTGTTTTATTGTTGTAAATATCAATAACAGAAAGAATGTAGAAATGTTGCAAACATATAAAACCTTTTGTTTATTGTACATAGTTTTTTCTCAAAGTATATTTTCTGCATCCAAAATAAACATTTTCTTAAATACCCAACATTGTGTTTAACTGGGGTGATGGGGGTACTTAAAACCTGGAGGGGGGAAGGAGACTTGAAACCTGGAGGGGGAAGGGGATCAGGTTGGACGGTGCTTGCCTGCTCACAAGGCTCCTGGCGCCTTGTGTTCGGGATCCACCACAGCCTTGGGATCGGGTGGGGCGATTGACTGTTGGCTGGACAAGAGAGGGTAGGTGCACTTGGGTCTGGGATGCCTGGGGGAGAGGAGGGCTGGGGGACTTGGGGAGCTGCGGAAGAGGGAGGTACAAGGGGGGAAAGGGATGGTGCTGTGGAAGGGGGGTTTGGTGGGGCAGGGTTATGGTGTGTTGCAGGAGCAGGACCAGGCATAGGAGCAGGCAAGCCACAGACCTCCCTGAGAGTGGCACACAGGGACGTGCGCTGCTGGACAAGCTCCTCCATCAGCCAATTATGCCACCGAGCCTCTGCCTCCGTCCTCTCTCGCAGGATGGTGTTGAGCTCCTGCACGGATGCCACATGCTGCCTCAGGATGTTTGCATAGACATGCCTGTGTCTGCGGCTCCCATGTCCCCAGGATGGAGGTGGGGCTGGGTGCTGCGGCCCTCTTGCATGGCTGGTCCAGCTGTGGAGGAAAAGAGGAAGACACAATCAGTCATGTGTGCAACAGCTGTCCAAAAGGGCATGCCCTCTCCTTCAGACAGGGGACTCAGACATTCTGAAGGTAACACTATGTGCGACCTGGGCATCAGCCTGAGCATCACAGGGGTCCCAAAGTGCCAATGGGACCTCACACTGACAACCCACCTGGGTGTGTTCTGGACATGGTTTATGCCACCATGTGGCGCACCCCCATGTGTCATACTGTACCGCCGAACATGTTGGCACATGCAGAGCCAGCTACATGATGTCCATGGTGAGCATTACAGGTTTCCCTTGTACATCACCCACTGTGCACCCACCTCCCCCACCCTGTGTGTTACACGACCTCACTGCACTCACCTGCTGCGTCGTCTCCGGCATCAGATGACACCTGGGAGGCCTCTGGGGTCTGGGTGACTGGCTCCAGAGTGAGGGTCACGGACTCCTCGCTATCCTCCTCCTCCAGCACCATTTCCCCATCTCCAGACTCCCTGGACTGCTCTAGGTCCTGCTGTGGCTGCAGACAGGAACCAGAGAGATGCAAGGCATGCCCCGGACTGTCCACCAGGGCTTCTTCCTGGAGGCCCCCTTTTCTTTTTCCCCTCGAAAAAACTGGCTCCCCACATCCACACACACTTTTTTTCGACGGATCTCCGTCGAAGAAGGCGTTCTTCCTCGTGAAATGAGTACCGCCATCGAAAGAAAAGCCGCGTTCTTTTGATTTAATTTTGAAGAACGCGGCTGTAGTCTAGACGCAGGTGCAGTTTTTTTGAAAAAAGGCTACTTTTTTCGAAAAAATCCTGCAATCTAGACACAGCCTCAGTTACAGTGCCACAGCATACCCCAGCCACTGGGAAGCACAACTATAAGGAAAATCCTGCCAAGGGCATGCTTGACTGGGCTGAGTAGATCATGCATGCGGAATAGGATCAGCATGTAGCAATGAAGCATGCTCAGTGCAGACAGAAGTTTGACTGTTAGAAACTGAAAAAGGCTCTTATAATAGAAAGTGTTAAGTAACCTTACATAGAAATGGTTCTGCCAATTCTGCCTCTATTGTGTGTGTGCACGTGTGCTCACTCAATGCAGTGGCACACTCTGCTAGAGGCTTCTTCCTGCTGCTCCCATAGTGGCAGAGGGTTGTGCTGGGAGAGGCAGGGGATGCAAAGCACCAGGTAAATCGCCTTACCCCCATCCCTCCCACCCACCCACCCACACCCTATGTGTAAATACACAATTCTCTCCGCATGACTTTTGTTGGTAGTTATAGCTGCTCAGCCAAGCAATTACAAAAAATTACATGATTAATCACACTATTAAACAGTAATAGAATAACATTCAGCTATTTCTGGATGTTTTCTACATTTTCAAATACACTATAAACTCCATATTCTGGGTGTTCCTGATCCAGGAACATCCACGGTTCGCACCCTGGCAGCACAGGCAGAAGTGGCTCTGCGTGCTGCCACTCTCCCTTCACCCTCAACTGAGGAAACGGCAATGCGGTGACGTGCTCTGCTAGAGGCTTCTTCCTGCTGCTCCCATAGTGGCAGAGGGTTGTGCTGGGAGAGGCAGGGGAAGCAGAGCACCAGGTAAATCTCCTTACCCCCCCATCCCTCTCACTCTCTCCCTAGCCCAGCAAAATCATTAATCTGGTAAACCCTGTTTCCCAGAGCAGCCAGATTACAGAGGTTCAAGTGTATATTGATTTCAATTAAGACAGATCAAAAGTGTACCACGTTCACTTTACATTTATTTTTATTACAAATATTTGCACTGTAAAAACAAAATAAATGACATTTTTTCAATTCCCCCATTACAAGTACTGTAGTGCAATTTCTTTATCATGAAAGTTGAACTTACAGGAGATAATGCTGCCCACTTCTTGTTTACAATGTCCTCTGAAAGTCTGAAAAGGCACTCAGAGCCCTGTTGTAGTTGTCGCAAGGTATTTTCATACCAGATGTACTAAAGATTCCTATGTCCTTTCATTCTTCAATAAACATTCCAGAGGACACGTGTCCATTCTGATGATGGGCTCTGCTTGATAAAGATCCAAAGCAGTATGGACTGATGTGTGTTCATTTTCATCATCTGAGTCAGATGACATCAGCAGATGGTGGATATTCTTTTTTGGTGGTTTGGATTCTGTAGGTATCGTATCAGAATGTTAAGACTTCTGAAAACATGCTTAGCTCCATCCAAAGCTCATGCCTCTCAGACTTTGAAAGGCACTTGGATTGAGTGCTGTAGCTATCTTTAGAAATTTCACATTGGTAACTTCTTTGCATTTTGTCAAATGTACAGTGTAAATGTTCTTAACATCAACAAAATGTTTTGAGTCATCATCCAAGACTGCAATGATATGAAATATATGGCAAAATGTGGGTAAAATAGCACGAGACACACAATTCTCCCCCAGAGTTCAACCACAAATTTAACTGACATTATTTATTTAATGAGTGTCATGGAAGCATGTTCTCTAGAACAGTGGTTGAGACATGAAGGAGCATACAAATGTTTGGCATCTCTGACCCTCAAATATCTTGCAATGCCGGTTATAAAAGTGCCATACGCAGGTCTGTTCTCTCTTTCAGACGATATTGCAAGTAAGAAGTGGGCAGTATTATCTCCTGAAAATGTAAACAAACTTGTTTATCTTCATGATTGGCTGAACAAGTAGTAGAACTGAGTGGACTTGTAGACGCTAAAGTAGGGATGTAAAATCCCATGTAATCAGTTAGCAGGTTAAACGTTAGGTTTAACTGATTAATTACACAGGATCCAAGGTGAGAAACCACTCCAGTCCGGCTGAAACAGCCTCTAGCTCTGCTGACTCTGCAGGGGGCTGCAGCTGCTGGCCCAGCAACTCCCGGCCCCACACAGGGCTGCTGACTCTAGCCCTGGCCCACAGCACCATGGGCCTGATGGGGCTGCTCTCAGGCAGGCAACCAGTTATCAGTTCACATCCCTACTCTAGAATTTGACATTGTTTTGGTTTTGAGTACAGAATTGTAACAAAAACATTTACACTTGTAAGTTGCACTTTCATGATAGAGATTACACTACAATATTTATATGAGGTGAACTGAAAATACTATTTCTTTTATCATTTTTACAGTGAAAACATTTGTAATAAAATATGAAATCATCATTGTGTGCTATTTATTCTTTGTTGTAATTGAAATCAATGTATATGAAAATACAAAAAAAGCACAGGATTTAATACATTTCTATTGGTATTCTATTATTTTTAACAGTACAATTAAAGCTGAGATTAATAATGATTAATTTTTAAGATAATCACGAGTTAACTGTGACTGACAGCCTTAACAGAAATATATCTTTAAAAAAAACTGCACTGAAATAATCACTTTTTAAGCTTTCCAAAGAACTGGATAGAATATGAAGAACAAGGAAAAAATAGGCAATGTTAAGGGCATTATGACCTTCCTTGTCCCCAAGAGCTGCTGTGGAAATTGCAAAGTTGGTGGACTATAAAAATATGAAGTTCAATTTTGCTTTCTTTGTAAAAGTTTTCACCACCCCTAATACAGCTAGAAATCCAGTTCCTCCATAGCAAAATAAAGCTGGTTCAAAATATACCACATTCCTGTCAAGCATGCACGTTATGTAGAATTAGATGTCAGATACAGCAGACATTGGCAATGTAGAAATGAGGGAACTCAAAAGTTTATAGAAGTCATTTTTCCCTATTCAAGAACACACATTCATAGAATGCTAAAGCAGAAAAGATGCAAATCATGCCAGTCCAACACCCTCCCTAAATAGTATTGTTCTGTTCTTCAATTTCATCCTTTTATTATTGGTTATATCCATATGTAACACTTAATACCTCTTCTCCATGCCTGGCATATAAACCCTTCAAATACTAAGGATTTATGGTCTTTCTCCAAATCTACTCACTCACTAAGCATTTAGTCCAATTACAGTATGTTCCAGTACCTGCAAATGATTAGCTCCTTGATGAAGGACAGCTAATTCACACTAGTACCAGGCAAAACCAAAGTATACTACTGGGAAGTGAGAAAAATGTTTCAAAGAGCTGGTCAAATTACTTACCCCCCTCCAATGAGGAAGTCTACCCTCCATTTATCAGAGAACCATGAAGCCATGGGGTTGTGCCAGACTCATTAATCCAAGTGAAATGTCACAAATTGTTCCCTTCACCTCTAACTTACTAGGAAGTTACAGCCTTCCTTTTAGATAAGGATTTGGCTGCAATGATCATACATTTGTTACCTCCAGAACTTTTAGTGCAATTCACTGTACATGAAGTCCACTATCAGGAGAGCAAAACCCTCTACAGAACTATAAATATCCAGACCAAAATTATCTGCCCACTGCATAGATATTATAGTGGTAAGTGCTAAGAAAACCTATTATGGATAAACAGAAATTACATTTCAAATGCACACACACACACACACACACACAGGGTTAGCTTCCTCCTGTTGCTGGGAGAATGCATTTTGGATAATTTTTTCCTAGAAGTATTAGTTGCACTTTTCCAAGCTGCACCTGTTCTTGTGATTTTCTTTACATAATTCCTCTCTGTTCCAAGTGGTGTCTGCAGTCCCTTTCAAATTTAGGATCACTGGTGAGTTTTGCCAAGCTGCTCATTTCCCACAATGGGATCATATATAACGGATGGAGACACTAGATCAGTGGTTCCCAACCTTTTCCAGATGGGGACCATTTTGTCAATTCAGGAAGACTTGGTAACCCAAGGCAATTCACAAAATGCGTGAATGGCTCCTTAAGAGCCACCTGGCGACCCTTTTGAAATGTAATGGCGACCCATATTTAGGTCCTGACCCATAGGTTGGGAAACCCTGCACTAGATTAAGCACCAACTCCGAAGTACCCATTACACAAGGAAAATACCCTTGCCAATAGGAATGTGCTGCCTGTGAGTGGGCAAACAGGCAGCTCTTCTTATTTCACCATATGAATATCAGTTTAAATGTACCATAATAATTATTTTGGGATGTCTTTCTACATTTTCAGATATATCGATTTTAATTACAACAAAAAAAGGAAAATGTTCAAGTGCTCGCTGTATTATTTTTACTACAAATATTTGCACTGTAAAAAAAAACAAAAGAAATAGTATTTTCAGTTCTTCTCATACAAATACTGCAAAGCAATCTTTATTGTGAAAATGCAACTACAAATGTAGATTTTAAATAACTGCATCAAAAACAAAACAATGTAAAACTGTAGAGCCTACAAGTCAAAGCATGAAGGGGTATAGGAATGCTCAGCACATCTGGCATGTAAATATCTTGCAATACTACCTACCACATTTCATTTTCAAATGACATTGTATTAAAAAAAGAAAAGAAAAGAGTGCAGTTTAAAATATCAGTATACATGCAGACATGAGTACAGTTGCGAGATCAGTTTCATAGCAGAGACAGTGAGCTTCAGAGCAGCACAGAATGCCTTCAGAATTAGTAGTCCATACGTTATTGTCCTATGTTCATATCCAGGGTGATCCAGATGGGACTGGAGATCTCAGGCTTATCACTCAAGCTTCTCCTGGATAAAGCTCAACCTGACTCAGGACCTAAGAGACTCAGGACCCAAGAGTCATTTATATAGTTCCAGGCCCTCTTTTGACAGCAGAGTCTTCAAGGGCATGTCTAGACTGCATCCATCTGTCGGCAGAGGGATGCAGATTAGGCAGGTCGACATTGCAAATGAGGCAGGCATTTAAATATCCTGCACCTAATTTGCATAAAAATGGCTGCCACGTTTTGCCGACTCAGCACTTTGTTGGCAAAAAGCAGCAGTCTAGAGGGGGATCTATAGAGAAAGAAAGCCTTTTTCAACAGATCCCTTATGCCTCCTGCAAGGAGGTTTTTCCTGGACCAAAGCTGTTGGTAACTTTATTCTTTGTGAAGCAGCGGTAGGAAATAAATAAATGAGGACATAGCCTGTCCATCTGACAGATGGTTAATAAAAGCAGGAAACCAAAAGTGCTTTCACACAAAACTTCTACTTTATTTAGTCTCCAGCATTTACATGTGTCTGCAACAGATTATCAGAGCACTTCAAATTAACACCAAGTCAATATTTACCCATGGTCTTAATGAAGTCTCAAGTGGATTTCTGTAGATGTCCAGAGGTCAACCTTCCATCTGCAGAAGAACTTGAGAGGTGTACAAGTGTTTAAGTATCCACTGAAATCAGATTTCTTCCTCTTTTTATACCCAATTTATTAGTAGTATATAGCTTGTTCATCAAAAATATTGCTGAGCAGAAGTTAAGTGTAGAATTTTCCAGACAGTCAGGCAGGGAATTTTCCATCAATTAACAAGTTGTATTTCACATGGAAATAGATAATTATTGCCAGACTTTTCATCTTGCAAAGCCCCATGCTTCAGCAAAAACCTCAAGTCAGGAAGGCACAGGGTCATGTTTACTCTTCGTAGTCATTCATTTCTCTCCTCCTCTCCTGGCCTGTTAATTGTGCTAAGACTTAAAAAAAAAGACAATCTTTTAGCTGGTGACAGCAATAAGCACAACAATTAGTATTCTAGCTGCTGGCAGTGGTCTAGGCTTGTTCTTGGTCTCTGGTTATCAAAAGTCTTTCCCTCCTACATTTTAACTTCAAGATTTGACCCAATGACAGCACAGCATGGTACCATTGACTTCATGTCAGGTATTAAAAAAAAAAAATTAATGGAGATTGCCTATCTCCTAGAACTGGAAGGGACCTTGAAAGGTCATCGAGTGTAGTCCCCTGCCTTCACAGCAGGACCAAGTACCATCCCTGACAAATATTTGCCCCAAATCCCTAAATGGCCTCTGCTAGGACTGAACTCACAATCCTGGGTTTAGCAGGCCAATGCTCAAACCACTGAGCTATCCCTCCCCCCTATATCACTGTTACTAGTCTCCAGCCATAAAGTTATCAACTGTTAAGCAGCAAACTTCTTAAGATAATAATGGTAATTTCTGTTTTTAAATCAGTGATCTGATCAGACGTGTTCCAAAGCAAATACAGAATATCACAAAGGTAATGTACAATAAAGGCAATAAGAGCATTTCATCTTCATCCAGCTCCACTTATGTAAATTGCTTGGCCAAGTGCATATGCGGTCACCAATGGATACCACTAGTGTCAGATTCTTTGGCTCGGGACGCATGGTGTGTATGGGTAAACCCACAGTAGAATACAATAGGAGCCATCACTCGAAGAAGAAACTTACAGAGATCTGGAGAACAGGTACACTTACCTATGACTGACTGGGTCTTTTGTACCTAGAAAAAAGATCAAAGGAAAATCATCAGCCACAATATAAAATGAAGTTAGTTTGTTGGTCCATCATAGAGTTTCAGCATATTATGTATAAAGAAAATTACTTAGCTGTTAATATGATGCATTGTCAATTTCTTGAAAGAATCCAGGAGTCAAATCCATTCTAAAAGAAACCCGCTGCTCAGGAATCAGAAGTCAGCGCTCAAGTTATTTTTGTCAGGCTGCAGGCTCCTGTCAGCATGCCTGTCTCCCAGATGAACATACAAGTTGGTGATTATCTATCCAAATTGTCATGCACAAGGAAAAATAAATCCATTATCTTTTTAGAGACAGGTTCTTTTTATGTCATGTCAATATATCAACTGAAGGCATATGTTGCTGGAAAATCAGGGTGCAAGCCACATAAGGGAAAATAAATGATAGCTGAGAAAAATATTTTTTATAATACGGTAGCAATCTCTACTGCTATAGCCTATGCTACCAATAAATGGGTTTGGAGAATGAATGCATAAGTGATTCAGACTCAGACAATAGTGTTTAATGTTTGAAATGCAGCAAAACAGTAAAGGTAATCCCTTAAACACTTACAGAGAATGGGGCTTTATTTCAAATACCACAAATCCACAAAGATACAATGTTATAAATGGTTTTTTAAATTCAAGCTGATATCATGAAGGCTCCTGGGTTTAGCACATCAAAGAGAGGCAATCAAAAAATGATGCTACCACTCTGCATTTAATGAAAGAGGAGAATCGATTGGAATCCTGAACTTCTAATCTTGTGCAACCTCAGTTATATGCAACACGCTACATCTTTCACATTGCAGAAGATCTCAACAGATGTGAGCTACTGAAAAAAAGTTATCTAAGAGTAATAGCCAAAGACCTTAATCACTTTTAACTGTAACACGGCACTATTGCTGAGTTGTCATTTTTATATACAAATTTCTGAATAAAATATACTGTATTAAATGAAAATGATACTTCATCTACCTGTGTAACCTGAGCTTGTTTGTGAAAGCACAAAATCCAGGTTTCATCTGCAGTGAAATACTCAATTTGACAAATCTCCGCAAGCCTAATTCAGAAGAGGGGTCACTGCTAGGGTTGCCAGATGGTTTCAACAAAAATACCGGACACACTTGACATTACATTACAATCTACATTACATCTTATTTAGAAAATACAGGACATTTATATTTTCTCATTTATAATTTCTCAATTTGTTTCCTGAACAGAAAGCTCAAATACTGTCTGGTTCAAAACCGGACACCTGGCAACCCTAATGGCCACTTGTTGGCCATCTTTTAAGAGTGATTTTCATAAAGCTCCTGCCAAAGATGTTTTTCATATGAAACCACTAACAAAAATCTAATTGATTTCAGTAAGAGCAGAACATAAAGGCTGTGACAAACTGGAAATTAATAGCTAATAACTGATTGTCAAGCCTTAGTTAAGTTTATTTGCTTAGGTAACATCCTTTATTCTAATGATGTGTAAACATTTGCCTGTGTATATAAATAAAAAGACTGGAAAACAGCTTTTTGTATCTGCCCTCCTCTTTCTTAATATAAAACAGGAAAATAAAGCATTTTCTTTAAAACATTACTTTTTGTGTGTTAACTACAGCTAGGATCTAATGCAAAAACTAGCTTGCAGAAGGACTTGATGTAAGTCCCAGCACTAGCTTGCGATTATGGGACATATGAAATGTAGGAAGAGAGTCTAATGTAGGAATTTCACAGTACAGTAAACTTCTGATAATCCGGCACCTTTAGGACCCAAGGGGTGCCGGATTATCAGATATGCCGGACTATTGGAAGGGGGGGCTATGAGGGGTCTGGGGTGGGGAGGATGCCACCCCAAACCCCTCATAGCCCCCCCTTCCGATAGTCCGGCTCTGCCCCAGGCGTCCCTGATTCAGCCGCTGCTGGTCAGTTTCAGCAGTGGCTGAATCGGGGACGCCTGCAGCAGAGCAGCTGAAATGCTGCTGGGTTGGTCTCGTAGCGCCGACCCTTGGCGTGGCGAGACCAACCTGGCAGCACCCCAGCTGCTCTTGGGGATCCCTGGGGCAGAGCAGCTGGGGTGCTACCGGGTTGGTCCCTCAGCGCTACTGGACCAACCTGGCAGCACCCCAGCTGCTCTGCCCCAGGTGTCCCCAAGTCAGCCACTGCTGATACTGACCAGGGGCTGATTCCAGGAAGCTGGGGCAGAGCAGCTCTGCCTCGGGCTTCCTGGAGTCAGCCGCTGGTCAGTTTCAGCAGCGGCTGAATCGGGGACAGCTGGGGTGCTGCCGGGTCGGATCAACAGCCCCGAGGGGCAGCACTACGGGACCTACCCAGCAGCACTCCAGCTGCTCTGCCTCCGGCTTCCGCGATTCAGCCGCTGGTCAGTTTTAGCAGTGGCTGAATCGGAGAAGCTGGGAGCAAAGCAGCTCCAATGGTCCAGCTGCCCGGAGCACTTCTGGGTTCCTGATGGTGCTGGACTATCAGGAGTGCTGGACCATCAGAGTTTTACTGTATTTTGGTAGGTAGGAAGCTTATTTTCTTCTGTGCTGTGTAAGAAGTCACCTTAAATGGTAGCTCGAATACTCAATTTCATTATAAAGAGAAAAAACATGCAGGAACTATTACAAAAAACATATTGAACCATTAAAGCGAAAGAAAAAAACCCCTGCAAATAATGCAAGATCAGACAGCGAAGAAGTAGTCCACACTGATCATATAATTTGCCTTGAACTAGTCTTCTAAATTTGGCATAGAATTTGTCCCTCCCCCACAAAACAGTGTCATTATTGCAGAGGTCAAACTAATTTGCTTAGATGAACTCTTAATAAGTTGGTATAACTCAATTTTCCTTTGCCCTAAATTCAATGATCTAATCTCCATCAGGGTAGTTTTAAATATTGTGCACAGTAAGAACTAATTTAATGTTAGACAGGAACTACTGTATCATACAAGGTATTAGTGTCAGAATGAAACAGACCCCAGAAATCTTGATCCTCAACCATTACCACATAATTTTTGCTACCATGTATCTGTGCCTAAGATCCCTCTCCCAGCCACTTAAGAGTCATTTTTGAACCGTCAACTCAGGAGTTCCACAATAGGGCAGATGGGAGCCGACGTGCACAAGGAGCCAGCTTTTAAGCCAGCTCTCAATGTGTCTCCCACTTTGCGGACCCACCTGCCTCCACACCGTTCCCTCCTATTGGCTCCCCTTGCAGATCAGCTCCCATCTGCCACTCTACGCTGTTGCCTCTGATAGAAAGGCAACAGCATGGGGTGGCAGGGGACTCCCCAGGAATGGAGCTAGAACACACTAGCTGCCAGCCCTGCGCCCACTATGGAATAGTCCTGTAATGGCTAAACTTTGATGCGGTTATACAACTATTCAATTACATGCTCTCTAATATTCCTAGACATGACTTCCTGTTTCTGCATATTTTAAGGTAATCAAAACTGAAATATTTCACGCTAATCTTAACTTTAAAGCTTCTAAGTCCAACTACTTTTCTTGAGCAAATTTTATTTTCTACCAGTGATACTCATACAGAGGTTTGTAGGCCACAATTGGGTCTTTAATATGACTATCCGATAAGAAAATGCTTATCAGACAGTCGATTACTGACTTAACTAGTCACTGCACCTGCTCCCCCCACCCCCACCCCTTGCTGCCTCTATCAGAGAGGGACAGCAGGGGTGGAGGGGAGTGGAGGGGGAGTGGGAGAGCAGGATTCTGTACTGGGGTGAGCCAGCTTAAAAACCGGATTCTTGTACATTTCAAAAGCCAAGCGCCACAGGGAGGGCGGGGCCAGTGGGGAACTCAAATACTCCCCTAATGGCCCTGGGCGCCCTGATTTTGAAATGTACAAGAGCCCTGGGAGGACTGTCTTGTACAGTTCAAAAGTAAAGTGTTCGAATCCCCCTCTGGCCAGCAAGGCTCTTGCTACATTTCAAAGGCAGAGGCACCCTTATCGACAAATCAAATAGTTAATGCAAATTACATTGATTATTCGATTAGTTGATTAATCTAAATTTAATATCCTTATAACCAATGTGGAGGCTTTTACTATGCTATTAACAAAATAATAGGGATAAAATAGTAGTTGGTCAGTCATTTTTCTATGATAATTTTATAGTTTTTATATATACACATATATAATTTTAATTTACTATTTATGAAAAGAGACAATGAAACAATTAGTTCTTGCTATGTAAAATATTTTATACTCATACAAAGTGAACAAAACAACAAATTTACTTTACTGGGGCTCTTCTGTGCAATGACGATTGCTAACTGGCTTCTAATCATTGAGGTCACAGTATCTTTGATTTATGCTATAATTTGACCCTTAATTAGTAATTAGAAAAGATTAAATTACAAGGTTTTTGTTTTCCTCCCGATGTAAGAGTTTACACCATTTTTTACTATAAATTAACTTGGAGGTATGTAAACAAGTCCAATAACTCAAATCAATCCATTTTAACTCTAACAAAATAAAACTGAAATGTAACAGATACCAATTTCACATTCTTAACACATGTGCAAAGATCAATTTTATGTTTGATCTGAATAGAAAAAAATTGTCCAGGCAATGAAGAACAGATATTTCCAACATAGGTTTGTCAGTATGGTCATACACAACATAAATATGCCAATTTAAAAAGAACTAGCACCCCACAACCAATATGATATCAACACCATAACAAATTTTTTGTAACAAATATTGTAAAATAAATGTTTCTCTCTTTTTGGTCTAACTAATGTAAGTAATTAGGCATTATCATTAATCTAAATGATCAGGACTCAAGAAGAAGAAGGTGGCCACATATCTTCTAAGAAGGCCAAAGGTATAAATTTCTCATATAAGCAAAAATAGTTGTTAAACATACTACTTGTACTACCAATGAGTTAACATACACATACTGGTGGCTTTATTGTATGTGGATGCTATACCATTCTGTGGCACAGTAATAAAAGATTTCTAAAGTTGTGCAGGGATAAACAAGTGATAACATTATTTTGATAGTTTGATGTACACATCAGACTGAGAATTATAGTTACAATTGAGGTGGGTTTTTTTTAACGTTTGGTGGTATTCTGTTCAAAATTGAAGCCTTTCCTGTTGCTGTATGAGAAACTATGCAATATGGGGAGAAAATTCAAGTATTTGTCAACATTATTTGCAGGGTTTATTTTTTGATGAAAAATATCACGGTTCAGAAAATTCTGGCTTTCACTGAAAAAGAAAAGACAGAGGAATTGAAGTGCTCCTTCTTCATCACCAGACCAATATTTACAAGAGGAAATAAAGCGGACACTTTATTTTTATATTCAGCTCCTTCCTATAGGGTGACCATCTTTTCAGAAGGCAAAAGCAGGACTCATGTAGGAGTCCTTCCCGCTCTGTGGCCCCTCCTCTTCCATTAGGCCATGCCCCCTCTGTGGTCCCACCCTCTGCTCCTCCTCTTTCCCCTAAGGCCCACCCACTAGACAGGGTTGAAGCTCAGTGGAGCCATGTTAACAGCCTGAGCCCCTGTGGGGAGTACTAAACCTTCCACAGGTCTTGAGCAGGAGGCCAGGCTACCCAAAAGCTGGCCCTGGACCAGTCCCTGCACCACAAGGCATGCTGTCAGGGCAAGTGGAAGGTCCAGGGCTCCCCACAGTGGCCTTGGCTACCTGGTCAGCTCTTACTGCTGGCCTAGTTAGGGGGCAGGGCCTTGCAGAGAGGAGGAGGAACAGGGATGGGACCTTGTGGTGAGGAAGGGTAGTAAGGCCCACCTCTGCCATTCTTCTCCTCCCCCAATAGAAAGAGGTTAGTACTACCCTTTAGCCTCAGGTAGGTGAAGAACAGAGCCACAGGAAATCCAGTTCATAGGTAATTTTCAATTTATGTTGTTATGTAAATTTACTGGGAGTAAGAACATTTTAAAAAGCTGTGTTGAATACAACATTGCTTCTGATACACAGATGTTTTATTTTACATTACTTTTTTCACATGAAAGCTCGTACTTAACAGTTATTTAAAAACCCTAAACAACTTTCTCCTTCAAGCAGAAATGGTTACATGCCTAAAAAGGGGGGGGGGGGGGGGAGAGGGAGGGAAGGAAGAGAGAATAGAATACGGGAAGAAGTGTTATAGCATGTTTGACCTTCAAATGTCAACATATTCCTCCTGCAAAGATCTTGTGTATACAATCACACATTTCTGTAACTTTCCCTAGGGACAAACCATCACGATCAGTTCAGCAGCGAAATAGCAGGTGCCATCATGATACAGTTTTATGAAAATCAGTCTAGAATAGTTTTATTATAATGTCTGTCATTTCACATAATGGGAATGTAGCCTGGTTAAGCATATTGGACACAGATAGCTCCACACCCTCCTGTTGTTCTGATGCTTTCAATGGCAGGACTTGCTGAAAACAAAATTCAAATGTGAAAGGCTTCCATTACGTCTGCAGAAAACAACTAGTCAGTCTTGCTATGTCTTTCTTTGCTGGTTATGAGCAGTTTATTCAGAAAACAAACAACATTATGTCACATCGCTAAATCTGTTTTATAAGAACGTTTTTATGGAGGGCAACATATGCTTAATAAAAAAATCCCTTCAGAAAAATGTATTGAGCAGCCTCTTACACTTACACACACACACACACACACACACACACACACACACACACACACACACACGGTTGCAGAAGAACTGATGCCTTCATGGAAATAAATACTGCAAAAACTATACTGTCTACTGAAAAGATAAGGCCCTACATTTTCTTGGATGTGCCGTGATTTACACATTTATGAACAAATGTCCAAATGTTCACACAGGGAAGGAAAACTCCTCTTCTCTTATACGTGCTATGAGTGGAATTCAGGACATCATGTTTCTGTGCAAGGTAAAACAACACTATCATGGCAATGTGCACTTTCAAGGATACAATCTCTCTGCTCTATCACCACCATTTTACAGATGGGAATATCTTTGTCTTCCTAACTTAAAGAGGCAATGGGAAGATTAGTTAGTTGATACATGTACAGTTCTATGAAATTGAAAAACCAATATATACAATGTAGGCTATATTACGCAATAGTTGGTTTTTTTAACTGTGTGTTTTTTCCTCTCAAATATGGTACATTAAGCTCCACTGTACTGTAAGTATTGGAAGATATCCAAGGTATTCTAAGTGAAAAGTCAGCCTGGTATGTGGATGGAACACTGCTACATGGAAGAATCCCACGTGTGGAAAGCACATGAGATTTTACATTTATAGCAATGATGCTTAGACACATTAGAGAAGCCAACTTAGGGGCTCACTGGGTAAGGAAGTGAGCAATCAATTATCTGGGGTCTGACACTTGACACCTCCAGTAGATCCTGGACTGTGAGAAGCAACATGCAATTTCAGCATCTTAATTCATGAACCTCAATGCAAGAACCTGCAGGTTTAGAACCTTCAACTATAGGGGTTCTGGGCTGCTGATGCCTCAGCATTGCCACTTGAGACATAGACTAGGGGTCCCTTGGGAGGACTCTGCAAAGCTATGTCTGGCAGAAAGTACCACCCAGCAAGCACTAAGTGGTATGTGCTCACAGTCTACTCATTGGCCAATCCCAATATTTAAACCAGGAAGCCATCTGAGGAACAGTCCGAGCAACACAATAGACTTCCTGATTCTGCTCCAGACCGTGCCTGCAATACCTCTGGCTTCTGGCCCTGGTTTATCCTTGACTTCACTTCTCAATTGATGTCTATAAGCGGGTGCCCAACCCCAACTTCCTGTATTCTGATGAGTCTGAACCCTGCTATCTGCCTGCTGCCTACAACTTGCCTGATTTCCACGCAATCTGACTCAGCTCACTCCTGACCCCACTATTTATTGCAATTTAGCAAACGATCAGGGAAAGCCAGCCACCCAATTGACACTCTCATAAAAAAGAGAATTTGTTTTCTGTTTCTCCCCAACATACATGCTCCAAATTACATTCTCTTTCAGCTGCAATCAATAATGAACACGTTAAATCGTCCCAAAGTCAAACAAAAAAAAACCCCTTATTTCACAGCTAGATTTAAAAGAAAACATTTCTATTCACACACCACTGCTTTAAAAGCACAGAATAAAATACAAGTCTCCCTACAAGCCTGTAGAAATAATATCTCAGTAGCATTCAATTGCGAACAAGAAGCTCAGACTTAATTTCCATCTATTGCTTCTAAAGAATTTTTCTTCAGCTTTCAAAAATTCCAGTTCTTAAATACAACCCCATTGAACATTACAATATGTTGTTCCTGAGTTGTTTACTGGTGATGACTATGAATCAGCACTTCATCATTTTCTGTACAGCTATGAAATACTAGCATGAATTTATCTATGATTTTGGGTGTAATGAAGTGATTTCCATAGCTTCATCTTACTTGTAAATTTTCTCTGTAAGAAATATTACTAGTCTAGCCTGGGATTTTTTAAAATTAACTGTATTATAGGATTTCATGAACAGAAAGAACGGTGGCAGTGCTTTTTGTCTTGATGGTAAGATAATGATCTCAAAATGAGCATAAGAGGTGACCATTTTCAGCTGTTCCAATGTCAAAGACTACATAGGGCAGAGAACGGAAAATAAAAAAAGGTTATTTGTGCCTGAAGGATTTAGCCACTCACTCCTATGGGGCTGTCATAATAATGAGTTTGCCTGTTGCAGGGAATAGAGCAGCAAAAGTACTAACTTTAGGGACATGAGGAAAATTCTGGACTATTTTTCAGTGGAAAAGGAAATTAGAGCCTGAATAAAAAATCCCTCAAGATTCTACCTGAAGTGGAAGGAGATGAACATTTTTTGGCACAATGTGCAATTATGCATTATGGAAAACATCTCTGACCAAGGACACAGAAAAAATAGCATGTGATCATCGGATTAAAGACTATAGTAACATATACGCATGAGAGAGGCAAATGAAGTTTGCACAGACATTCTTAATTCTGGTATTCAGTAACTTTGAGAACTTGACTTTGCAACTTTAATGTACATTTGGGAGCCGGAGGGTTGTTTGCAACAAATATTTACAATGAGTACTGTTGTAAAGCAAGCACCCACATAAATCTTCAGACATCTTGAATAGAGTTTCTATGAAAGTCATTGTGAGGCACTGAAGATTTTTCTCCCAACTAAATATTAATCCTACTAACATGTTTAAGTTATTGTCACACAGCTTTTATATATTTGAATAAGCTATGTGACTACAAACTACAATACATAATTATGCAATTCATATTGACAATCCAATTTAGTTCAAGACGTCATTAACTGGAGTCCCACATATCCATGGATCCCTCCAATCAATTGATCTTCAAGCATACAAAATTATATTTTATTTCAATATCCCTTTAAAATTTCAATGCTGTAAATATGGACTATATCTAGTTTTTAATATTTACTTGGAGGGAATCCTTTTTAGTGTCTCCCTGTACATTGTCTCAGCTACTGGGATCAAGAAAGCTGAGTGTTGTGTGTGCAATATTTGGTAATGTAAAGCTTACTACAGATACCAGCTGATTCAGAGGTATGTGCAGTATACTCATAGATACCACCTATAAATATATGTTAGCCTCTTTTTCCTTTGTTTTCATTATATAAAAATTAATAAAATTTATATTTGTTCATACATGAATATACATTTACCTGTCAATTTCTCTCTCTCTGACAGAGTCTAAACACAACACTTCAACTAAGCATTTAAACAAATGCTTAGCTTTAAGTCAGTGGTGGGCAACATTCGGCCCTTCGAGATTCGACGTGTGGCCCAGAAGACATTTTGTTTACCATTGTCCACATGTAGGTTTACCAGACCCTGCAGGTTTCCATCTGCTTAGGGTTTCTCCTACGGTATTACCAAAGTGATACACACGTAAAGCAAGGGTACGTTAAGTGACGTGCATGAAGATTGCACACAACATTGACTATGAGAGCAGTGTGCTCTCTCTGCATTCAATGAAAATGCTGCTATGGTTCAATTGGCACACACTGCAAATTTTAGTTTCCAAGTTCAGTTAGCAAAACTACCCTATCCCAGCAAACCATCTTGGTTTTGACTATCTTGCACCCCCTGAGATGGAGAGCTACTCAGTCTAGGTTGTCCACTGCTGCTTTAAGCACATGCTTAATTATTTCACTGAACAGGCAGACACCTAAGCACATGCTTGCTGAACTGAGACCTTAAAAGCTCACTGCAAATATGTAGCAGAGAGAACTCAGATGTTGAAAATGCTGGTTGCCAAGTACTGTAAGGAATGACAGCATCTTTCACAGAATCAGAGATATTTCTATCTTTAGCATCCTCACTAACATATTCAAATTGCTGCCCTTTTCTGGTCTCCTCTCCTCTCAACCAATCTTATTGGAAAACCTAAACATGATATAGATGGGTAGGATGTTGAAACCTCAACATAGTATAGATGAGTATGGTATAAATAGACATTTATTTATTTAGAGAAACAGAGCAAGATGAGGTTTGTACACATCAATCACACAGCTGAGTGGAGACTAAAGGAAGTTAGAAGAACTAGCTAAAGCAGCAATGGCATGAAAATTCGTAGACACGATTAGTTAATCTTGTCTGACTGATCAGGTAGAAGACCCCAGTGTAAACAGATCTAACTCTTTGGAAGGGAGGACTGGGGGGCTATTCTGGGTGGAAGTTAAGCTGACAGAGAAAAATATAATGTAAACGTAAGAATTGATATAAAAAGTGCATAGTGTACATATTCTGTGTACTTAAAATCTGAATATGTGCAAATAAATCACAATATTTCCATTGTATTATGTCAAGCATATCCTTTAACATTTTCTGAGCATGTACATAAATGCTTTAGTTAAATAACATGGGCTTTTTGGGTCACAAGCGATAATTACTAAAAAACACAGAAATTACAAAGCCAAGTCAATAAATATTCATAATCACAGCAATGTTTGTTAAAAATAAAATCTGAAATAGTGGTTTTTTTCTGAAATGCTGAACAGTGTAAGAATACTTATTATGTAATCTAATGTATAAAAATAGATGAATAAGTTAATCAATACCCTGACCTAAAATATGCACTTTCACGATATCCATTAGAAATAGGTCATTTTGCAGTATATAGTGGTATTTCAAATAAAGTTGAATGCCGTTATCAAAGCACACATTGTAAGAATTCATCCATTTACCAACACAAGGAGATCCTCTACACTTTCTCATGCAACTTTAATTCTGACATACAAAAAAGCAGAAACTTAATTTTCATATAATTGGTCTCTATATCTTTCTATTCTCCCTAGAGCTGTGGTACAAAATGAGTGGCAATTCTATATTCAGTAGTGGTAAAATAAAATGCCTTCTACATTTACAGAGTAGATACATGAGCTTTTTTCCTCCAGAGATCTGATATGCAGTTTACTGGACAGAATATGCTTGCCCCTCTAAAGAGGAACAGGGGGGTGCAATAAACAGTGCTACCCACTCCACTTAGTGCATAAACACAAAATGCAACCATAATTTGTACACCCTGATTACAGGTGCTGAAGAGTTCAAGACCTTGAATTGCCTGCAGCATTCACTGCTCTAAGGTGGAAAAGATTCAGGGTGAATCCCTGGCCCCTACTGAAGGCAACAGGAGTTTTGCCCTTTTCTTCAACACAGCCAACATTTCATCCGGGATATATTTCTTAAACGAGATGTTCCAGTTCAACAGGGAGTTATGAGTTTGATGTAATCATCACAGAGTAAAATTTCTGGCCTATGTTATGCAGACCAGATTCTGTGATTATAAAATTACCTTCTGCCTTTGAAATCCATGAAAGAGTTTCAGGTCTCTTGGTAGCATGTATACGGTAAGTGATGCTTAAAGAGTTCTGGGAAAATACTGGCTGCACTCATCATCATCATCCTCTGTCCAGCAACTCCTGCTGGTTACTATCCTCCTCTTCCAAGCACAAGAGTCATTCTGTCTCCCAACACTGCTACTCGAGCAACCCTCTTCTGTGTCTTATATATGATAATTTAGCCCTTTAATATCCTAAAGATCTATGCTAGTGTTCCCTGCAAGCTGAGCACTTGGGTGGCCATCCAGAAGAGATTCAAAGCCACCCACCTGATTAGCAATGTGCCCACCACAGACAGCACGTGTTTCTACTGGTGGCACATCCACACATGCCTCAATGCACATAAAGTTTATTCTGCACATGAATGGAAAAAATTACCATGATAGAGATTATTTCTGTATTATACAAACTATAGTAGCCAGGTTCTTATGAAAACATGGGTCTAAAAATCTCAGAATGTTTTTTGCCTATGTAATATAGATCCATATTTCTGCTACAATGTGTAAAGAAAGAGGCTTTGTACCTTAATAATGAAGCAGCTTTGAACCATATCAATTTTCCAATAATGAGAAGATGACAAAAGACAATATTTTGGTAAAACGAGCAAAACTTCACTTACTGGATCCTGACAATTTTTCCTTTAATGAAAACCTTCCCTTGAGCCACAATTTAAAATGCCTGAAATAATCCTATGTGCCCAGGAAGGCAAACACTAGCCAGATCATAAAATTAGATTACTGAAAGTGAAATGTATTAATTGCATGAGACCACCCAACTTTATGTGAAGCAATTAAAAAAAAATAATGCGGCATGCCCAGCACAAAGGTGTTGCTTTACACTTGAAAATTAAGCAAAAGTGGTAACATTTTGCATCATCAGGCTAAATGTTCTTGGAAAGAGTTTAAGTAGTTGCAACTTGAATGTGTGTCTCTTTCAGATAATGGACTTTGATTTCCTTTTAATTATTTATAGTTTATTTATTTCTTTAGTCACATTAACCTCAAGGAAAGGAAATATGAGCTATGTAATCTAATAAACGTGAATAATATGATTAGAACACTTTGCTGCAAGCAGCCTGCGTAACTGACAAATAGCATAAAGAGTTTCACATAAGTGAGGCTAAAAATGCGGTGAAGTGCTAAAATGATTTGCTTTATCCTCATACCCCAGGACACCTTTACTAAAAGACTGGCTCACAAATGGAATAGTGAAATTGTTTTGTCAAGAAAGCAGACATATTTCTGTCACTTAGACCGTGTTTCTCACCCTTATGAAAAGCTAAATCCCACACAGAAACAGACTATACGCTGACTCAGTGTACTCCAAGTGTCTCTCTTGCTGAAAATATAATTTAAAAAGCCCATGCAGTGGTTCTTGAAGAACCATTTTGTAATGTTAGGATGCTGTATGTTTTTACAGAACTCTAAGTAGGATCATTTAAAACTTTTATTCCAAGTATTTTTTCTCTGGATATATTTATGCTCCTGTTTTGCAGTGAAGTCCTTTGCAGGCAGCCTCTTATGCCTGTCTGGATTCCCAGAGACTTGGTGTCTTTTCTGGAGTCTGCCTGTGTGCAGCTCATTGCAGGACCAGGGTGTTAACTGAGTATAGGAGGCTCACAATGCTCTCATTACACATGTACACATACAGAATGGGAAGCAACTGTCTAGGAAGGAGTACTGCAGAAAGGAATCTAGGGGTCAAAGTGGACCACAAGCTAATTATGAGACAACAATGTGACACTTGCAAAAAAAGCAAACATGATTCTGGGATGCATTAACAAGCAAGACATGAGAAGTCATTCTTCCGCTCTACTCTGCGCTGATTAGGCCTCAATTAGCATAGTGCGTCCAGTTCTGGGCATCACTTTTCAAGAAAAATGTGGAGAAATTGGAGAAGGTTCAGAGAAGAGCAACAAGAATGATTAAAGGTCTAGAGAACATGACCTATGAGAGAAGACTGAAAGAATATTGCTGGTTTAGTTTGGAAAGGAGAAGACTGAGAGGGGACATAATAGCAGTTTTCAAATCTAAAAGGGTGTCAAAAGGGGGGAGAATTGTTTCCCTTGGCCTCTGATGATAGGACAAGAAGCAATGGACTTAAATTGCAGCAAGAGAGGTTTAGGTTGGACATTAGGAAAAACTTCCTAACTGTTAAACACTGGATTAAGTTGCCTAGGGAGGTTGTGGAATCTCCATCTCTGGAGATGTTTAAGAGCAGGTTACATAGACATCTATCAGGGATGATCTGACGGTGCTTGGTTCTGCCATGAGGGCAGGGGACTGGACTCGATGACCTCTCGAGGTCCCTTCCAGTTCTAGTGTTCTATGATTCCCTGATTCTATAATTTAGCATCTGACACACATGCAGCCAAGCAGGGTGGTAGATACATAAGAAAACAAACATATGCACATAAAGTTTAATTTTCAAACTTGTCCTAATAGCTTTTAGAGAAAAGCTATTTGCTTAAAAATTAATTTTAAAACTTTTTTTTTAAATGTTATCTAACCTATACTGAACTGCGACAACATGGCTGTAAAACCAGCATAAAGTGATCCAAACCAGAAAGTCATATAGAGACTGTTTACATTATGTAGTAGTATCTGTAATGTGTGGTTAAAAGTATAATTTTGCAATCTGACATAAGAGTGCACAGAACAGAAGTAAGTACATGTAGCATAGGTTTTAAAATGAGCTGAAACCAAGTCCTCACATATTCCACTTCAAGGCGATTCAGATCATGCTCGAAACATTACAGCTTATGCCCATAAAACCTCTAACATATGGTATCTGTAATATTTATGTTACTGATACAACTTAAAAGAACTTGCACATAAGAAATGAGTACTCTGATAACAAAAGGAGGAATTGAAAGGAATGTGAGAAGGGAAAAGAAAATAAAAAAAGGAGTGGCCTGTGGGTTGATAATATTTTCAGTGATCAACATATCCTCCGCTACACTGAAATGGTTTAACTGCTCTCCACTGATGTTGATTCCACTCTTCCAATTCATCCACCTAATTACCATTTCGTGGCAGGCTATGAAGAGTTTTGGTGACTTACCGTGTCTTCTTGTTTCATAACGCTCTTAAATGGGATTTGAAGGAAAGTATCAAATAAAGTTACATCTGTAGGGCAGTCAATTTGTTTCCCTTAATAGGCTGATACAGTTTGTGTTGATGCCCTGCTCTGCAAGAACTTTCAACACTAAACAAGAGCTCTACGTTGCTGAATGCTTTTTCATAATCTACAAAGGCAATACATAATAGGAACTTGTATTCCCATGAGTGTTCCAATAGCTGGTTTATAGCGAAAATATAATCCATTGTGCTGAAAATTCCTTTGAAAGCCTGCCTATTTTCTTGGCTGTGGGTCATCCAGACTCTGAGAGAGTCAGTTTGTTATTATTTTGGTGAACAGCTTGCAGACATGTGAGAGCAGGCATATTGGATGACAGTTCTTCACAATCGTGTTGGCCTCAATACAGAAGAACAATTAACACTTTAGAAGCAGATCTCAATATAATAAAAACGTGAAAATTACAAAATATGGAGAAGGATTTTTAAAGGCAAAATAAGAGTTAAGGTACAGATTTGTAAAGATATTTTGGCACCTACCTCACATTGATTTCAATGGAAGTTAAGCTCCTAAAGACCTTTAAAAAGCTGGACCATAGTGCTTAATTCCTATTTACTCTTCAATGGCATCTGCTTAACTCCTTCTGTACATTGGATTACCTCTCCCTATATTAAATCATCACATATTTAAATTAATGCAAGTGTAGTGATCAATTGCGGAAGAACTTTGTACATGCTAGTTTAGGGGTGATGAGGCCTGCATTCTTTCCCCCCTTTCCCTTTATCTGATGAGCCAGAAGCAAGTCTTTGGGAACACACGCCATTTAAGATAAGCATTGTAGTCAGTATAGCAAGATCAAGTATAAGATAAGGGCAAGAACGCATAAACAATTCTGTTTACCCTAATGTACTGATCACGTAAACAGGGCCAAAGAACAAGAAGATCCAGATCAGAACCAGATCAATAACTAATACCTAAGCCCTACATCAGCACTAATGAGTAACCCCTGGAAATTTCCAAACTGCCAACAAGGCTGCCTCAGAGCCTAGCAAACCAGACCTCACCGATGGATTTTGGGTACTGGTGCCTCGGAAGCTGAGACAACCTCCCACTTCGTCCGCAGCCTACTCGGGGTCCCAGGCTTTCAGGAAGGGACAAAAGATATGCCGCTTCTTTGTTATGTTGATCTTCCAATTATGGGGCAAAGCTGTTAGATGTCAGGAAATAAACCACTTGTGTTTGACAGATTCCTGTGTGGTGTATTTTGTACCTTGAGAGCCCAGTGTCGGACCTGAGACGTACTCTGGCCAGCTACAGCAAGTGAATATGAAAAGTGACCAAATAGATCTACATCTGGATAGTCCATCAGTTCTTTTCGGTCTCCAACGTCTGTGGTTCAATAAGTTGCTCTTTACACAGTTTGTAGGTGTCCACTGTGGAAGCCCTTAACTTGTTGACATTTTCTTCTGTATTGTGGAACACGTGGGGAAAACCAGCAAATCCTGGTGATAGTATGTCCTCTAGCCATTTCCTCACCCGGCAAGGTTGTAAGGCTGTTCAAAATGCTTTTAGAAGCTATCATATGATCATAGAATCATAGACCCATAGAGCTGGAAGAGACCTCAGAAGGTCATCAAGTCCAGCCCCCTGCTCTAGGCAGGACCGATCTCAAATGATCCATGTTAATCACTTTTAGAGTGCTGCTTTCCCTTAACGTACAGCCACTCTCCGAGTTGCGGACCAACACTTGGTCCATAATTCGAACTGTTCATAACTTGGATCCGCATTTATGACCGCTTTGGTCGTAAGTGCAGATGGTTGTAAGTGCAGGTGGCCGTAAATTGGGGAGTGGCTGTATTTGAAAAAAATATATAAAATATGCAGGGCCTGACAGTGGCAGCATTAGAATATGTGCTCCCTGGACACCACTAAATAGTGGAACAAGCCATTGACTACACTCTTCAAATTGTGCTGTTTCTGTTAAGATATTTCCCAAGTCATAAAATCTGAAATAGGAGCAAAGATCAAACAGGTTATCATCAACATGACTCCTTCTAGTCTTCCTACTATTACTTTAGAAAAACAGTTCATGCATTTTACATTCCCCTACATGTTGTAAAGGACATTAATTTTGTACTTGGACAGCTTTCAATGAGCACACTGAGCATTAGAGCAATGTAACATATATCATGCAGACTGCAATGGAAACGGCCACAACCACCACCGGAGCCAAGTAACTGAATATATTCTCAACTTGAGTTCAACCGCCTATTCTCTTAATGTAGGTGTTTCACCTGAGAAGAACAGAAACCACAGAAGGAAAAGTAGGATCCACAACAAGTGAAGATGGGACTAAAGCCCAGATTTTTCCTGAAGCACCCAATAATAATAATATAGTTATTATTACAACAATAGAATTCAAAAGCCCTGATGTAGATCTAGGCTCATTATGTAAGGTACTGTTTAATCAGATAGAAATATATAAGAAAATAAGAATGGCCACACTGGGTCAAAGCAATAAAACCCAGACTCCTGTTTTTACACACTATTCTCGATTCTATATATACACACCTCTACAACATTTCACCCTCAGCTATCCCTTTTCTAAGCTGAACAGTCCCAGTCTTTTTAAAACCTGTTCATATAGAAGCTGTTCCATACCTCGACATCAGAAAAGTAATAGAAAAGCTTCGCCTACAGTACCTCTTTCTGCCTCCTGACATTAAAAATAAAGGATTGCAGGATTACAACCCTTCTGCCATCATTCTCTTCACCAAATAACTGATCAAAATTCAGCTGATCATAGCGGCTTTGGAGACTAAGGTTCATACAATAAGTTTTAGCAGAACTGGCTTTATACAATGGGAAATTCCAATTGGAAGTTGAATGTAAATTATAAAACACCCAACCCACATCACCATAGTCCTTAACATCAGTTTCCTAATATTATTTCAAAGCCTTTTTATTTTATAGCAAAGGGTTGAGGAATTTTTGAAAAATTAGAGGCTGCTATCTCAAGAATCAACATGGCTTTGTTTCGCTCCATCCCGCTTTTGTAAAAAGCTTATTAAAACCGAGCACTTATCTCAGCACCACTACTAGCCAGCATGCTGTTTGACAGCAAGATGGTCACAGAAAGGAATAGAAGGCTACTGCTGTGAAAAGAATCTTGCAGAAATGCTGGAGGTCTGCTTTACTGGAAGGTAAGGAAACACAGGACTCCAGAATCTTACAGCCTAAGCATGCATGACCTTTCTTAGGGATGTCATGTTCTCACTGGCTTCAATGGTGCAAAATTTAGCACAAGATCAAAAAGCTACACCTGTATAAGTATATAGAAAAAAAATTACACAAGTACACCTAACCAGAAAATGGATACATTTATAAGAAAAGAATCTCATCTCCAAGTGTGTATGTATCTGTCTACAGGCAGCCCCAAAATTTCAATTTTCTAAAGGATTGCTGAAATGGACAACATCCGCCAGCAGAAATATGAAGATGTAAGAATATTAGAGAGTCCTTCCCCTTTCCCAGTGAAGAGAGAGTTTTAAATGAACCATGTACAAAGAGATAAATGGAGAGAAAACAGAACTAGAGATGTTAAATTCTACACAACTCACCCAAACACCTGTAGGGAACCACAATGTGAGGGTGACTCTTGCACTGCTTCCGTCCCCTCTTGCACCAGTTTTGGATGGTCACAGGCTGGTTGGCTTCCACAACATTGGTAATTTGTAATTCAGGATAAACCTAATGTTTGAAATACAAAGAGAATAAATATAATCAAAGGCATACTTACTGTGTTATTAAATATTGTTGACAGACATCAAAGTGATATCCAATATCACGCCTTCCCCCAGCTATTATGTAACCATCATTAATCAATTCTATTTCATGTCATGAATTTACCTTGCTACACGTTTCATCCAAGTACAAGCGCCATTAAGAAAACAACCACCAATAATTATCAACTACGATTGTAAATTTGGTGACACCCAACTAGGGATATGAATGGTTAACTGATTAACCAGTTACACAGTACGCATCACCCTTACCAGGGTAACCTGTTAACTGGCGCCTGGGAGCAGCCCCCTGCTTGTGGCCGGTCACTGGCGGAAGGCTGCTTCAGCCCCACCGGGCCCACTGTGGGGTGGAGTGGGCTGGTAGGTGGCAACCCCATGAAGCCGGTGGAGCTAAGAGCAGCAGCCCTGTGGATTGGGGTCTGCTCCAGCCGTGCTGGAGCAGCCACTCACCTGCGGGATCCCGCTTAATTGTTTAACCAGCTAAATGTAACATTTAACAGGTTAAATAATTAAATGGAATTTTATATCCCTACACCCAACCTTTTTTTTTTTTAAAACCTTAAATTACTCCCTCCCCCCTTGACTCCATCTCCACCTGAACTGAACATATCAATCCCTATTCACCTTCATTTTATTCAGCTGAGTGTGAACAAGAGGGGAACTCCCCTACTCATTCCATGGCCAGTCCATCAACCTCCCCTCAAGACACAAACCTCCCCTCATTTCTCGAGTTTAATCATGGACTTATCCTAACTCAGAACTCCCGTTTTCCCTAAAATGGTTGCACTCAAAGTCTATTTCTGAATGTCTGCTATCACTTTCCCAATGCAGCCCTCAGCTGCCTCCACACTGGCAGTCTGCTGAATCTGTTATTCATTTTCACGCTTATAGTTATTGCTGTTTCCTCCTTTCTGACTTTGCTTACTTGAGCATCTCAAAATCCAGTCTGTTCCAAATACTGCATTATACTGCTGCACCCGCACGTGGGCTGACAGTCTTAGTAGTTCCTTTCAGGGCTGGAGCAATAAGTTCCTGTCATCGGCATGATTCCAATCCACCCCCATCTGTGCGCTCCCATCTCCCTCAGTCCTACATACACTCTACCTTTTCCTTCGTCATTTCTAGACCTATCTGCTCTCCTCTGTCAGTGGTCAATTATTTGTGCTAAATATCTATATGATCAGTGAACTCACTCCCAATAATCTAGCTTCTCCATATCATCTTCTGAAAGGAATTGAAAACTCATCTCTAATGCTGACCACGATCTGTCAAACCAGGCTCTCACATAGAATTTACTGTGCTACTAACATCCCTGTACTGCTCCAACCTAATCTCAACTCATTGTAACTGCTATGCATTAAGATGCCTGAAAGAACAAACAATTCTAGAAGCTTAAAATTCTGCCTTCCACAAAGGGAGGTTTTTGTTTGGCTTTTTCTGTTGTTGGGAACTCAGTGTTGGTGAACAGAATACACCTTGCAGAGTAGGAAACTTTTTTCATGATGGGTGGAGTTTTAAAAATGCCTTATTCCTATAAAGGTAAATTATTGTTATTACTGTACTTGCATTCCTCACAGCACATAAGAGACCCAATCAGAAGCAAGTTCCCATCCTGACAGCACTGTACGGAGTACAAATGACCTCTGCCCAAAGAGCCTACAACAGACCTGTACAATTGGAAAGCAGCGGGCCATATTATTCCAAAGAGAACAGCTGTGGGCCGCAAGTAGGGTTGCCAGATGCTCTCCCAAAAAATACCGAACAAGCGGGCTAAACATTTTTGTCGGGAATACAAAAAAGCCCCACACCGCCCGGCTTCAGCACGCAACCACAGATTTTGTTGAAATCTCAAGATTTTGTTAAATAAATTCACACACAAGGGAAAAAGACAGTCACACACAAAGAGAAGCGCAAAATTTGTTCCCTCTGATACAAGTTATAATATTGACGGGACATAGATTTTACCAGCTGGCGAGCTGCCATGGGGCAAGGCCGCCCCGTGGCAGCGAGGGCAACTCGCCCCGCACTCCAACAGCACCGACCCCCATGCTGCCTGGCCTACATTCTAATTCGCGTTCTGACAGCGGTCTGCACCATGCAAGCAGCCGCCCAGTCGAGCGGCATGGGGGGGGGGGGGGGGGGGGCTGAATCCTGGAACGGGAGCCGGAAGCGGGGGCGGGGCCACACACGGGCGTAGGGTGGGGCCAGAGCATGTGTGCATCTCTGATGTCAGGGGAAGAGGCGCTGGCACAAGAGAGCGCTGCATTCAAAAGGAGAGTAGAGGAGATCGGAAGAGAGGAGGGAGGAAATATTATTTCCTAAAGTCGTCATGGGCCACACAGTGAACCCCTCCGGGCCGCATGCGACCCACAGGCCGTATGTTGTGCAGGCCTGGCCTACATTCTAATTAAAGAAAAAATAAAACAAGAGGGTGTAGCAAAGTCAGAACAAAGTGGGTGTATCTTTAATTAAAGTTGAAATTTAAAAGTATAACATTTAAACAGCAATGATAAGTAGCAGTACATATTTATGTTATTTTAGATGACTGAGATTAGCAGCATGGGGGTAATACAGGAAGGGATGGGTATGACAATATAAACATAAAATCATATGTTTATGGAAATGGGTAGTTTTCGCCTAGTGGTCAGTTGAAGGAGATTGTAACTGAAATACTAGACAGCACCATCTAATAATTATTGGGCTAACAGATTAGCATGTGATGCTGAACTTTCATATCTGAAAAGATGAACACCATCCTGTATATCCCATTTGAGATATGTCATTAATTACTGTTATAGAAAGGGATGGGGGAAAATGAATATATATCTCATCTCCATGATTAAACCACTGTACTTCCAATATTATATGGAACAGTCCCTCTTTTATATTGGATCAGATGCAGTTTCTTTGAATAGTGAAAGTGACAAGTTTTGGGATTTTTGACTTCTAGGACCATTATTTCTCTCTCAGACAAAGCAAGAAATTCAAACAATATGGTCCTATGTGAATAAGATGGTTGTGGAATTTATGAGAAGTATTTCTGTATTTGAGACACTGGCTTGGTTCCGTTCCACTTACTCTACAGCAGATGCTCACCCACTCATGAAGGCCAGGCGCAGGGGCTGACCCCGCACTGCCAACGCTCCAGCCCAGGAAGCAGGGCCAAGGCTGACCCTGCTCTCCCAGCGCCCTGGGGCTGACCTCACTCTTCCTGGCACTCAGCTGACACTCTGGCTGGAGGCAGGTCCAGGCACTGGAGCTTATTGGCCCCACCATTGCCCACCCACCCAACCAAAGTTGGGGCCTGTCCAAGTGGGCTCGTCTGTCTATAACACTGCAATATTGTGAATGAGATAAAAACTTTTCACCCTGAAACCTGGTGTTTCTTCCATTCAGTCCTTCTCGTTACCCTTGCTCTGATAGGTGAGTGCACAATCCTGATTATGTTCCTGTTCATTTTCATAGCAGTACCAAAACGATTTAATTAGGATTCCATGTTGCTAGTAAGTTTCAAGCTGCCCCTGGTGTGTAAACCCTACTACCCAAAAGCGCATAAGCTGTTTTGGGAGCCATGGATGAGTAGCAACAGAAGGATTTGTTTTGCTGTGTAGACTAAATGCAATATCCTAGAGGACGGAAATTTATCACTCCACATTTAAACCCCCAATACACACAAACTGAATTTCAGATGGCATCATTAACAATATCTTTGGCCATAAAATATGATACAATATCAATGAAATATTCCCACTGAAGAATTTTTCCGACAGCCACTGAGTAAGTCAGACCCATAATGGAAATGTGGCTGCTGTGCATAAATACATCTTTAAAAAGCCCCTAATGACTACAACATATCAAGTTTTAAGTGTTATCAGAATTCGAAAAAAGCGAGAGAGAGAGAGACACAGACAGAGGCAGAGAGAGAGAAAAAACACAAACCTGAAATCACTGACAAAAGTGTACGCAGACTTCAGGGCTCCAATATAGGAAATCTTTCCTATTCAGGACATTTAAGCGCATATTTAAGTCCCAATGAAGTCAATCAGATTTGAGCACATGGTTAAAAATAACCACATGCTAAGGTCAGAATTAACAATTGATGCAACACCGGTATTTGGTGTTGCATCACCGGTGTTCAGTATTTCTGGTGAAACCATCTGGCAACCAGACACTGGGAATAGCTTGAGACTATTAACTAAATCTTTCACAAAATTGTGGCTCTGCATCATGCCTGTTGGTGGACTCCAGATGAGGCTTGGATAAAGATGTCACCAGAAGAGGGTAGACAGACTCCTTCCTGAGCTGCTATTAACACTAGCAGCATAAACTCATGAGTACTGTTGATAAACCAAACCTTGCAAGTGCTGGTTCCTGTGGAGAGGCAGTAGTGCGGAGGGTAAGGGGGGGCAGGTGAGAGCCGGTACACATGGGAAGCCAGCTTTCAAGCCACCTCTCTGCATGTATAGGTTCACGTGGAGGCGCATTCCCCTCCTCCCCCGGCTGCCTCGCTATCAAAGGCAGCAGTGCGGGGGAAGGGAGCCAATATGCTTTTAAACCGGTTCTCTGAGTGTGTCAGCTACACAGAGCTGCCCGTTCCCACTTTGCTGCCTCCCACACAGTTGACAGCGGAGTTCTCCTATTGCATCTTCATGAGACCTGCCAAATCCATGCCCATTGCAGTGATCATGGCAGCACTGATTTAGTCCATAGTCAATATAAAACCTACGCAAAGTCAGATTGGAAATACAGTAGAACCTCAGAGTTGTGAACACCAGAGAGTTATGAATTAACCAGTTAACTACACACCATCTACAACAGTAAACACAGTATCAGGTGACAGAAAAATAATAAAGAACAGTACTATGTTAAATCTAAACTACAAGAAAAATAAAGGTAAAGCAGCATTTTTCTTCTACATAGTAAAGTTTCAAAGCTGTACTAAGTCATTGTTCAGCTGTAAAGAACAACCGTATGTTTTGTTCAGAGTTTTGAACACTTCAGAGTTATGCACAAACTCCATTCCCAAGGTGTCTGTACCTCTGAAGTTCCACTGTCAGATGCAAATTTTTGACAGTAAGGGTAATTAACCACTGAAAATTTTTTGCAAGGATAGTGGTTGAGACTCCAACAAAGGGAATTTTTAAATCAAAACTGGATGTTTTTCTAAGATGTATGCTCTAGCTCAACTAAGCGATTGGCCCTGGAGCAGGAATTGATTTAGGGAGTTCCCATAGCTTGTTGCGGTGGAAGAGACAGATTAAATGATCAAAATGGTCCCTGCTGGCCTTAAAATCTATGAACTTAACAGACCTACATCTACAAAAGAGACATGTCCTAAGCACTATCACACTAAAATCTATTAGAAATTGCTAGAAGGAATCTTCACTAGTAATCATATGTACTGACATAATTCATTATGCTCTGTAAATAGAATTAAGCAAAAGGCTGTAAAGAAATATTAGAACAAATATATTGGACAAGTAGTTATTTCTCTATTATATCTACAGGCAGTCCCCGAGTTACGCGGATCCAACTGGATCCGTACTTACAAATGGGGCTTTTCTCGCCCCGGAGGACGTGGGCGGCGGAACCACCCAGACGCGCCGCGGTCCCACCACCTGCGTCCTCCAGGGCGAGAAAAGCGGCTCCACGTCTCCCTGGTCTGCTGGGGGGGGCCCCCCCAGCAGACCAGGGAGACGCGGAGCAAAGCCGCAGAGGACGCAGGCGGCGGGATCGCGGCGCGTCTGGGCAGTCCCGCCACCCGCGTCTCCCTGGTCTGCTGTGGGGGGGGGGGGGGGGTGCAGCTAGTGTGTTCCCCCCCTCCCCCAGCAGACCAGGCTTTTCTCATGGACGACTGTGGTAGAGCAGCTGGGGCGCTGCCGGGTTGGTCCCGCAGCGCCGCTCCTCGGCGCTACTGGACCAACCCAGCAGCACCCCAGCTGCTCTGCCCCAGGCGTCCCCAAGTCAGCCGCTGCTGAAACTGACCAGAGGCTGACTACAGGAAGCCGGAGGCAGAGTTGCTCTGCCCAGGGCTTCCTGGAATCAGCCACTGATCAGTTTCAGCAGCAGCTGACTTGGGAACATCTGGGGTAGAGCAGCTGGGGTGCTGCTGGGTTGGTCCCCGCAGCGCCAAGGTGCGGCGCTGCGGGGACCTACCCAGCAGCACCCCAGCTGCTCTGTTCCAGGCATCCAGATTCAGTCGCTGTTGAAACTGATCAGCGGCTGATTCCAGGAAGCCCGGGGCAGAGAAACTCTGCCTCGGGCTTCCTGTAGTCAGCTGCTGGTCAGTTTCAGCAGCAGCTGAATCTGGACGCCAGTTCCGACTTACGTACAAATTCAACTTAAGAACAAACCTACAGTCCCTATCTTGTACATAACCCAGGGACTGCCTGTATTGTCAATTCCAATATATGAAAACACAGTATTTTCTTCTTGAAGTAGCCCAGTGGTATCCATCAACCCTGTCTGGTTTTAATACAGCAACCTCTGCTTGCTCATTATACCATTTCTTATATCACAATGTTTATTGTTTCCCAATAGTTTTACAATGTTTGTAGTAATATCAACTCAACTATTCCATGAAAATGTTACCAGTTGACTGGTATTGGTCTGTAAAAGCAGTTTAACTAAAACTATTCTGTATCAGTAGCTAAAGCTATACATTAGCTCACCTGAGATTGAGAATATGCACCGTAAGCATATTGGCACTTTAAATAAAAATACTTTGTGTATAATCCTTTTTCTCTCTCTTGATTTGAAGAATTGAAGTATGTTTTTCAAGACATGCCAGAACCAAGGCCCCAATATTTCCAGGGCGCAAGGAAGGGAAAGGTGGGGGAAGAGAGGGAGAGCTTTTACCAGGATGGTATGGTTAAGAGCTATTTTGCTAGTGGGAAATAGCAGATAGATAATGAGACTAAAGTTCATTGTTAGAAGAATAAGGTATTGCCAATTATGCTGCTGCAATGCCTGGATACGCTTTACTTGTTGTCTTCTGCGTCTAAGGTATGTCATGGAGGAAACAGACTAGATGAAGCTGTTTAGAAATAAAACTAGAAACTAGCTTGCACCTTCAGCATTTGGCTTGAACATCTGGCAGTCAGAAAACTTGAGTGGTTTATAATACATACACAAAAGTCACTCACTTACTAAACTCTCAAGTTGAAATAGTAGAGGGGGGAAAAAATCTCTAAGTATTTCCCATCTCAATGAGAGTGGACTGTCTGTTGTGCTCTAGTCAGAAATCTATGCTGAGCAGCGAAGGGAGAGATTGGGTCTACCTGATTCAAAATGACAGTCATGAATAAACATATATTCTTCTTACGGTTTCCCCTCATTCATCCTTCCATGATCCTTCCAAAAGAGGGTTGCACCCCACTTGCTAGATTCGGTTTTAAATTATATCAAATTCTTCAGGATGGGCCTAAAAATCAACTGGATTACAAATTATAATTCTCTATTCTCTGCAGATTTAGTGGAACAAAAAGTGGACAGTCACAACACACACCCATTAACAGCAGGAGGAAGCACTGGTGCTATTTGGTGGGATCAATTCAGGATCTCAGATCTGCAATTTTTTTTCTAGTATTTGTATCCCTCAAATCTCCAGGTGCTGGTGGTGGCAGTAGTATCTTTATTTACATAAAAACAAGGTCAAAACTTCATACACAAAATCAAGTAAAGGGCAGACACACTTTAAAAAAGAAAACCCCATAAGCCTGGAAACACTGACACAACAGTCCAAAATAAATCAACGAGAATGCAGAGAAAAATCACATCAAGCAACAACATTTTAATTTGTTTGGCAAAATAAGATAAAGCCCCAAAACAAAGACAACCAGATTTTGTTAGTAGTTAGCCAAATCTAAAATCTTTGTTCCCTGTGGAAAAGTCAAGAAATTTCTTGCGGCTCAACTGTTTCATACTTTTTAATATATCATTATTAAAATGCCGAGATTGCATTAATCCCCACAAAATATTCACTGAAGTCTTAGGAGAACTGATTTAAAAGAGCAGTGGAAACTTTAATGGACATACAACAGGTAAAAAAAAAATCTTCAAGCTTCAAACAGATTCAGGAAAGTCTTTTGATCATCTAAATGAAATATCTGGTAGACAACATTTTAGAAGCACATTTCAAAGGAATCCGTACATTCAATATTCAATCTTCAGGAAAGTGGCTGTTGTATAATTGATTATGGAAAATAGTGTTCTTGAAAACTTAGAGTGAGGATTTTTCGAAAAAGATAATTAAACTATGTTCTGGACACAGAAAATGTCTTCAATCACAGGTTTCTCCTATACTGTACTACCTTAGAATTTGATGGAAAGATTCTTTCAACTAAATTTTAAGGGTTCAAAAAGTTCTTTTATCAAGGTCGCCAGAAGGTAGAGCAAGTCTAGCAAGTTGGTAGGCTCAACAGCACTTAGAGCAAAAAGTAGTAATTTTTGTTCCTGACTTAGCTGGACCTGTGAGGTACAGTTATACTGAGGAATCCCATGCAGGCATATTGCATATCTTGCCCTGGAAATATGTCTACTAAGCAGTGACAGTTTTGATAGCGATTTTGATGTTCCCACACATATTACGTATTGCAAAAGTGGTTGCCATTCTGGATTCCTGAAGCAGCATTGTTACTGGGCATTGAAGGATGAGATAGAAGTCCCAGATGAACTAGCACAGCTGCAATGCTTGTAGCATCTGATCCTAACCACAGATTAGACATAGCTAAATAGCCCATTCTTAGTATTGTTACTAACAAGTATGTAAGCACTTGCAACATGGCCAGTTGTGTCTGAATTCAAGCCATTGTGCTGTGTTGGGAGATAATATTCAACTAATATTGTCTTTACATATTAGAGAGAGATTTGAGGGGTAAGAATTTTACATCCTTACACAGTAAGATTTAAGCCTCAGTTCGGACTCACAAAGTATGTGTTTTTAATGTTTAAATGTAGTCTCTATTGTCCTGCTATGTGGTTTTAAGCTTTCTTCTTGTAAAGTACACACATTGTTTTATATATAGATAAGTGACAGCAGGGTTCATCTAACACTGAACCTACTATAAACATTCAAAGGGACTTTGCAGAAAGCAGCATGTACTCCATAAGGTCTCTACCCATCCACTTCTATCATGCCTACAAGAAACTGACTCCTGACTCACAGCTAGAATGCCTGACAGCTGGAGAAAGTGGAAAAGGGAAAAAAGTATGTTCACATGATTTGGAGGCATTAAATTGAGCACACGCTTCATCAGTCTAATCATGGGCTCTTACTACCATTATCCTCACTCTCTATCCCTTCAACTCTCCTATTGTTTGGTACAGTCATTGCTTTGTTTCAGTTTAGGATTTTGAACTCTTTAGAATTATATCTTCCCTATGCTCTTGGACTGCACCTAGCACAACAGCTTTATTGGAGCTCTTGAATCCTACCATAATATAAATAATCCAGTAACATTAGTCATCACCTGTAGGAAAACAGAGAAAAATAGCAACACGTCATGTCTCTTAGGCTCATGGGCTATCTTGCCTAGATGAAGGAAACGTGGATACTGGAGTTGTGGGCATCTAGAAATCTCCCAGGACTAAATTTGTAAACAGAAAGAACAGGAGCTATACAATTTTTTTTAAAAAAGGTATTTGGCAAGACAGAATGTACATGATGCTTAAAAAATAAGCCTATATTTAAGGAAGGTCAGGTTAAATAATGGCCCCTTCTGGCTCAATCTATGACGAGCATTTTCAGTGTCTTACAAATGCAACATCTGCAGAAAAGAGAGAGATAAGAAATGAAAGAAGTAAAGCTACAAATACACCCTCACTTGTCTGCAGTAGAATGTATGAATGGGCACTGAATTCTCCTCAATGCAGAATCAAAAGGAAACCACTGCCCCTCAGCTCAGTAGTGCTAGCACTAGGGATGTGAACAATCAGTTGACTATCCGATAAGCAACAGCTGACTAGCCGCTTCCTCTCCCTGTCCCCCCCCCCCCCCCCCCCCACCACCACACACACCTCTATGAGAAGCACATTTTAAATCAGCAGCGCTGCATGGACCCTGGGGTCAGCTGGGGTCTCCCCAGTTGATTCCAAGCTCCATTCAGCGCTGCTGCTCTGAAATCCCCCGCTGGCTCCATGCTCCCCACAGAGCTTTCGCCTTTGAAGTGTAGCAACAGCCCTTACTGACTGCTTGGTTAGCCAATTAATATAAATTTAACATCCCTAGCTAGCACTATGCTTTTATGTTTTTGTAAAGAATCCACTTTTATGCGTTGGGGACCAGTCTGATTTTGCAAGTGTTCTGTAGAACATTCCACCGTCTCTCTCCTAGGCAGAATGCAATGAGAGGTCTCACTTTCTCAGTTCACTACACTGTTATGTGAGTCAACATTATAGCATTTGATTTGCAGTCAAATCTATTCCAGTTCAACTGTTCTATATTGTACCTATCCAAAGTCAATGCTCTTCCTCTCAACCTTCTCTCTCGCCATCTACAAACAGAAGCAAACGAAGGTCAAAGAAAAGTTAGAGACATTTACTTATTCTGTACTTCTATTTCTTGCACGTGATTCGCCATCCCTATTGTCCTCAAAATTCAGTTCTTCAATATCGTTTTCTATTGGTCCCTAAAAAGATAGTAGGCTAAGAATAACCTGCATATGAAGAGATGATTTATTTGCCTCTTCCTCCTATCTGAACGAAAAGCAGTTTTAGTCTCCTTCATATCCCCCCCCCAAAAAAATAAGCCTAGAAACATCTGTTTATATAATACCAAATGCTTTCCAAACTAACACAGCACTAACTGACATCACACAACGCTGTGTCTCACCTTTATACCCATGCTGTTAAATCTCACACTGTGCAGTCTCTAATCCCACAATCCTGAAGTGGCAATGAAAAGATTCCACAAGTAATTGGCCAGATTCACCAAGAGATTAATTTAATCAACTGGCAAGGAAGTAGGTATTGACACCAACCCTGCAGCATACCATCACCTAGTGAGAGGAGTCAAAAGAACAGGCAACATTCATTCTCCATTCCAGTCAAATAGAAAAATCACCTTTCGTGTGTTTCAACAGTATCAATTCCTCCTTAATCCCCCTTTCCTCTAGCACCAGTGTAGTTGCAAGTTACTCTTCCTCTTCATTAATTTCTCTCCACGTCCTTCCCAAAATAGAATCAGCCAATGTGAAATGTCTAGGTGACTTTAGCAGAATCCCAATGATTCACACACACTCTCATACACCTCTTTCACAAGATGACGGGGGGTGGCTGACAGACCAGACCCGACCCGACCCGATCCGACCCTCCTTGCCCAGTGTTCACCACCTTCCATGCCTGGGTGGGCACCTGGGACAGACCCACCTCTCCTAGTACCTGGTGCTGCATCTTCTCAAGGCAACATGTGGGCCATAAGCGAGGTCACAGGCAGGGGCGGATGAGAGTTTTGCGGGGCCCAGGGCAGCACAATATTGCGGGGCCCTCCCTTTGGAGAAATAACAGAAAAAAGGGGTTCCCCCCCCCTGCTCACTCCTCCAGTAGCCCCACACCGATCATGTGAGCTATCCCCTCTCCTAACACCTACCTCTACACACCTGCCCTGCCTCTCTCCTCCTGGTGCTGGTCCCTCCCCTACAGGTGTCTGCCCTTCTGCTTCTCCCCTGGCACCTGAACCTTCCCTTACCCCTGCACCCTCCTGGTGCCTCCCTCTTCCCTCACTGCCCCTGTGCCCTTTGCCATCTTCTTCCATGATGCCCACCCCCTCACCACCCTCTGCCCCCATTCCCCTCATGCCCCTGTGCCCTCACACATGCCTTGCTCCATCCCCGCCTTCCTCACGCCCACGCCTCATTTCAAGCCTTCTCCCAGCACCTCCCCCTCCCCCCTTTAGCCCCGAATGCCCTTACCCTCCTTTCCCAGCATCACCCTGTCCCCCCTCCCACTAACACCTCCCCTCCTGCCCTTTTCCTCATTGCCTCCACTTGGCCCCCAGCATTTGTCTCTCCTCCTCTTTCTTCTCCTGACCTGCCCTCCTCCCCTCCCCCCCCCCAGCACAAGCCCCTTCCTCTACCATCCACCTTCTGCCTTCTAGTGTGCAGGGCGGCCCAGGCCCCAGGCCGAACCATGTGGTGCAACGCTGGGCCGCGCGGTTTTAAAGTCCCGAGCCGTGGTGTCACACCATGCCACACCACGCCCGGGCATCTCCCTCTCAGCTGTTGCGCGGCGTTTCAGCACGCCACGCATGCGCTCCCTCAGTCCCACGTGGCCCGTACTGGTCGATGCCGGGGAATTTCAAAAGTGCAGGGCTGCGGCACCTCACCACAATCCCCCCCCCTTCCTCCTCCAGCAGCCGCTAGGCCGGCCCTTCGACGGATTGTCCACCAAGAAATTCCCGGTATCCTCCCAGGCCAGCCCACTCCTGGCGCTGGCGCGGGGCCTATCGAAGAGCGGGGCCCAGGACAGCTGCCCCGCTCGCCCTACCCTATATCCGCCGCTGGTCACAGGCCCCCCCATCACCAGATTTCTGTGAGGGTTCACATCAGAACGAGGCCAGAAACACAGCAGCAGCTTTGCAGGAGGGCAGGGACAGAAACTTCTTCCAGCCCCATGGGGTCGGACTAGAAATAAGGATAAACTTTGCCCATTTCTTTGCAGAGATCATCTCTTCCTGCCTCCCACTTCCCTGTGGATAGAAGCAGGCTGTCCCTTCCAGCCCACAGAAAAGCAGCTAACACCTCCCAAGCTGCTGCTGGCCACTGACATAACCCAGCAACCTACTGTCCCCTGGATACAGCACAGGCAGGAAGGGATTAAGCCCTGAGGGTACCTTCTGGGCCAGAGCCCAGGGAACCTGACTGCAGGGCTTCTTCAGTCAACCAGACCAGAGAGGTGGCTCAGCATGGGAGGATGTCATGGGACAGAAAAGCCCTAAACTGCCAGGGGCAGGACTTAGGGCAGGGCAGTGTGTGAAAAGGGTGCTAAGCCCCTGCCCTATTGGCTGTGAAGCCTGCAGGGTCAGCGCACAAACAGGTTGGAAACAGTTTTCCTCCTCCACCACTCCAGAGCTTAGCAGAGGGGCAGAGAATCTTTCCTATGCCCGAGCTGTACAGGGCCTTTGGCACATGCAGGGCTTGGTCAGTGTCCTGAATCAGAGTTCTGAGTTTTCCATGATGCCAACCTAGCCAGAGGCAAAGGAAAGGGGGAAGAAGGAGCCTGCCAGCCAGGCTGTTGGGAGCTGAATGATCCGACCAGCAGCTAGCTCTCTGCACAGTGCTGGGAGCAGGACACCTCCTGCTGGAGGGTATACTGAGGAGCAGCAGGGCTGAGAGGGTGAAGGGGCACCGCATGGCGAGGATAGTGAAAAGGGAAGTATGTAAAGACCAACGGGAAGTATGCAGCAGAGATGACATGCAACTAGCCGCCACCTGTCCATACACCAGCCACTGCAGCAAGCCTTCTGTCCTGGCTGGAAATGGGGCAAGTGGTGTGTGTGTGGGGGGGGGGGGGGCGCGGGTGGAAGGCTGTTGGCCAATAGAAAGTACACAGGAAGGGCTGCACTGATGGACCAGGTAGGGGGAAGTGGCTTGCCTTGCATGCTGCAGCTCTGACTGACCACCAGCCTTGCACACCCATCCCTTTGTCAGCCAATGGACCCCTACCACTCATGGCTGGGCATCTGGCCACAAATACTGATGTTAGGGAAAGGAGAGAGAAAATATAGGACAATTTGTCCGTTTTTAAGAAAAAATAGGGACATCTGCAGGAGGGCTTAAATATGGGGCTGTCCCTTTAAAAATGGGGCATCGGGTCACCCTAACCAAAGCTGCCTTTGCCACAGTTATCCTGGTCAGGCCAATAGACTAATACAAATTTCAGCTGCCTGTACCGTGGCAGCTCCTCACTTCTTAGGCTGTCTTAGAAGGACTGTATATTTCTTGAAGGGCCTATTTACAGCAATCAAAACACTTGACCCTCATGTATGGCTAGCCCCATAATGATGTAGATGAAATGTCACAGTCTTTTGACACAGATTGCAAAATTATGCCATGATTTGTTACTCCCCCCCCCCCCCTTTTGTGTGTCTTTTCTAAGCAATTTATGCCTAAGGGTAGAATAAGGTTTTTAGATGAAGAAAACTAGCAAACTGTTTAAGAATTAATTCTGGGGAACTACTCAAAACCTATGAGATTATAGTTTAGTTTCCCTGACATATGACAACATATTTGGGAGCCCCTAGATATTGGCAAATTATACATATTTAATTATCATATTAGCTACTGAATCAGTTTCACAATTTTGAGCTACAAAATTTCTAAATGCATCTTTCTGACAGACTGGAACAGATGTGTATCTGAATGAACTACAGTTTTGCTTATTAAGTAGATTAACATTACACTTCTAAATGATAGCACACATTCTATAAACGTGCCTTTTAAACATTTCTCTATTCAGCCATTCCAAGTTTCATCATTTTATGAAATGACCTACTTTATGACAATATTCTCGTAGGGCCGTGGGTGAACTGTCACAAACTAATAGGCTTGGGAACTTGTTTTTTTAATAATCTAATTAATTTATGCATTCTTGAGTTTACTATGGAACTAGCCAAAGGGTAATTTGCTAATCTAAAAACCTAGATCAAGTTTTATTCATATCCCAGGAGAAAATACAGCTGTGATTTCTTTTTTTATGAAACTCACTTTGGGGTTAACTTCAAAAATATAAAACAGTATCATATGCTTAAACTCTGAAATGATTGTGCTCAGAGCAATTCAAAATGCACTACTGCATGCATGGACTATGGCTTAGTACTAAATTGAAGAAACAGTATGTTCTAGGAAATATGCAGCCAAAGAGATATCTTAGCTGAATGTATGTCCCTTAGACTGATTAGTTTTGTTATTTTTATCTATGAAAAGTTAAATATGAGGGACAAAAGTACTTAAAGTACATCTGCAGAAGATATTCAAATAAGTGTTTTCTGCTACATATTTGCTGTTGTTACAGTAGCTTGCATTTAAAATTTATACATAAAGCTCTTGGGTTTGGTCTACAGAGTGTATGATTTGTGTAGTAGTTACTCAGATTTCTGGGTAACCCACATACCTAGTGTGATTCACTGTCCCATGTAGCAGCACTTAGACCACTTACCGTGAGAGATAAGAACAAGTGAGCACTACAGCCTAAGCTCAGAGACTACTGGCTTTATAGTTCAAGCTGGAGAGGTTCCTACAGTTCACTGCAGAGGTCCCAGGTTGAAATCCACCTGTTAGCAATTACAGCTAGACTAGCATTTTTCTTGTAGTTGAACACTAATATATACAGGCAGTCCCCGACTTACGCGGATCCGACTTACGTCGGATCCGCACTTACGAACGGAGCTTTCTCGCCCCGGAAGTCGGGGCGAGAAAGCCCCGTTCGTAAGCTGCTCCGGTGCCCCTGCTCTGCTGGAGACCGTCTCCAGCAGACCAGGGGCACCGGGCGGGTTCCCGCGCTTCTGAGGCTTTGCCAGAGCAAAGCCTCGGAAGCGCGGGAACCGCTGCTGCTGCCACTTGGGTGCCGGTGCCTGTGGTCTGCTGGGGACCATCCCCAGCAGACCACAGGCACCGGGACCCAAGCGGCAGCAGCGGGCAGGTTCCCGCGCTTCTGAGGCTTTGCCAGAGCAAAGCCTCAGAAGCGCGGGAACCCCCGCTGCTGCCGCATGAGACCCGGTGCCTGTGGTCTGCTGGGGACGGTCCCCAGCAGACCACAGGCACCGGGTCTCATGCGGCAGCAGCGGGGGTTCCCGCGCTTCTGAGGCTTTGCCAGAGCAAAGCCTCAGAGGCGCGGGGAACCGCCGCTGCTGCCGCTCCAGTCTGGGTGCCTGTGGTCTGCTGGGGACGGTCCCCAGCAGACCACAGGCACCCTGACTGAAGCCGCAGCCGCGGGGGGGTCCCGCGCCTCTGAGGCTTTGCCAGAGCAAAGCCTCAGAGGTGCGGCACCCCGCTGCCGCTGCCGCTCTGCTCCCCGTGTCCCTGGTCTGCTGGGGGGGGGGCGCAGCTAGTGTGCCCCCCCCCCCTGCAGACCAGGCTTTTGTTTTGGACTCTGGGGCAGAGCACCTGGGGCGCTGCCGATTGGTCCTGCAGCGCCCGTGGGCACTACTGGACCAACCCGGCAGCACCCCAGCTGCTCTGCCCCAGGTCCTGATTCAGCCGCTGCTGGTCAGTTTCAGCAGCGGCTGAATCAGGACGTCTGGGGCAGAGCAGATGGGGTGCTGCTGGGTTGGTCCAGTATTACCCCAGCTGCTCTGCCCCAGGCGTCCCCAAGTCAGCTTCTGCTGAAACTGACCAGCGCTGACTACAGGAAGCCCGAGGCAGAGTTGCTCTGGAATCAGCTGCTGATCAGTTTCAGCAGCAGCTGACTTGGGGACGCCTGGGGTTCTTAAGTTGATTCTCTATGTAAGTCAGAACTGGCGGTCAGTTTCAGCAGTGTCTGAATCTGGACGCCAGTTCCGACTTACATACAGATTCAACTTAAGAACAAACCTACAGTCCCTATCTTGTACGTAACCCGGGGACTGCCTGTATAACAAATGGAATACAGCATATGTAGTTTTTTCCATCCTATTGGATACTATAATCTTTAAAAAAATTCACACTCCTCTGAAAAATTTTCACCTACTGTTATAACACCCCCCTCCCCCCCCCACTTAGGTTATTAGAATAGAAACATTTTTGACAATCATTCTTTTAGCTTGTTTCCTTAGTACTTATCACTGCACTTTATGCATACTTAGTTTCACAGATGTCCCCACATACTTACTCTGTCTTCCCTGAGTCGATCTTTCATATACAATAATGGGACATAGAAAAGGAAAAATTGACAAAGGGGTTCTGGAGACTTTTTTGAACTCTGGTTGAACGTGAATGTTAAGGTTACAGAGTTGGGGTTCCCCCCCCCCTTTTTAGAAACATTAAGTGACTCCAGTACTACAAACAAGTTTTAGAAAGAGAACTCTATACAGTCAAGTCCTGCCTACACACCAGTACTGGATATATAACCTTCATTTGGAGGAACCACTTCATGTGCTCATTTTGCCCTTTACTTCCTTTGAAATTCCATGACAGGGACCATCTGGATTGTGTGTCTTGTTCCTGCTTAATAGACCAAGATGTGTTCCCTTAATGTCTTAAGCCATTCATGCCACAAAAAGGAAGAAAAAAAGTGGCATTTAAATCATTTCTTTATCTTGATATTTTGACATTTACTCACCTAAACAAAGGACAGACAAACACGCACACAGAACCTGTGTCCTTGATAGCAATTAATGGCTATTATTCATTTATAAGTCAAGTCAGAGCCAACATAAGCAAACTGGGCCTGCAGAATGCATAAGAGAAGAGCTGATATAAGGTAATACTGCTTTTTCGTCAACTCCCAGGGCACATCATCAGGGAGTTTGTTTGATGTATGGATAGGAAAGGGAAGTTCTGGATGTACAATGTAATATTTAATATTCTTCATTAGCTAATAGAAAACAAGCCAGTATTTTGATGACTCATTTTAATAAAATACTGCTTAATTTAACTCAAACTCTGCTACATTTCGCATCTGGGGTGAGAACAGAGCAAATTCATTGATGCTGCACTCTCTAAATGCCTCTGACAGTTTGGGGACTTTGATTTGTAAAATTTTGAATTCTGGTTGATTTTATTGAATTGTTTCATTATCAAATGCCTCAGTGTACACTGAATTTGTTTGCTCCCAAGGCAAGCGTCATCTCCCAGAACAGCCTCCCATTCAAATAAAGGAATCTTCAAATAATGGAATAGCTACAGCATCAAGAAAACTAGTTCTACTCAGGTTGCTTGCTGGTAGAAGTGTTAGAGCAGTTAAAGATCCCCAGCAAAAAAGAAGGAAAAAGAAACAAGATGGTGGACTTCATTTTAAGAAAATTAATCCACCAGACTCTGGGAGGTTCAGAGAAAACAAAGAAACATGCTCTCGGACATGGGGAACTTTTTCACTAGTAAATCTGAACAGAGAGAAGGGAGCTTGCTGCAGGAGTCAGAAGAGACTCCATGACCAGGAAGAAAAAAAAACATTGAGCTAGGGAAATGACATCCAGGATTCAAATATACTCAACTTGGTTATTAAAACCAGTTATCAATTCCCTCCCTCAGAGTTATTATTTTGCCAATATCTACAAATCTCCTGTACTTTGTCTATGAGCTAAGAGTGTTTGGTTTAACAATTCCTTTAAAGTTTCTGTCTGTTACTTGCATCAGCTTGTCAGCTGTCCTTGAAAGATTAAATTATAAACCAGAGTACAGTAATTCCTCATTTAACACTATAGATGCGTTTCTGAAAATGTTCATGCTAAGCGAAAACGTGCTATGCAGGGTCAATTTTCCCATTAAAAATAATGGAAAAGGTGGGGGTTGCCTTTCAGGTGATGATGGCAAAGTCAATTTTTTGTTGGTGCTGCGTCGTCAACGTCAACATTATATATCTAGCAACACGAGTCGCCGCAGTTTGTTAAAACACAAAAATAAACACGTGAGTCAGTGGAGGAGCGCTGTGACCACATGTATTCATCAACTCATACATATTACCATTGTTTTCACCAACTTATATTGCCAAACAAAGTAGTCCACCACTTGATTATTTTCGTGCTATTTCGGGAACAGTTGTGTTATTCGAAAAATGGTCCCAAAAAATCGTGCTATTGCAAAAACATGTTAAGCGGACACATGTTTAATGAGTAATTACTGTACTTACAAAAGCAGAGCACTTGGGAAGAGGTGCTTGAGCAACTGGGATGTCTTAAAGTATCAACTCTGGAGCACCTGGATCGTTAGGTTCCATTCTCTAAAAGTAGTATCAGAAAGAGAATCTGGACCCAGGACATGTAGCCAAAAGGCCAGAGACTTGCTGAAGCCTTCACAGATGTGGTAAAGCTAAGAAGCATATAGTTCCAGTGTGTGGGTCCAAACACAGGTGTCTGGTGAGTATCCAAAAAGGGGAGCATAACCTCGACTGACAAATTTCTAAAAATTATCTCCTTAAAAAACCTTCCTATGTTTGTATTCATGACCATTTAAAAGATATTATTTGTTCCCTCTTCTGCTACAAAGGTGGAGGTTGGTTTTTGTTTGTTTTTGTTGTTTTTTTAATTCAAGGAATCAATCTAGCTCACTGGTTTCCAAAGTGTGATCTATAAACAAGTATTCATAAGTAGTCCCAAAAGAAAACTGACTAGTCAAATGGTTTTGACTCCTCTTCCTTGTTTCCATATAAGTTACACTGAAATGGTATGACTAAGCTACGGGGGGGGGGGGGGGGGGGGGGGGGTTTGAAAAAGGATATGCAAAATCTGCAGGAATTTGCATTTCTTCTGATGGCTTTTTTAAAAGCGGGTCTTTCAAAAGTGAAAGCAGTGTGGATATGGTTTTTTGGAGAAAAACGTGTAAACCCTTTTTTTAGAAAAAAAAATTTTCCTGAAAAAGTGTTCCTCCCTCTGAATAAAACGCGTCCAGACTACTTTCACTTTTGAAAAAGCAATCAGAAGAAGATATGCAAATTCCCGCATAATTTGCATATCCTCTTTCGAAAAAACCCCCATAGTTTAGACGTACCCGTAGTCTGCTAAAAATTACATGAATTTGTTTCCTATTACTTTTCTATGCAAGCAATTGCTACTGTTGTCTCTGGGATGCAACACTCACTAGAATGAGATGGTGGTCATGCACTGTAGTGAATGGAAGGGGTACTACCCTTTCCTGGACATCCCATTTAGTTAACTGAATTGCCTGTAAGAGTGTGGGTTTTTGGATGGGAAGCAGGACCTTTCTACTGCAGGCTGCGTGTGGGCAGAAGAAAGCTGGACAGACAAATTCAGCCAGAAAGCAAAGCATGCAGAATCCAGCAATATCCATGCGTAGGGAAGGACAAAACCTTGGAACAACAAATATATGAGTAGAACAGAGACTATTTAGTCACACACAATCAGGTTATTTTCTTTAGTTTTGGGTTTGTTGGACTTCTGTGCTGAGCATGTTACTACCCCCTCATATTGTAACTTCCAAACTGAATCTCAGGGAAACAATTCTCTGTGCCTTTAATTTTGCTTTTTCATGTCTTCTGTAACATCTCACAACCAAGAAATGTTTTACCAAGCATGTCATCTTTCTTTAATAACTTTTTTAAAGACTATGATCTAATTCTAGTCTCCTAGAAGGCAGGTGGTTGTGTGCGCACATGCCTGAGACTGCAAGATCATCTATGAAGAGAAGTTTGGGGAGGGAGAGGGAGGTTAAGCTCTCTCAGAGGGAAGGTTAAAGAGCTTGCGGGTATCCCACAGGAAGATAATTCCCAAATGTATCTTCCTGGATTCTCAAAAGGGCTTTTGCATTCGGGTGATGGCAGCATTACCGATACAAGGTCAGGGAATCTGTGACCTTGGGGAGTTTTAAAAACAGAAGCCTTTAGAGCCCTGGTGTCCAACCAGTTCTGAAACAGTAGCCACTATAGCAAACAAGCCACACTCAACCAACCAAATAATCACATGTGGCTAGTGTGTTGGACATGAGCTTTAGAGGTAACATATTTTAAAGTCTCTTGCAGACCCCCACCTTCTGTACTCGAAGTGCCAGGGTAGGGAACAGTCTTGCCATGAACAAATGAAAGGGCCCACGCAACAATCTGTATTTTAAAATATGATACATGCTATGAAGAAATCAGAGCTCCTCCGATGAAGGCAATTATACAATATAAGCTCTCTCCTATGTGCCTTCAAATGGGAAATATTCCTGGATTTATTGGAGAATTGCAGAGTGACATTTTGAAATCAGGTCAGAAAGCCCAGAATAGAACAGTTTTCTCTACATTGTACCAATTTACATCTTAACGCCTTCCCCCACACTATATTTGAGAAGAGCTGAATGGTTGCAGCAATATTGCACTCCTAACAATGGAAAGTGACAGTAGTACAGAATCCGGATTTCACCATTTGCCTCAGCACAGCACCTGAATTCTATCCTTGGTTTAATCAGGAAATTGATATTCAGGTTCCATGGCAAGGTTAAGAACTGAGTCAGACAGAGACTGCAGTGCTCTTAAATCATAGGCATAATGGATTTAAAATTAAAACTGACACTACGTTCTATGAATTGGTACAGGGTCTCCTTCTACTCTCCTTGCATTCCAGGGTCTGTTCTCCCAGTGTCCCCAGTAAGAGAGTGCAGCCAGAAATGCTATTACACAAAGTAACTTTCAAATAGCACTGAGAACATAATTTATTCTCCACACATTATTGGTGCTGATAAAATGTATCCTCATGAAGGAACAGAGATGTACTGGAAGAAGCCAAGAGTCATCAGATCAAAAGGCAGTAAGAGGAAAGGCGCAGAAAACAAATTTCAAGTTAGAATGTTAACTATTGCAAATAGAAACTCGCTGGATTAGATGAAGTATGTCAAATAGTCTCTCACTACTGTAGTGAAGAATAGTATGCCTAACATAGGGAACGTTAACAAAAATCATATGCGATCATGTAATTAAAGATTCAATGTTCACAGACATAAGGGCCAAATTAAAGCAGCATAGGCAATATAAATTGTGATGGATCTTAACTTCTGAGTGTTTGTTCAACCTTGACATTCTACAGAGCTAGTTTTCTGGAAATGTTAATTTCTTTAGGGTTTTCTAAACAATACCACCAAAACCAACATATCAGATCATGAAAGTTAATGACTCCAAGGTAGCTCTCACTTAATAAGGTACATAGATGTGGACACGTTAACTTTTTATAGTCCATATCTCAGTAAAAGAGTTATGCAAACATTTTAAGGCAGTGGTTCCCAACCACAGGGCTACAGACTGCTTGCAAGCGTTTTTAAACCATGATATTTAATTGCTTTCCCTTTCAAATGCTGCAACTTTTGCTCTATACTGGTTGTGTAGTCTTTTTACCAGTTCAAACCTAAAGAAAAGCTGAATTTCTTAATACTGAACAAAAATAAGGTTTTTTTTAATTATTTCAAGTTTGCTTGCTACCGCAAGAAAGTGCACAACCCTACTTATATTTCTTTCCAAGAGTACATTTCAGATTTCCTGGCGTGAGTACCCAACCAGTGTAGGTTTTGTTCATTACTTCTGAAATCTATCTTTTAACATGAAGTTTAAGGCATCACTTAACCACATGTCAACTCAAATAAATGGACAGCCTAAAATTCCTGATGCCATTAAGTGTTCATGTGAGTGCAATATCTGCAAATCCCAGCTCCCACTGACCCGAGATTAAATGTATATTACTGCTAAATGCTTCCATACATGTCAATTCGAAAATCAGTAAAGCTTGGAATAATGATGTATTCCTAGTCTTTTACCCCAGAGCATCATCAAAGAGCTTTTAATAAATACTTCACATTAACCGTATCTGTTGGATATCAACGTCTGTAGATTGGGAATTTATGCTTATTTCAGACCATTGGCAGCTGCAAGATCCTGGGGGTTATGGCAGTTCTCTTGCATAACTTAGTTTGTGCTCTCATTAATCTTACTATAATCTTCCTGCTATCTGTCTTTTTCTGTGTGTCTTCATGCGTGAAAATCCATGACTACAGAGAAATCTTCCTTTGCTATTCGGTTAACACAGCACGTCCATCTGGCTTAGTCTATTTCCTGAGTTAGTCTGTTGTTACATGCACTTTGCCATTTACAGTACAATATTGCATACACAGAGACATTTCCATTATCAATTTTAAGTCTTTAAAGTTGATTATCAAGTCCAAGAGCATTTAAATCCTCGGGCCCTAACCTTGGGACTCTATTACAGCTGAAAATTTTTTAAAAATGAAGTCTAGTACAACAGGTTCACCAATACTTTCCTACTTAGAGTCTAATAAAAGAGGCTAGTGGAAACAGCAGTCTCCAGTGGCAGAGGCTGGTAATCCTATGTCAACAGACCTTATTCTTGATTTGAATATTATGGCAAGGCCCTAGTTACTCAGCATCCACATATTTCATGTTTAACAGTAGCAGCTCAGGTAAGCTTACCTTTTAGAAGTTAAGGTATGAGACAGGCTTTCTGCATTGCCTCAAGAGATACATACTGTCTCTTCCTCTCTTGCCCCATACCCTTCTCAGAAGCCCATCTAAGTGCTCTCCTGCCTCTGCCCCTCTGCTCTAGGCCTTCTTCCATCTAACTCTTATACATTTGTGCCTAATCATGCACTTTAGCCCATAGAGATGAATGAAGGTAGTTGAATAAGAAAGCATCTTCTAGAAACAGAAAAACTGAGAAGGCAGCTGATTTGAAACAAAAATACCCCTAAACTCCCAATGATAATATTTAGTAGAGTAACTAACTACTAGGGCAACAATGTCACTTCACGAAATTTCAAAACAACGTATGTATGCTAAAACAAATCTGACACAATGAACAAACCGATGTGGGTTTCATTTTGATGCTCATACAGAGTACTGTACTCCCAAAAGCTCTATTAATTTATGAATACTTTCAAGCAAAAATATGCAGTTTCACAAAATGAAATATATATTTAAGGTCCACAACAAATATCATTCTTTCCCTTCCCCATCTGCCAGTTCTGGGGCTCCCAGAAAAATACAATGAGGGGGCCTATAATTCTGAACCCATCTTCAGATCCAAAATGCTCACTGCACAGCTAGAATGTACTCTTGGTCTCTTCAGTTGGTTTACAGAGGAGGCATTGAGGCAGACTCAGAGAGGTGTATTTATTGTGACTCCTAATCAAGGGCCTTTATGGCCCAGGCTCTGAATGCTTTCTGTTTGTACTAAGCATTCAAAATGAAAATCAAAAAGATAAATTAAGTATCAATAAATGACATAATGGACTGTCCGTGCAATGCTATACTACCACTGTTGGTTGAATCCTAGGCAATTCAGAAAGATTGATTTATATATTCACTCTGATTAATCACAACTAGGACTTACAAGTTCAGTATCCCAGCTAGGGATGTTGAATTTAGTTTTATCTACTAATCGATTAGTAGATAAGCGGGGAGCCGCAGTGGTATTAGATCCTGGCCCAAGTGCTAACCCCGTTGCAGTTCTGCCTTTTAAATGTTTTAAGAGTCTTTTGGCTGGTGCACAGCAGGGAGGGACCTGCATGAGCTGGGAATCAGCTGTCCTGGCTTGCGCTGGGTTCCCCCTGTTGCACTTTAGGCTTTTAAATGTATTAATTGCCGACTGGCTCTTAATACATTAAAAAAGCTGGTGCACAGCAGGGGGAAATCCAGCCCGAGCCAGGAATCAGCTGTCCCGACTCACATCGGGTCTCCTTAATATATTTAAAAAGCAGAGGCACAGCATCTGGGACCGGGCACGAGCCGGTAATCAGCTGATTCCCAGCTCACGCCCAATCCCCACTACCCTATTGCCTCCCCTGTCACCCGTGGAGACGGTGCTGAGGGTGACCGGCTTTTAAGCCAGGCCCCCCCAGCATCAGCTCCCACCCTTTGTTGCCTCTGAGAGGCATCAAGGGGTGGAGGAAGCGACTAGTCGACTATCCAATAAGCTTTTGCTTATCGGCTAGTTGACTAGTTGCTTACATCTCTAATCCCAGCCCTAGAACGTTATGGAAAAATCAATTTAAATTACCTCCAAGAGAATAATGAAAATATCAACCAATCCTTATAAGAGCCTGGATGGTTCTATGCTGTATATGTTCTTAAAGCAGTTTTTCCCAACCAAGTTCCGTGGAACCCTGGGGTTCCACAGACCATCATCAGGGGTTCCACAAGAAATCATGGAATAAACAAATACAAATTTTGAAATACCGCAAACAATCCCAAATATCCTTCAAAATATCACGGGAATTTTTGTCTGGCAATTGGCAATACTGGAGTAATCTTCGTATGCTACCAACTGCCTCTATTTTGATTTGGTCAGTTTGTATCCAAGGTTATATTTAGTTGTATTGTGCCTTCTGCTTCCGAGAATTATCTGTGTTTCTAGTCTTTTCTAGTGCACGTTACAGTCGTTCGCTATTCTGTAGATTTGTAGTCTTTGCGCGGTTTTGTAATTAACGTTTTTACCGAAACTGAGGTTGTTTTCATGTATCTAAAATCTCACCTACGTAACAGTGTTTTCATACAGCCATCGAAAAAAAATGTGGAAGTATATGAAAAGAAGGTGCGTCAGTGAAGGAGAGGACAGTGAAAATGAATCACAATCATCAGATCCAAGTACGAGTGAAACAGGAAGAGAAGTGACTGATATTAAAAAATTTCGCCCATGGGTTTTACATGGACTGGAGACGAAAACTGCCCCATTCCATTGTGCATTGTTTGTGGGGGAAAAACTAACACACACAGCTATGGCCTCAGTCAAGTTAAATTGACACTTCACTACTAATCACGGCCACTTGCCAAATAAAACAGTTGATTACTTTCAATGACTTTTGGATCCACAAGGAAAACAATGTAAAGTTTTTGAGAAGAAGGTATCTATAAATGAAAAGAAGCTCAAGACGCAAGCTATTTAGTAGCTGAGCTAGTTGCACAAAAAATGAAAAGTCACACTATTGCTTAAAGCCTAATAATGCCTGATTGTAGGCAAAGATGTTGAAAGTGAAATTGACAAAGTTCCTGTTTCTAATAATACTATTAGTAGGCATGTGGATGACATGTCACACGACATTGAAGATGTCTTGTCTGAAATACTAAAAAAGACTAACTTTGCTCTCAAAGTTGACAAGTCAACAGACATGACAACAAGTAAAGCTCAGCTGTTGGCATTCATACGATTTGAAAACAAAGGTGAAATAATGGAAAATTTGTTGTTGTAAAGGACTGCCAGAAACAAATATTGACTTTGGATGTGAACTTTATTTTGATGTTTAAGTAAACTTTATTTTGGTTTGATATTTGAAAAAAAAGATTAGATAATACAAAAAAAAGACAGGGAAAATGCTCCCATTTTTTTTCTTACAATGTAAGCTGATGTTTTATTTATTTATTTTGTGTGTGTTTATGTGTGTGTGAAAAATTATTTTCAGGATATGAAAAATTATTTTAGGGGTTCTTCCATGGGGAAAAAGGTTGGGAATCACTGTCTTAAAGCATACTCCAGCTTGAAGTGTGAGAGTAGGTGGCACAGAGGTGCATGATGATAATTCATTCTGGTGAGAGTTCATTCCCCAATCTTTGGCCAGTCCCAAAGAAAGTTCGGTCTCTGGGCTAGATGAGCTTTCACAAATTTCACTGTGTCAGAGAACTGGCATCGTCTATAACGGACTTCATCATAGAGCTTTACATGTTATTTCCTAATCCGGGCCCAGATGAGTGAATACTTCAAAAATATAGACCAAGATCTTGAATATGACTTAATTTACTATATATTTAAGAGAATTTGTCTGCGCACTTCTTCAAGGGCTCCTAAACAGTAAGAACTTGTTTCAGAGGGGTAGCCATGTTAGTCTGTGCAGGAGGCCCCCAACTTGCGATGCAATCCGTTCCTGTGGAAGCACTGCAAGTGTCATAACTTGAACCCGCATTTACAATAGACGCTGTGCACCATCATAAATGCAGGCCAAGGACGTAAGTCGGGGGGGAGGGGGATTCGGCCCCTTCCACACTTACAGCCATTTTTGTAAGTGCGGGGGGTCAGAACTCGGGCAGTCACAAGTCGGGGGCCTCTTGTAATAGAAAAAATTGAAAAACAACAAATAGTCCTTCAGCATCTTAGAGACTAACAAAAAATGAAAATCATGAGCTTTCATGGACACAACCCACTTCTTTGGATGAATGGAGTTTAAGGGGTCCAAGTTCCAAATAAATAGCAGAGAAAGAGAGGGGATGGAGAGGGGAGGAAAAGGAAAGGGGGGAAAATGGGAAAAGAAGAATCAGTTTTTCCATGCTAAAGGAAGCTGGCAGAGAAGGCTCTAATTGCTCTTAAGTTCTGTGATTTGGCCTTTTCTCTCATTAGGATATGGAATATAGCAGGTAAACCAGTTAAGGTCTTTGTTTAAACCTCTGTTGCAGGTATCAAACTTGTAAATGAAAGTAATTGAATTGAACGCAAGCTCTGCAGCTTCCTTTTCAAGCTGGCTTTTGAAATTGGCTTGTAATAATATGGAAACTTTGAGATCCATTAATAAGTGCCTAGGCAAGTTAAAATGTTCCCCCAACAGGTTTCTGTGTGTTACCTTTTCGCATATCTGATTTGAGTCATTAATCCTTTGTTGTGGACACGATCCAGTTTGTTCAATATACATGGCAGAGGGGCACTGCTGGCACTTGATGGCATAGATCACATTGGTGGATGTGTAGTTATGAGAACCTGTGATGAGATGGTTTATGTGGCTTGATCCTGTGATGATGTCACTTCTATAGATGTGTGGACAGAGTTGGCACAGGAGTTGATTGTGGGGCTGGGCTGCTGGATGTGTATGATGGTGTGCTGCGTGGTTGCTGAAAATAATTTGTTTGAGGTTAGGGGGTTGTCTCTAGGCGAGGATTGGCCTGTCCCCCAAGGACTGTGAGAGTGAGGGGTCATTTTCCAGGATAGGTTGTAGATGGCTGATAATGGATAGAAGGGGTTTAGGTAGGCTGTAGGTGATGACAAGTAGAGTTCTGTTGTTTTCTCTTCTTGGCTTGTCTTGAACAAGTTGATGTCTGGGTACTCATCTGGCCCTGTCAATCTGTGTTTTCACTTCTCTGGGTGGTTATTTAAGTTTTAAGAATGCTCTATATAGATCCCCTAGGTGTTTGTCTCTGTCTGTGGAATTAGAGCAAATCCGGTTGTATTTTAGGGCCTGGCTGTAAACAACTGATTGGGAAATGTGTCTTGGATGGAAGCTAGAGGCATGTAGGTAAGTGTAACAGTTGGTAGGTTTCTGTGTATAACGTGGCACAAATGTGGCGTCGGGATGTTAAAATATGATTACTTCCCTAATCGAATAGTCACTTATTTTCTGCCAACTACTCAATTACTCGACAAGGGTAGGCAGTTGCAGCCCTCAGTCTGGCTTGTGCTGATTCACAGCAAAACCTCCTCAGCTGTGGCTCTGCATTGTAAAGCCCAGGGAAGCCAGCACACAAAGGAGCTAGCTTGGCCTCTCCTCCAAGAGTCTGTTTTCATTCAGCAGACCTCACACACCCCCAAGCTGAGGGGATAGGGGGGAAAAGAGGGGGGGGTTGAATGAAGAGAGACCCGCAGAGCAGGGGCCCTGATAGCGCCTTTATGCACCAGCTTTCCTGGGCTTTAAAATGCAGAGCAGCAGCTCAGGGGAAGCAACTAGTTGATGTGCTAATTGATAAGTTCCTGCTTATCTGTTAGTTGACTAGTCGACTAGACGCTAACATTCGTAATGTGGTCATCGTGTAATTGTACTATAGTGTCAGGGAAGTGCATCTTGTGTGGACTGGTCCAGGCTAAGGTTGATTGGGGGGGGGGGGGGGGGAGCACGCACTGGAAGTTGTTGAAACCCCTGTGGAATTCTTACAGTGTCTATGATGTAAATGTCATCAATGTATGCACTGATTTTGGTATACGGCTTACTCTTATTATAACAAAGCAAGGTAAGGGCTTGATTGTGCCAGGAGAAAGGGATGTACCTGGAATGGGTCTGCTTCTCAGCATACCACACAGAAAAGAGACAATCACCAGGCAGATGAAAGGGGCTGGCTGGCAGCACACTCCTCCCCTTCTAGGACTGCCCCATCCGTCAGCCTTCCACCCCTCAGGCGCCCTTTAGGAAGGGCAGGGGGGGTGGGACTGAAGCTGCTGCTCCTTGATTCATAGGACATTGCTGGCTGTTCTCCTTCATCAGGGAGCGAGGGTAAAGTGCACAGTTTGTTTCATTCCTTACCCTGGCTGGGTAGCACATGGGACAGACAAGCTGTGCACTTTGCTCTCACTCCTTGACAGGAAAGGGAGGCATACACAACACCGTACAAATATCAGGGGGAGGCATAGTTTTGCTGCCCCCCACCCTTCTACACACACATTCCCATGTCCAGAGCCTCTCTTCACTCCCAACCTTGACTCCCCCACATCTCTAGCCCCATGCCTTGAGCAGCTCCTTGGTAAATGTGCTCGCACACTATAAAAGGCCAGTGCAGAGAGCACAGGACATCTCATATGAACAACTGTCATTTCTAATTTGGAAAGCACTATTTTGTCTGCGGAGAAACAGTTGCTTCTGATAATGCCCCCTGCCCTGCAGGTAGCTATGCAAGTGACCTGCACATTAGAAATAAACTTTTGCAGGAAATACTTTAAGGGGCTATAACAACATGTACCCAGACTTCTGCGGGCATCTGAAGTTTGCTATGATTTCTTTTCTCTCCTTTCCCCATGTGACAATTCCCTAATGAAAGGGTTTGCTTCAAGCAACCAATTAATATACACCACCTCAATGCAGTCACATTTTCCACACAACTAAATAAGCTCTTGGTGCATCTTATTCAAATAGCTCATTTCAAAAACCCAATAAAGAACAGCCCATATAGAAAAGAGTAGCAAGGAGGTAATAAGAGGGTAATTACTTCAAATATAATTTTACAAAGAGCACTGCAGTAACTCAAACTTCTGAAACATCAATGTTTATTCTCAGTAGCACTCAACTATCAATTGTTTTGTTTTTGGTTTTGCAATAGTATTTGACAAATCAGCAGCTTGAGCAGTAGCAGGATGCCTTTATCAGCTTTCAGAAATGGGAAGAAATGAAAACAGCAGAATGTGCATTCTTCAGTTTAATGACTTCACATCCCAGTACATTCACCAAGAGATTATTTAAGGCAGCGGTGGGAAAACTTTTTTCGGTCGGGGGGCCACTGACCCACAGAAAAATCAGTCAGGGACCAGGAGCTATGGGGAGCTGGAGTGCCAGCAGGGATTCCCCAATGCTTAGGAGGCCCTAAGCCTTGTGGGCCAGATCCAGGCAACCCAGAAGCCGCATCCGGCCTCCAGGCCTAAGATTCCCCACTCCTGATTTTAAGGCAATACCATCTTTGAAAATCAAGTAATTAAAACCTGGGACTTTCTGAAGGGTCAAAGAGGAACTTAAAACCCACACAAAAAAAGATAATTCACCGATATACGTTTGTGTTTATGTTCAGAATAGTACACAATGTTTGAGTGCTTCTGATTAAAACCTGTATCTAAGATTCCCTTTCTCCCCCAGCAATAACTAGATTTACTAAATTTCCCTGGAACCAAGATAACCAACTCAGCCTTTTCAGACATGGACTTCTTGAGAAGTTTTTCCAAGCTGAAAATATAATACTAACACTAATACACACACACAGTTCAGCAGATAATGGGATAATAATTATTTATGGTCATATACAACTCTGTACTGAAGCAAATGCAACCAGAACAAGACTATTCTCAGCTGAGCTCCTCTAGCCAGAGAGGAGCTCCGGGGCATACCCTTCTTTCCCCAACCAGGAACTGACCTGCTAAGGCCCTGCGGCTCTTTTTATATGAGCCTGCTGAAAGGCTGCCCTTAGAGGCTGTAGTGCCTTTAGTGTCATGGCAGGGGCTGTTCCTTGGAGGGGGCCCTCTAGAGAGGGGGGTCATGCTCAGGGGTGTGGGAGGCAGGAGCAGGACAAGGAAACAGCAGTGATCATGCCAGCCCCAGCACGCACTGACAACAGCAGGAAGCGGCACGACCCAGACGGCTCTTTTCCCCTGACTCCTAGCTGCTTCGCTCAGGGGAGGGGATTTGGGGGAAGGAGTGGAACCATACTTGCGCTCACTCACTGGCAGCAAGAAGCTTGTTTGAGGGGCTATTTTTATCTAAAATTCAAGTACATTTAAAATTGTGCATTATAATAATGAATGATAACATGTGGGCCAACTCACTCCAGCTCTAGTGTTGCACCATCTTATCCCTTACAGATATTTTTTTCTTTTTTTCCCCCTAATTTCATAGGCATATTATATGACCCTAACTCAGCTGGGGGTGTACAGCTGACTACATAAGTTGGAAAGGGATACACAGCCTAAAAAATTTGAAAGCCACTGTTCTAGCACATTAGAAGTTTCAATCTTTATATGTCATGTGAAAGGTGATTTACCTTTCTCACAATGATCTCATATTTGAGGCATGAAGGTCATTTGTTTCTGGTGTACACATACTCCTGACACAGAGCATACTTAGCCTTTATCTTAGAAGGGCAAGACAAACGTGTGGTTTGTGAGGGGTGAACTGGATAAAAAAATATGCTAACTGCAATGCATTATGGGTTTTCAGTATAAAAGTAATCAAAACAAAAATGATATTTGCAATTTTTTAAAGTTAATCTTAAATCACAATGCAATAAGGTAATTAGCAATAATGGCTACAGGTGGGACCGCCCTGTTCCGGCACTCTTGGGACCTGAGCAGTCCTGAACCACAGAGTTTGTCAGGCCAGGGGAAGTCCAGGCTCCCCTCCCAGCTGTCAACCCAGCTCCCCGGCCACCCTGTTGTTCCCCGTGTGCTGGGGGTGACAGTCCAGGCTGCTTTCCCAATTGCTGGCCCCGCTGCCTCCATCCCGGCCAAGGCCACACACCTCTCTGTGCTGGCCCAAGCTGGGGCTATTCTCCCAGCACCCGCCAGAAGAGCGGGCCTGCACTCCTGGGTGATGCTTCTGGCCAGGGTGGGACTACACTCCCTGCTGTGCTCCCAGGTACCAGCCCAACTGCCTCCAGCCCGGATAGGGCTGCACTCCCCTATGTGCCAGCCTGAGTGGGGCTATGCTCCCTGCCACCAGACCAAGCCAGGGTTGTGCTCCCCACTGCACCAGCCCCACTGCCACTAGGGCTGCGCTTCCCACCACCAGCCCAGCCCCTGAACTTGGCCAGCCAGGGCTCTCTGGTCCAGCAATATCTGTGGGCCTGCCAGATCCCGGCTGTTTCTAGACCAGTGTCTCCTGGATTTTAGAGGTTTAATTTAACCTGTATTAGGGATGTAAAAATCCTGTTTAATTGGTTAACCGGTTGAACATAATGTTTGATCTGTTAACTGATTAAATGTGTGTGGGAGGCGGGGAGGGGAGAGAGCACTCCAGCCGGGCCAAGGTGTGGAGGGTTGGTCCAGCGCAGCCTGGCTGGAGGGGCTCCCCTGCTCATTGAGACTAGGCCAGGTCCACTGCCAAAAGAGGCTTCTCTGGATAGGCTGGAGCATCCCTGCCTGCGGCTTGCCCAGGCCTTCCAATGATGGGGGCTGTTCTGGCTGAGCTGGAGCGCCCCCTGCCGCTGGAGCATCCCCCCGCCCATCCCCTCCCACCCTAGTTAACTGGAACCTGTAAGCCTCACCATTTAATGGTGAGTCTTACTGGTTAACTATTGATAGAAATGTAGCCGTGTTAGTCTGGGGTAGTTGAAGCAAAATGCAGGACAATGTAGCACTTTAAAGACTAACAAGATGGTTTATTAGATGATGAGCTTTCGTTTGATCTGAGGAAGTGGGTCTGGCCCACGAAAGCTCATCATCTAATAAACCATCTTGTTAGTCTTTAAAGTGCTACATTGTCCTGGTTAACTATTCACATCCCCAATGACTATGTAATGATACAGAACCAACAGCACGATTTCTCATCCACCCATGTATAGTTTATTGCAGACAAAGGGGTGCTTATCAGTCCTTAAAGGCAATAGCCAGCAAGAGCAGTGTACTCTCTGACACTATTATAAAAAACTAAAAGACAACCCCTCCTATGCACTTTATATAGGAATTTAACACTGGAACCGCAAAAACAACTGTATACAAAAAACCCACAGGTCAACTTGTTTACTTCCATAGATCCAGCAACCATTCCAAACACAACAAGATAATCTGTTATCTGCAGCCAGGTTTTCTAATGCTAGAAAATTCTAAAGAGTGTGTGTCCAGGATACACACTTAAAACAGCCTTTACTAAACAGGGACACTCCAAAAAAGCAGTAGATCACATTGTGGAAACGGCTGCCCAAAACACTAACATATCCTGTTTCAATACAGAAAAGAAAGTCAATGATCACACACCCCTACTTGTCACCTGCCACCCAAACCCATATGGGGTATCAATTACAATACATACTTCAGGTGGACCACAACCTTAAATAATTCTGAACTCTCTCTTCTAGCCTTCAGACAGCCTTCTCCTCTTACCCCAGGCTCATCATCAGAAGTAAGCTGCCACACACAGGACACTCCAACTCCAAGAAGCATCAGCCAGAACAACAGATGACAGATCTGCAGGCATGTTTTCACTGGTACAACGATAAATACTTGCACATCTGTCAATATTCGCAGATCTTACATATGTCTATCAAATGCCAAAACAACAATTATGTGGGTGAAACCAAACAATCGCTATACTCTGAAATGAACTCATACAGGAAAACTACAGAAGACAGCAACCCCACATCTCCCATGGGCAAAGCCTTTTTTCACAGAATGATCGCTCCAGAACTGCTCTTTCAATACTCATCCTCAAACAAAACCAGCATAATACCATCAAAAAACTAGTCTGGGATCTTAAATTCATCATGCTGCCAGATCAGTGGTCTCAAACTCCCAGCCCGTGGCCATCCCCCGCTGGAGCAGTGGAACAATCTGCCCTGGGAGTCCTGCTGGGAGATGGGGGCATCTGTTCCTGTCCTCCAAGTTTTGACCCTTTCTGCCATCACCCTGCCCCCTTCTCCCCATTGCACCACAGGCCCCAAAGGATGTGGCCTCGGGGATTACCAGGTAGACCTAGCATGGGGAGAAAGCAGTGGTCAGACCTCCCTCCCGCACATCGCCTGGGAGGAGAGTGACATTGGGGGAAAGGGCAGGGTGACAACAGGAAGGGATGGGGCTTGGTGGATGGGAACACACAGATCCTCCCCTCCCCCTTGACTCCTGATCCAGATTGCACGATCTAGGTACGGCCCATGAACCAGGAGCTTGAGACCTCTGTGCTAGACACTAAAACCCGTGAACTTAACAGGGACACTGGTTTCATGGTTCAGTAAAAAAATCTTTAACACACATCTGCCTGCTAACCCTGAATGGCCCACTTCAAACACCTTTTGAATAACCATCTAACCCTTACAGCACACACTCCCTCTCATGTGCTCTCTTACAACATAGGTTACCCCTTAAGCATAATCACCTGTCCCAACTTGTGTTTACCTCAGACACTCTGATTTCTTTCCACAGACCTGAAGAAATGTGTGTAGCTGGAAAGTTTATACCTTCCAGTAACAGAAGTGGTGAAGATATTACCATTACCTTGCCCTCTCAACTCTACTTTAGGAAGCTGGGAAATCTGATAAACAACTTATATCCAGATGTCAGGGTAAATGGGCCTTTTTTGGGGTTACTTTACTCTTACTCTCTGAAGTGAAGTATCAGAGGGGTAGCTATGTTAGTCTGGATCTGCAAAAGCTACGAGGAGTCCTGTGGCATCTGACGAAATGGGTCTTTGACCATGAAAGCTTATTCTCCAATAAATCTGGTAGTCTATAAGGTGTGATCGGACTCCTCGTCTCTGAAGTGAGATATGCTTAAAAAACAGAAGCATACAGTGAAGGAAGTCATCTGCACGCTAAATGATTAATTATGTGTCTTGCTGAAAATCTGGTGATATGACCGAGGATGTGAACCAAATGATTAAATCAAGTTTCATTTTACTAGATGATTCATTGAGAACGTAACACCACAATCTTAACACTACAGTGCACTTCTTTAGAAAAACAGACTGAGCCTCTTCAAGAGCGTTAAATTGTCAAAGATCAAGGAGAGGACAAAAATGAAGTCAATTCCTTCCTGACCAAGAGGAGATTTATTGAAAGTCAAACTATGATAACAAGGAAAGGGTATTACAATGTGTATTTCTTGGCCAACAGCACTAAATCTTTAGAGAATAGACCTAGCTAAAGAATGTGTATGTGTTTCAATAGCACTGTTGCACCATTGCTATTTTCACAGAATCTTTTCCATGCAGAAAACATTTCTTATATAAACATTAATACAGGGAACTGTCAATGTCTGCAAAATAAAAAAAACAAGCTAATTTTAACAGCGGGTGGTATTTTTCCACAGTACCTGGTACATCTAGAGAAGTGCACATTCAACTCCTTATCCATTTTAGCCCAGGACAGAGACTTTTTTTTCCCTAGACAAAATACACTTGTTAATATGGTTATTATTATTCCATATTTTATAAAAAGAATTTGAGTAAAAGACTAGAAACAGAGCAGCGACTCTAACAGCACCCAAGAATTTGAATCAAAATAAGAATCTCTAACAAGAAACTTCAATAAGCCATGAACAAAGAACATACTGCATGTGAAAACCTGGCTTCATTAAAGCCAAGAGCAAAAATTTCAGGGGTCAAGAATTTTATGTCATGATTTTAAAGAGGGAAAATGACACCTATTTTAACAACAGATAGCAAAGAAAAAAACAATTAAATGTATTCTGACATTTCTGGGTACATAATCTGAACACAGTCATGGTATTAATACAAAAATATTTAAAAGGACATTGCCTAAGCAGCACAGTTTTATAAAAATAAATTAAACAATGTAAGAATATCATCAATACACTTCTTGATTAAACAGACGTACGAAGTTATAGTGCATTTGGATTTCAAGAAGGTATTCAATATACAACTATTTAAGAAATCAAATAAATGCCAACTACATGAAAATGTTATATCAGAGATTACAAAATGATAGTATAAAACCAAGTGGGAATAGTATAGAATGGAATGGCTTCAAAATATACCCAAAATTACCACTTAGAAAGTTTGTCATCTGACCTGCAGGCTAATAGAAAAACATAGAAGTCCATTCCCTCCCAATTCTAGTGGGGCAAGAGATTCTGCTCTGGTAAGAAATCCAAAACACATCATCTGTCTAACAACTTGGGAGCTGGGTGGAAAGGGGAAGGATGTTTAGTATTGTATGTAGCTCCCACTCACTCTGTATAATTTTGTATTGGATTTAGTGATCATCTGACAGAGGTTGCCTCTCTTCCCTCCACCCCCATTTTCTTCTCTTTCTCCATTACTAACACATTTGGTCAGGCTAGCTTCTTTAGATGCATGTCCACCTCTCCCACAAATCTGTTTGTTACCTCTCCCTGGGGCCTGCAGGGACAAGGAAGTAGGTGGAGCCTTTCCCTGTAGAGGGAGAATAGGAGCCAGAGGGAGCTACAAAGATGAACAAGCTGGGAGTTTTTAAGGAGCCACTTATGGCATGACAGCAGGAGGATGGATTAACTCTCTGCAGTTCTCTAGAACTCTACAGAGCTCCAGGGCAGCAGCAGGCACTTACGTTGGGTAGAAGAGAGGAGAGGAGGGGGGGATTATACTTAAGAGCAGAATTTTTCAGCCAGGTTTCCTCTCTTCTCCCCCTGCAAATAATCCATGGATTTCTGCCAAATTTAAAAACAGGTACACAAAGTGTGCCTAACCCCCTTCGGGTTGAGAGAGCAAGCTTCTGAACATGAACCTAAGTACAGTAGTTGTATCTGAACCTATAGCCATATTGCTCCACAGTCTGCTACTAATCACTTTCTAAACAGCACCAGAGGGAAATTAACAAAATTCTCAGCAGTTTCTCTGCTGCTGTTCAGAACCCTGTGGGCAGTGCTGAAATTGAAAAGAATTTTGTGAATTTCACTCTGCTACTGCTTGGGAAAGCAGAGACAAGCTATGAAACTATTTATGGGAGAGAATGACAGCTTAAAAATACTCTGGAATGAGACCGTAGTGGAGACATATTTAATGTATCATGTGTATACATCTCCCCATCCCATGGTCATGAAGGGGGTCTGAATCTGGAACCTTCAGCAACAAAACTACAACCTCCTGCCATTTTAAGTAAGCTGCCAGTGAAATTACATGAGCTTACTCTTACAGCTGTCAGTCACTAGAGGGAGGTATGACTGTACACATCACCTAGCATATTACAGATGTACATTCCCTCAAAAGATTTAAGAAGCTGGGAAAAATGGTAAAGCAGAAAGGACATTAGTGTCTCTCATCCTGTAAAGGAAAGGTAGGAATGCAACAGGGACAGTGCTACAATTTATGGAGCTTTTCCTGACCTGCCCCGAACATGACCAATATTCCCTTTGAAACCCAATCTTGCTTGTTAATATTAATTTGTGGAAAGTATAGTTGCTAACAGTCTATTGACATTAGGGATGTGAAAGGTTTACTGGTTTTGTTTAAGACAGGGGGTGCTTTAGCCGTGCAGAGCCCGCCGTGGACAGGGGCTGCTGAAGCCGGCTGCCCCATCCACGGTGGGGTAGGAGCAGGCAGGGGGCTGCTCTGGCCAGGCTGTAGCAGCCTCTGCCTGAGACGGGGAAGGGAAGGGAGCCTCCAGCCCAATTGCAGTGGATGGGAGGCCAGTTCACCCCTGTCTACCTCCCCTGTAATCACTTTAACTGGGTAAACATTATGTTTAACTGGTTAACTAATTAAACAGGATTTTCCATCCCTAAATGACACGACACAAGAAGCTAAGGCTATAAAATCTTCCAACAGGGGAAAAAAATATCACGAAGAGAAGTATAATATGTAGTTCTGGATATGAAAGAGAAGAAGAAATGAATAGGGAAATCCTTTCATTTAGCAACAATGAATCCATTCAAGCCAGGAGAGAGACTAGAAAGATCCAAGCTTTCCAACTGCTATTTTGAACATTATTTACAACATATTTATTTAGTGATGACCCACGTCTCGGCATTAATGTTTTATAGCATGTTTGAGAGAGGGTGGGCGAAGATGTGTGTGATGCTAGAGAACTTGTATTGATTTGTGGGGGTGGTGAATGAAGGATGCTTGTTATCGTGAGAGGTGACGTGTGTTTGGGTTTACCAAGTGTGCCAACTGTGTTGTTGTGTGGGTGGCTTTGAAGAACAGTGGCAGTTGGGCCAAGGAATCCACCACCGTCTGTGCAGTCGCCCTCATGCAACCTGAAACTGTTGCGGAAGTGCTAGCAGCCCTGGGAGTCCCGGAGTGGTTAACCATGAAATCGATAGAATTGTATCTGTTGTTAATTTTATTCAGTTTGTGTATCACACATTTCCTTTGGCTGTTTTATTCAGTAAGTGACTTTACTCATTCAATCCATCTAGGCATTTGGTCAAATAACTAATGTATTTGATATGATCCCAGATAAACTAGAAGAGGTAATAATGCCAGAAACATGGTCCCACCCAGTTCAGAAAATATATTAAAAAGCTAGAGACAAATAAGGCAATAAAAGTGGTGTAAGGCAATAGATATGTAAGGTATGAGATATGATGAGAAGCACTTTTATAGACTAGGAAAGATGACTGTGGGGTAGTGGGGCTCATGAGCTACACTATAAGTAACTGCCTCCTGGTAGCAATATAAATGGAGGGGATTATTCATTGTCCTAGAATAATTTAAGACAAAATATCAAATAGCCCAAGGAAGGGGAAAGTTTAGCTTGGATATGCAGGAGGAAAAAAACAACAAAAAACAGGAGGTAGTCAAGGCACAATTCATTTCAGATGTTAAGAACAGACTGAATAAAATGTATTAATAGAAATAATTTCATTAGTAAATGTCATTAGAAGAAAGACTAAGGATGTAAAACTAAATACACAATCCTATAAGATGTAGGGGATCATGTTAGGACTTACCCAATAGGACTCTTCTGGCCCTATTGTCTCTGGAAATATGAAATTCTGGGGAGAAGTCCAGCTTTGTTTCATAAGTATAGTAATATGGTGTGCTCTCCGCTTCCAAAAGACTTCAGTACTAAATAGGTTAGGAACTGCACTGTCAGAACTGAAGTTCTCAAACAAGTCCTTTATATTGACTTGCCCAATTAAATCTGTATCCTGCATCCCAATTTCTACTTTTCAGCACATCCCATGTTTTGGAAATTCCCAGTCATAGAAGATAATATATTAAAAACTATCTTCAAGTATTCCAGCTATATACAAGTCCAAGTGATTCCCATACCTCATTCCCATTTCCTTATGTACTAGTGAACAAAAATCTCCAAACATAGCTGGGCCTTTATCAGTATCTTCCTTTGCTGTATAACAGTTTTTGTATGATTCTTGCCACTCCATGCAGCACTTAGAATACTATATGAGCTGCCTTTGAAAATTCCAAACGGTTGACTTTTAGCGTTTCCTACAAAAAAATTACCGGTCTGATTACTCCACAATGCCTTTATCTCTTCCAGTGAGCAGAACATTGTTGCAAGTTTCCTTCTCCTTATATACCCAACAATCACTTAAAAACATAAATCAGATACTTTATTTCTCTTCACTTCTGAGATAAATGGAGATGAATTTAGAAGATCAATCCAACACTTTATCCTTGGTAACATATTTGTGTTTATTTCAGTAACAATCTCTCTTTGGAAAAAATGCAGTCAATAATACTTCAGTAGAAGTGGCCTTTCTCTTTCAAATAGTGGTGATCATTGAACATCAGAGTTCATTTCAACCCTGCTTCCCTTAGCACACAGCACTAGGTATTACATTATTTCTCCCTGATCAGTTCTTCTTGCCAGCTGGGCTTACACAAAAAACAAGATAGAGTCTTCTCTGCTTCCAGCTCTGTCATTTCCCAGCCCCACCAACTTCACTGAAGACACCATCATATAGTTAATGAATTGACTATAAGCATAAGGGACTATTCATCCAGAAGGCATACCATATTCAGAGAACTTCATGGCCAGAAGGTACCATGGTGATTATGCCCATAATTGATGCCCTTCGGATCAATTGTTAAAACAGTTATCGTGAGAAAAATAGTCTTGGGATACTGAGAACATATGAAAAGCAAACAGATAAAGCAAATATATTTTTGAATTTACCTTCTGAGCTGTATCAGTTGCTCAGTTTGGAAACTATACAAATGGTGGCTTACACACACTGAAACATGCTGAGGTTCCTTCTGGCTACTAAATGCCTTAGATTAGAACAGTACCATTACAGCAAGAAGGTTTTTAAGGAATGTCTCTTTCCTGTCTTGGGACAAATATCAGCGTAGCAGTTTGAACCCAAGACTTTAAAACCTAAAAGAATAAGCTTCAACTACTCAAACTAAAGCATTCAGGCCTATTGACCCCTAAAAGTTAGGTCAACATAACTACATCGCCACTCCCCAAATGCCTTCAGTGTACGGTCCATGGGACAACCTGAATGGACTTCCTAGTGGCAGCTGGACCGGTTGCATTGATCAGTCAAAGCGGAAGACCTTCAGACCAGGTGCAGTGAGTGATAACTAGATGATCAGAACATGCAGTACCTGAACGTACCTGTTCTAATGAGAATAGGCTGTTCTGAGTGTACCGTGTCCTCCTCAGGCTCCACGGTGCTCAAAACCTTGTCCTCCTACCCACCTCCTCTTTGTACTGAGAGCTGAATCCTGCAAAGTGCATAATGCCTGTGGCACTTGCTGATAACGCACACAGCCCTGCCAGGAGAGCGCACACAGCCCAAAGGAGGGCAAGTGGTGGGATGGCTTGTTTGGGTGTGGGGGGAGAGAAGCAACTTTAATTTCCAGAAGGGGTTCAGTCGGAGTCCAGCTGCGTGAAGATGTTGAGAGGCTGTGATACCTGGAGGCTTCTCCCAGCCACAATTAGCAAGGCTAGACCCAGCCAGCATCAGCCACATTTGGGTCTGTCCTGGAGACCTGCTGGTGCTCTAGTTAGGGGAGATTGCTGATTCTCTGCCCCACTGCAGCCTCTCCCGCATGGGCTTTCTCTTGATGGTGCTCCAGGTGCCCACATGCTTTATCCTCTAGGATCTCGAAGTTGCAGTTTATGTGACACACTTAACAGAAGAGTCCAGAAAATGCCTATGATCAAGCGCTACTAAAAGCTAATTATCAGTGAGACCAATTGGGGCTCTGAGGGAACCGATTTTGAGATCTAACAAATCCAGTTATTTAAGTTAGGAAATCAGGAGTATCTGTGCAAAATTTAGTGTTTCTAGCTCTTACCATTTCAAAGATCTTTTGGAATTATTGGTGGGTCCAACTGGGGCTCTTGGGGGAACAGATTTTGAGATCTAACTAATCCAGTTATTAAGTTTCGAAACCAGTAGTATCCGTGCAAAATTTGGTGTTTCTAGCTCTTACCATTTAGGAGATCTTCACACACACACACACACACACACACACACACACACACACACACACACACACACACACACACACACACACACACACACACACACACACACACACACACACACACACACACACACACACACACACACAGAAAAGAAGATGCAGCACACAGATGCTTTGTTCAATACTCTTAGTAAAGAAAGATGAATGTTCTGCCTGAATTTTTTCTAGTAAATCTTTTTCCATAGGAACAGAACTCCAGTCAAAAGCAATTCTCCCCATTGTGGATATATACATATTTTCCTAAAGGAAGAATTTTGCGAGGACTCTCAAAAGCCTTGAAACAGTGGTTCCCAACCAGTGTTCTCTCTAACATTTTCTATACTTGGGCGGGTTGATATTTCTTGTGCGCACCATCAATACTGAGATAGAAATTGTGTGTGCAATCCATGTGTGTGGAAGAAAATATATTTAAACAAGGGATATTTAACAAGAAGCAATGCTTATGTTATTTAATATGAAAACAGATTAAAAAAAGAAAAATTAACACTACCCTTAGAGTACATGTATCAACCTAACAGCTCAACCTAGTACTTGCTATTTCTGACTCCTAGGAGCCAGAACTCTACCAAATATAAAAAGATCTGGTCTTAATGCAACACATCTATGAATTAGTAACAGACTTTTTAAAAAAAAAAAATCGTTAAGTTCAGATATCTGCAACACCCCAACATCCTGCTGGGGATTCTTATACATTTCAAAGCTGGCACACCCTGCAGCCCAGAGTCAGCAGGACTTCCCGCTGAGATTGTATACGGAGTTCTGCATTCCTCTTTTGAAATGTACAAGAGCCCCAGCGGGGGCTCTTGTACATTTCAAAGGAGGAATGCAGAAGTGCCTATCAACTAGTCGAGTAACTGATGAAAATTCCATTGACTACTCGACTAGTCAATTAACTGTTACTTAGCATCCTTAGCCTGGTTCCAGATACTACACTTCTGCTTTTTAAATGTAGTAAGTGTTGCACAGCAGGGGACTGGTCGAGTGCTGGAAATCAGCTGATTCTTGGCTCTCCCCTAGTCCTAGATGCTGCACCTCTGCATTTTAAACATAACAAGAGCCAGGTGGTTCCTACTATATTTAAAAGGCAGAGCCACAGCGGGGTTAACTCCTGGGGCTGCGTGAGTGGGCACTGCTTAGTCCCGGCTCATGCCGCCTTAGGGAACTAACCCTACTGCAGCGCTGAAGTTTGCTGCTTAGCTCTTACATTTAAACTGAAGAACTGAAGTAGGGGTAGCAAGCACCCCCCTCCATATCAACTAATCAATGAAAATTCCATCAACTACTCGATTACTTGACTATCCACATTTTAACAACCTTCTTGTGAGCTGATGGAGACAGAGACCAGCTCTTGCTATGTATTTGTACTGCATCCAGCACAACACTATTGTGATCATGGCCAGTAAAACCAGCTCTTTACAGGTCAATGTAAAACAAGCTCTTCTCCCTTACTCTCTCAAATAAGATTCTCAGCACAGCAACAGTTTCTTATTCAACCCACCCTTTGTCCTCGCAGCGCCCCCTCCGAAAACATGCTCCTCATGTTTAGGCAAGTTTAGACAGTCACAGATATGAAATATGATCTAGAAATTAAGAGTGCTGAAATGTGACTTAATATCCAGCAGCAGCCAGGGGCTTACTTTATGACCTTGTCTTAGATCTAATTCAGGGTTTCCCAACCTATGGGTCGGGACCCAAATATGGGTCGCCACTACATTTCAAAAGGCTGCCCAGGTGTTTCCCCAGGCTCTTAAGAAGCCATTCACACATTTTTTGAATTGCCCTGCGTCACCAATTCTTCCTGAATTGTCAAAATGGGTCCCCATCTGGAAAATGTTGGGAACTGCTGATCTAGTTGAACCTCCACTTTCAGGAACTCACACTGCTATGACAGGATCCAAATATTTAATTAAGATTCCAGAGTTTGAACAGACTCCAGGCACTGCTCTGGCCTGGTATCTCCAGAGACACACTCAGGATGCAAATTTCATAGATTCTACTCCCACTACTTCTGAGAGCAGAGCTCTTAAAGTCCAATTGCCTCATCCCTGGGACCAGAATGCACACGATTAGAGGACTCTGGATTTAAATTTACCTCTGAAGGGGCATGTAATATGTGTAGTGAGTATACACACAGCAACTTTGCACTGGATTTGCAAAGCATAGCTTACCCATTGTCTTGGCCCTCTATTTTTCCAGGCACAAAGTGATGGATAATAAAATACAGCCTAACTAGTGTAATTCTGTTCTCCATAAGTACCTTGGTTTTGACTTCTAGTAGTTTTTAATTTTAAAATGTTGTTGATATATTCTACCACCCTGGACTTCAAAATTCAATTTGTTTCCATTATTGTCAACTTCCACTTTCCATGTTTCTATTTTTAAGCCTTTCACTATCTCTCTTAGCATGTGTAACTAGGACATCAGGCTGTGTTCCCTCTAAGCAGCATGGCAGCACAGATTCACAAGTGATTAAACAGCCCCACCCAGTCAGTCAGCTCCCTGCATGGAGTCCTGAGCCTCTGACTGGGTGGGGCTGATGAATCACCTGTGAAGCTGTGCTGCTGCTGCTTAGAGGGAGCACTGCATCAGACCACTGCATATTTATGCCTTGAAATTTCCTAATAGTATTATTTCTGTTAACTGCTTTTAAAAAGTTATATTTTCTGTTAGCTTGTTTTAAGTCTTAATACTTTTATGGACTTGTAGCCTACTGGGCAATATCTGATGTAGTTCCATTGCCTGACTTTTGTTTTCCTAATTGTTTGAAATTTCTTTTAATAGGTTCATTATAAACAAACACTGGTTAAACACAAGTCCCAAGGAAGCCAAGAGAAGACTGAAAGTTGTTTTTGAAAACACAGATATGAAGCCCATGCTTTTCAAAGCCAAATCATTTGACACACCTTAATCAAGGATATACACCAAGAAAAATCACTGCAAGGAGTAGAAAGAACATCTGACAGGTAAGTAGATATGGATCAGAGTACTGAAGAGGATTCAAACACTGAAATGGTTTGCTTTTTAGAGAGGAATTTCAGAAAGAATTAGTATGGCATTTATGAGTAAGACAGCAGTTCAAAAATTTTTTTTTGGGGGGGGGGGGGGGAGGCAGTGGCCTGTGTTTTAAAAAAAGGAACTCTGGATGAGAAGGCAGAGGGATTAAAACAGTAGCTCAAGCTGTGCTCTTTTCTTTCATGGCATAAAACCTCATTTTCTCTTCCACTTGTCATACACTGGTGCAAGGTTATCATAATACCACAGCATGGGGCAAAACAAAAATTAGATACGCAAGCTGTTCACAGGACTGGAGCGAGTGGACAATACATTTCTGCTCTCCAACATCAAATCATTTGTTGTGACCTCATTTGCAGCACCAGCTTTATACTAAAAATCCTCAAATGATTTATTGTGCCACAGAAACCAGTAAGTGTGGGTTAACCTGGTGTAGGTTTGTGGAGTGCTCCAATGACATTAAGGTTATCACAATCCAATCCCTCAAAACATGCCTAGCAGGAACTAGGATATTCATGGCGATAAGCAACATTTCTTCAGCACTTTTAATCTTCAAAGGGCTTTGCAAACAATGAATTCATTGTACATTGAATGCAATTAGCCCCAGTGGGAAGAGTGCTGTACATTACTTGCAAATAGTCTCTTCAGCCAATTGGAGCAGGGTATACAGGCTTTGAAGAGAACCTCCTAAAATGGGATGAAAGGGCAAGGCAATGGAAAAGAAAACAGCACAGCTTGAGCACATCTACACTTCTGGAAAGAGCAATGCTCCAGGGTACATTTAGCCGGTCCAGTCAAGACCCACCTAATCGAACGCTGAGGGTGCCCCCATCAGCCATTGAACTCCTCAGTTGTGAGGAATTAGGGAAGTAAAAAAAAAAAAAAAAAAAAAAAAATCAATACAAAGGATATCGACTCCAGGTATGCAATTCACATAAGCTGGAGTTGCATATCTTGCATCAATTTCCTCTGCCAGTGTAGACCTGGCCTAAAATTCCAGGGGACTCAATCTTTAAACAAAAGTTCTATTTACTTGCATGAAAAAACCACATTCTGTTAATCTAGGAACTTACCTCTTGGCAATACTGCAGAATCCCTTCTTTAGTTCCAATGCAGGTCTTGGTCCCTGAGGGGTCAGATTCCCATTTTCCATTCTGAACATTCATATGCATATTGAGTTTGCCACAAAACATGGCAATTTGGGGCTCTGCCAGCAAGCCAGCATTTCCATCAGTAGGCACCTGGAGAAGAATACCATTATTAATGATTGAAACTTCATTCAAAGGTGGTAATAGATCAAGTGAACTAGAATCAATAACTTGTGCTTAACCATGCCAGGCAGAAATTATGTAACTAGTTATATATACTAAGATTTGAGAGATCAAAACAAAAATCTTTTTAGTAATTCAACACAAATTCAAGACATGAGAGGTTTTAAATTGAAAACTCGTTGGGGCAGAGATTGACATTCACTATAAGCTTGCCTACACTAGGATAAACAATGAGTTGTTAAGATATGTTGGTTAACAAACATGTTTTCATTTCCGCTGATCAAAAATGGGGAAGTTTCCTTGAAAATTTGGCCCATTTTTCATTGACAATTTCCAGGTTTTTTTTTTTTTAAATCAGCTCTATTTAAACTAACGTTTTTAAACTCTTTTGTAGATGCTAATACACTAAAATATACTAAATATAATAGAGGTGAATCCCAGCTCCTACCGATGTTTCTAAAATATAATTTACTATGTCTACACAAGACATCTAAAATGTACTAGCTAAAATGCGTTAGCGAACACATTTAAAAAATACACTTATTATCCTATCATGGACAAGACCAAAATGCCTTTACAGTGCCTGGTACCATAGGGCCGCCGCCGCCTACTTGAATCATCTAGGTCCATGGTGCCCAACCAGTTCTGAAGCAGTAGGTACTATAGTGGCTACTGCTGTAGTAAACTAGCCACACTCAACTGGCAAAAGAGCCACATGTGGCTAGTATGTTGGACATCACAGATCTAGATGTTACTGGAGTACAAATGACAAACAACAATCAATACCACCACCACACAATGCCTGTGCAATTGCTGAAGGGAGTCACTTGTACAAGCAGTTGTGTAGATGCTATTAGATTTGATATATACTCAATAATCACAACAAAATAGGGACGTTAAAACAGTTAACCAATTAAAGGCTAGTGCTTAATTGGTTAACTGTTTTAACACCTGTCCCAACCATAGCAGGGGCTGCTCCAATCCAGGGCAACTGACCATCACCAGAATTAACTGGCAAAGGCTGGTTAACAGGTAAGCCTCATTCTTACCAGTATGCTTACCGATCAACATCTCTACAACAAAACACCTTAATGTTGTTATATAACTATTCATGGGGTTCAGCTAAAGATGGTCTGTGGAATCTTAAAAATTTTCTATTTGGGATCTTACTTGCAGGTAGCATACGAACCTCCAAGAATTTCTGAACGTCTTATAAACCAGTGCTTTCAGAGACTGCCATATGCTCTATGAACAGCCTTCCATCTAGAACTTGTCTCTAAGTAACTCAATACTGAACCTCTTCACAGCTGAAATCATCCTCAAGATGCTGAATGTGCAATGAAACCATGTAAGAGTAGATAAATCAGTTGTTTGAAATGAAAGAATCAGCGGATACATTAACCACAAATGTTACTAACTGAAAGCAAGCTCTGGCAAGAGTACAATGGAAACAGATGTCTAACATCAGCATCAGAGGGTATTACCTTCCAGCAGGGAGTACGGATGAATCTAAGCATCTGTGTTGAGCAGCATGCTAAGTATTAGGCGGTTGAAAAATTAACCAGTCACCAAGAGGGGAGCCCGAAATGGAAGACAGATTTCCTATGAAAGTTCTGGGCCGTGACTGTAACAAAAAGACTAACATACCTTCTGTCGCTCACAACTGACTTTTCCATCACATCTTATCAGATATTTGCACTAATCAGACATGCAGCCTTTTTTAAAACTGGCCCTCACATTTAGGGGCTGACTCTTTGACTCACCATACTGCAGTTGCTATGATTCAAGCAACCACGTTTTTCCATATACAGATACAAATTGGAGGCTTTCATTGCCCTCATGCTCACTTTCATTCATGTTCAAAGGCATGACTTTCATCACATGCTCATTTCTATTCTGTGGAGCAGTACAGACAAGTTAAAAAAAAAAAAGAAGAAGCTGGCTGTTATGAAACCAGACCTACATACAAATTTTCTCCCTTGCTTGAACCTGCTACAATTAGTAGCTATTCCTATCCTCCAACTTTTGCTTTAGGATGAAGGAAGAGATTTCCAAATAATCTCCTCTATATACATTCCCTTATTTTTAGTGTGCCTCCAGATCATTTTGGTGTTTGTTGTTCCACATAGCTTATCTAAGCAGAGTTAATTGAGAAGACTCTTATAATGGAGGCCCAAAAGTTTAACAAACAATAGCACCTAGCTCTCACATACTGCTTTACATTACTAGATTTTCAAGTGTTTTACAAAAGAGTTAAATATCATTAATTCCATTTTAGAGATAGGAGACTGTGTCACTGAGAGGCAACTCCAGAGGGCCAGTGGCAGAGAAAACAGAATTTAGGTGTTTCAAGTCCCAGATGAGCAAGCTGTTCACTAGACCATGGAGCCTTCAGTGTGAACCACAATTTCAAACAACACTGAAACTGATCTTGTGTATTTCATTATTTAGGTCCCCATTGACAGATTACCTTTCCTTGCCTGCAAAGTGCCCTGGTGAAGTACAATTGGAGAAACTTTTTAAGCAGCAGTAAAATGTAAATAAATGGTGAGACATCCTGTCATTCACTACAGCCCAGTTATTTCAGAACAGCAGCTCTGAAATGGTCCAGCCCATTTTTAGTATACTAATTGCAGTTGTTGCTGCCATTTCTCACTCATTACTCATGAGACTTCCTACTCACCATTTCGGAGGAGTCAAAAGTATTTTGCAAACCCTGAATATTAGATTTCTTAAATACATAGCAACACTTTTGTTATTGGCATCTAAAAATGTGGCACACCACAGAAGAAACATCAAACTGCCAATTCTGCCCACAGTATCACCCATAAATAACTCCCAAGTGGACTTCATTTACCATGTAACTTACTTTCAACAGCATAGCAAGTATAACAACAGAAGAGATTTTTACAAAGAGCTAGAGTTAAGTCTCAGATTTTGACACAGTGCTTAAGTTCTGCATAGCTACTATCCCAATTCATATGAAAGGGAACACTGAAGTATATAGAAAGAAAATAACCGTTTCTAGTGACAATAAAAGATTCTCACCCAGTAAGAGTTTTGCTAGTCATAATTTTATATTATTAATTGATATCTTTAGCCATTCTGAAGTCCCCAGACACTTTAAAGGAACTCTAAAGTTGGTGAAAAGCCAGTGTACTATGTAACATTTTCTAAATGCTACTAAAACTGAATCACTGGCTACATAAGTTGTGTAGGATAGAAGGTTTTGGTCCTGCCTCAAATCACTACATTTCACTAGGGAACAGGATGACCACCTTATTAAGTGGCTATCTTTCATGTGTAGGGGGGGGAAATCCCTGGAAGATTAAATTGTGACTTCAATTTACATACGCTGGAGGTCTCATGCTGCCAGTATTAAAACTGGCTTGATATTTCTAAACATTATAGATAATTTCCTAACTTAAAACATGTTGCAGCCAACACAATGGAATTCTTTATTAGACCTTGTCCTCATAGATAAAGAGGAACTAATCGCAAAACAAAAAATTAATGGTAGCTTAGGTAAAGTGATTAGGATTTAATTAACATTTAAAATGCGCAAACAGAATAACATCTGGTATTATAATAGGGACAGTTTCACAAAGCTGAAAAACAATTATGGGCTAAATCATTTGGGAGCAAGAACTTAATCAGAAAAATGAGAATGATAACTAGGAATCATTTAAGAACATGATCCCAAAAAATCATAGTCATTGAGAAAGAAGGCTGTGCTGATTAAAAAACTCATCTGGCTTAAAAAAGACAGCTTTAAAATAACAAAAATATTATATAATAAAATGGAAGGGAAAGTTAACAGTAATGAATATAAATCAGGAAACAGGAATTCTAAAAAGAATTTAAGGGAAGCAAAGAGACCCAAGCAGAAATCTATGGCTAATAGAGTTAAGGACAACAACAAGATATTTAAAAACATATTTGGAAATAAGAATCCTAATAACGGTATTGATCCATTACTAGATGGCACCATAGGGTATGTCTAAACTACATCCCTCTGTCAAAAAAGGGATGTAAATTCGGCAAATCGAAAGTGCAAATGAAGCAGGAATTTAAATATCACAAGCTTCATTTACATAATGGCATTGAGCACTTTTTCAAAAGAGGGTTTTTCAAAAGTGAAAGCACCATCTAGACACGGTTCTTTGGAAGAAAAAAAAACCCTTTTTCGAAAGATCCCGTATTCATTTTTGACACAATCTGGATGCTCTCTTTAAGAAACACCCTGTTTGCAGTCAAAAACACCCTGTTTGCAGACAAATAATTTTCGAAAAAAGACATTCTTTCTCTTAAAATGAGGTTTACCGCAGTCGAAAAAAAGCCAAGTTCTTTCGATTTAATTTCAAAAGAACGCGGTGGCAGTCTGGACGCAGGTGAAGTTTTCTTAAATAAAGGTCACTTTTTTCGAAAAAACCCTGTAGTCTAGACACAGCCTTAGAGACTAACAAAAATATATAGACTCATAAGCTTTCATGGGTAAAACCTACCTCATCAGATGAGTGGGAGTGGGTTTTACCCATGAAAGCTCATGGGACTATATATTTTTGTTAGTCTCAAAGGTGCCACAGGACTACTCATTTTTAGAAGACACTGAAGTTATATATTTTTAAAATAGCAGGTCCAGGTAACTTGCATCCAAGATCTTTCAAAGAGCTGGCTGAGTAGCTCATTAGTCCATTAATGTTGATTTTCAGTAAGTCTGCTCCAACATCAGCTCTTGTTCGCAGCAGCCAGGGCTAGCTGCTGCAAACAGAGGCAGCTCCGGCACCAGCAACAGCATCTCCTATCATTTCACCACTCAATCATTATCTTTCTTCAAAAATCAGCCAGAGTCAGCAGACATCTCGTTAATACTAGTAAAGGCTAGGGATGTTAAAAAGTGGTTAATCAGGTAACCATTCAACATCTTAGCAGTTACACAGTTCCATGCCGCAGACTCTGCAGGATATAGCTTATACTGTGCATAGCCCACAGCGTGGGGCAGTAGCCGGTTCCCCAGGACCTGGTGCACTCCAGAAGCCAGCTGTTTAACCAGCTCCCAGCATGTACCTGCCAGCTTGCTTCCAGGAAGCTGGCTGCCACCCTGCACTGCAAGCTCCGATCCAGAGCCAGTAGTGTGGGGTGGCAGCCGGCTCCCTGGAAGGAGGCCTAGGAGCTGGCATATAACCATTATGGGAACCAAAAAGCTCATTCTTACCAGTTAACCGTTTAAGTAGTTACACTGTTACATCCCTAGTAAAGCCAACCGCAGACTTCACACATCTCTTTCCACCGCTAAACATACACAAAATGTGGATATTATTGCAAATTCTTCTTGAAACTAAAATACTCAGTAAAATACTTAGGAAAAGCCAGCAGCTTCTTGTATTTCAAGAAATTACTACCATTGTATTATCAGCAGAGTTAGTTCTAAATACAAGAGAATACCATAGTATATAGAAAAGATGAAGATGAGAAATCAGGATAATCCAAAATTTGGATTAAGAAACTAGATTGGTGTTCCCTGTAAAAGGAGCTCTTATGCAGCCACCCAGGAGAAATTCAAATGTCACCCAGCTGATTAGCAGAACATTCAGTGGGCAGCATGTATTTATACTGGTGGTGCACATCTATATATGCCTCAGTGCACATAAAATTGATTCCACATATGGATTAAAAAAATTAGAGAGAATGCTGAACTAGAGTACCATATTTTACTGGGAAGTGTTTTGAATTTGGGTCCTACAGGAAATCTGATTGAAATACAACTACCTGTAAAAGCTTTCATATTTAACTGCAAATTTCACCTATACCATATTGAAAACTCAAAAGGATAAACCTACTTGCTGATTATCAGTGAAGACGAGAGGCTTGTGTGTTATAAGGTTACCAGGAGGCATGTAGAAGATAACCACTCAACAATGTAGTTTCTTAAATAAAGATCTGAAATGGTCTAGTATGCTATTTCAGATCCATGTATTTAGAAAACAAAGTTAATTTAAAGGCTCAGTAGCATCTCTTAGGTCTTGCCTACACTGCACAGCAAAGAGCACCAGAGGCGTGTAATTTCTAAAACAGTCTAGAAGCCCAGTTATGACCCTGTTGGTGTATTCTAAACGGTACCCAATTTATGTTCAACATGAGCTAAATACTAGTTAGAGCACCAGCGGGTTTTCTACAGGGCACTTAGAGCACTACACATTAGAGTGTTTCACATATCACACCCCTTTTAGTGCACCGTGCCAAATCCTTCTAGATATGCCCTTAGCCAGACAGAAGCCACTTCAATAAAAATCCATCCCTTCCTTTAGATCCCTTTTTAAGATTAAAGCATAGTTTAACTTTGAAAACTATACATCTAAAATATTCATGATTATGATCTACAGTTCAGACGCATTGATAATGTTGGTGTTAACTGTATATGTACTGAAGAATTAGTACAACTATGCCAGTTTAAATGAGTCAGTGTTCAGGACTTGTTTTAGCCAGGGGAAAAAAGACACACCTCTATTTCAAAGAGAATTGTTAATTATATAACCACCTTTAATTTTTACACTGGTTAAGACAGAAAAATAATGAACTATAGCAAAAATACTCCTATTAAATTTCTAGTTTTGTCAGAAAAATGAAAAAAAAAAGCATGATGCTTCATAAAGGAACTAGAACAAACATGAACTTCCCTAATACACATTGTATGAGATGAAGTAAATTAATTATTTTTAACAAAAAAAGAAACCTTGCAAGAAAAGTTGATTGGGAAGGCTGAGATTCTCTGTAAATTACTGACGTTCATATTTCATGCCAACTATGGAATGACTTCCATTTATCTCTACCAAAACAGTGATAAAAGGAAATTGTATCACATCTGTAGGAATAATGCACTAAAATGTGTTTTACTTTGATGACCTGGACATTTTAAACAGGCTTCTTCACAGGAGAAGCACAAATACTTGCCTCAGTATCTAGGTTACAAATCTGTCACATTTGACACAGTCACCTGTGATCCTTGAATCATTAGAATTCATGAACAGGGGTATTGTTTTACTAATCATGTCCAAGTGGGTAACACAATCCACATTATTACAGAATTCTCTAATTACCGCTGAATATTCATCTTGAAAAGGAAAATAGGAATTACCACTGGGATTCCATAATGCTGACTACTTTCATATAGCATAATTAAGGAGGGGTTTGGAGAAGAAGAGAATGGCCAGGAAAAGGAACCTCAGTATAATTCTGTCTTTCACTAGCTTGCTACTATTTTCAATTTCACTTTAAGAAAGATAGTATTTGGCTTACATTTTTTAAAGATTTTGAAGCAGAAGATGCATGCAAATTTTGTTCCATTTTAGGAACACAAGCATCTTAAATGCTACGCAAATCTTAAATGCTATATAAATAAAATTTAAATATCTCAATTTCAAAGTCTCTCTAGTTCCATTAAAAATGACAGGATTATATTTCAAGCTGTCTTGTACTATATTGTATTTCATACACACACATGCAGAAAGCTTTGTATTTCTGTTTGGCGTGTATGCATACCTAGTCTATGGCACTACAGATGTTTATTGTCACATGATAGATATTGGGTATGAGTTTCCATATTCTGCGTCATGAAATTTCTACCATTTAAACTTGTAAAATTAGTCTTAATTTCATGTGGATCATGCAGTTTAGAGAAGAATTCTCTTGCTCTTAAGTTTTCATGGGACCTTCCTCAATTTAAATTTCATATTAAATTCTTGTTTGCAGAGAGCGCCATGTTGGTTCTAGGTTATTAGGCATCAGAGGGGTAGCTGTGTGTGTTAGTCTGTATCTGTGTGTGTTAGTCTGTATCTGTATGAACAACAAGAGTCCTGTGGCACCTTATAGACTAACATTTATTTGGACAAAATCTTTCATGGGTCATGCATCTGACAGTGTTTTCCTTACCAACCAACCAAAGCTTATACCCAAATAATTCAGCCACAGGACTCCTCGATTTTCTAGGTTATTAAGAGAGACAAGGCAGATGACCACCTTGGACTAACTTCTGTTGGTGAAAGAGACATGCTTTAAAAATTTGCTCAAGAGTTCTTCTTTGGTCTTTATGATTGCCATATTTGGGGTCAGGAAGGAATTTTCCTCCAGGGTAGATTGGCAGAGGTCCTGGAGGTTTTTCGCCTTCCTCTGTAGCATGGGGCACGGATCACTTGCTGGAGGATTCTCTGCATCTTGGGGTCCTTAAACCATTTGAGGACTTCAATATCTGAGATATAGGTGAGAGGATTATTCTAGGAGAAAGTGGGTGAGATTCTGTGCCCTACAGTGTGCAGGGGGTCAGACTAGATGACCATAATGGTCCCTTCTGACCTTAAAGTCTATGAGTCTATGATAGGGATTGTGATGGGGTAGACCCGCACAGTGCGGGGGCGCAACCCGCGACGGTGCTATACAGCGGCCAGCCGGACGGCAGCCGCCTGTGCCCCGGTTGCTCGGCCGCCGCATGCCCCACTCTGACCAGCGCCGCATTGAGCAGCGCGGGCTGGAGGCAGCGGGAGCGTGAGGCGCGTCGCCATGGCAATGGGCCGTCCGCGGGGGGCGGGGCCGCCAGGAGCCGCTGGGGTCACGGCCCCGGCGCCGGACTTAAAATGGCCCGGCGGGCGAAGAGAAGAGGAAGGGGGGGCAAGCTTGACCGCCCCAGGAAGGAAGCCAGCCGGGGAGCAGAGCGGGCTGACGAGCCGGAGCACCCCACCCCTGGACCGGGCACCTGGACCAAACCACGCACCAGCGGTGAGCTGCGCACTCAGGACTCCCGGGGCCGTAACCGCGGTAGCGCGGGCGGGAGAAGGAAGCAGCCCAGGGCGGAGCCCGGAGCAGCTGGCGGGCTGACGCGTTAAGGGTACACACCCCATCAGCCGGGTCGGACCAGAGTGAGTCCAAACCCTTAGGGCCCCGGGCTGGGGCCCGTGAGAGTGGGCGGGCCCGGGCCCCTCTTCCCCTCCCGCCTTGCTAGGGAGGGGAGACCAAAGACGAACGCGACCGAAAGGACACAAAAGGACTTAGGACAGGGTTAAAGAAGAGGCATCCCGGAGTGAGACCGCCGCGGAGCGACCTGGGACGTCACTGGGATGTTAGATAGAGGGTAATAAAATAGTCAAGTAACAGCATGAATTTTTCGCCAACGCTTATTGGTTAATCGTACAGTCGACTACCCATTTACATCCCTACTTTATGAATACTTCAAGAATTCAGTAAAATGTTAAAAATTATCTGTGTTCTATCTGTTTCTTTTTCTATTTAGACATTTGCTGCTGATCTCAACATACAAGCTGCACATATAATAGCTTGTGTTTGATGAGATTAGATAAATCAAAGAAGAGCAATATTAGTGGGATGGGTGGGTGCTGATTTTTTCCTGACTGGAAGAAAAACAAAATGACATAAGTAATGATTTACAACTTGGATCATGTTTAAGACATAATACACTGATTTTAATTTAAAACACAAATTAATTAAAATGCAAAGTAGCCTGTAACTTGTGTGATTCATAGTGGCTAAAAGTATATAAAATATTTATTGGGGAAACTGCAGGTAGCTTATGAAGAGCATCCATATCCACTTTACACAACCCTCTTTATGGTGTAAACCAATGTTTCCAGAAGGGCAGGTCATATCTGGAGCACAAGTCAAGGAAGGAAAAGAGGGGATAAATCTATCCCTGGCTTTGGAGACACTTTGACAAAGAACCTTTGTGAAGTTCTGAACTTTAATACCAAAATTTTAACTGCAAAGCAGAAAAAATACCCAACACTGTAGGTTTTCCCCACTCTTTCCTTGTAATACGTAATAGCTATTTTTAGGGCTCAAATGATTTAACTCAAATGATTAGTGCAAAACAAATTAACTAGATTTAAAAATAGTCGTGATTAATCACAGTCTTAATTATGAAAAATGGAATACCAATTTAAATTTATTATGAACATTTGAATGTTTTTCTATGTTTTTAAATGCATTAATTTCAACTACACAGAATTCAAGTGGACAATGCTCACTTTACATTATTTTTATTACAAATATTGACATGTAAAAACCATAAATTAGCGATAGTATATTTCAAATCTCCACATACAAGTACTGTAGTGAAATCTCTTTATACATTTGTAAATTGCACTTCAACAATAATTTTTCACATTACTGCACTCAAAACAAAACAATATAAATATTTAAATTCCTACAAGTCCAATTAGTACTACTTCTTGTTCAGCCAATCACTAAGACAAACAAGTTTGTTTACATTTACAGGGATTAATACTGCCTACTTCCTATTTAAATTGTCTCTGAAAGTGAGAGCAGGCATTCCCATGGCACTGTTGTAGCTGGCATTGCCAGGAATTCCCATACTAGACATGCTAAACATTTGTATGTCCTTTCACACTCACTGTGCGAATATTTATCATCAAAATAACTATATAAAGTGAGCAAAATGCAGGACAATGTAGCACTTTAAAGACTAACAAGATGGTTTATTAGATGATGAGCTTTCGTGGGCCAGACCCACTTCCTCAGATCAAATAGTGGAAGAAAGTAGTCACAACCATATATACCAAAGGATACAATTTAAAAAAAATGAACAAATATGAAAAGGACAAATCACATTGCAGAACAGAAGGGGGATGCGGGGGGGGGGGGGGGGGGAAGGGGGAGGAAGGAAGGTAAGTGTCTGTGAATTGCTGATATTAAAGGTAGGGAGAGTGGGATGTTTGTGAGTTAATGGTATTACAGGTGATAATTGGGGAAACTGTCTTGGTAATGGGTGAGAAAGTTCAAAGACTTGTTAAGTCCTTGTTGGTAAGTGTCGAATTTTAACATGAATGACAGTTCAGAGGATTCCCTTTCAAGTGCAGATGTAAAAGGTCTTTGTAGCAGAATGCAGGTGGCTAAGTCATTTAGAGAGTGTCCTTTCTGGTTAAAGTGGCAAGAAACTGTTTTCTCTTTGTGATCTTGTCTGATATCTGTTTTGTGGGCATTAATCCTTTGGCGAAGTGTCTGAGATGTTTGTCCAATGTACATAGCAGACGGACACTTTCGGCACATGATAGCGTAGATTATATTTCTGGATGCGCAGGAATATGTGTTCTTGATCTTATAACTCACTTGGTTAGGTCCAATAATGGTATCAGCAGAATGAATATGTGGACAAAGCTGGCAACGGGGTTTGTTGCAAGGGAAGGTACCAGGGTTGATATTAGTGTGGTATGTCCTGTGGTGGTTGGTAAGAATCATCTTGAGGTTAGGTGGTTGTCTATAGGAGACTATGGGTCTGTCTCCCAGAGCCTCTTTGAGTATGGTATCCTGTTCCAATATAGGCTGTAGTTTATTGATAATGTGTTGGACAGGTTTAAGTTGGGGGTTGTAGGTGATGACAAGTGGTGTTCTATTGTTGGTTTTCTTGGGTCTGTCTTGAAGTAGATGGTTTCTAGGTATTCGTCTGGCTCTTTCAATTTGCTTTTTTGTTTCTCTGGGTGGGTAGTTGAGATTTATAAATGCTTGGTAGAGATCCTGAAGCTTCTGGTCTCTGTCAGTGGGGTTAGAGCAGATGCGGTTGTATCGAAGGGCTTGGCTATAGACGATGGATCGTGTGGTGTGTTCTGGATGGGAGCTGGATGCATGTAGGTAACTGTATGAGTCAGTGGGTTTTCTGTAGAGAGTGGTGTCTAATTTTCCATTGTTGATTTGTACGGTGGTGTCCAGGAAGTGGATCTCTCGTGTAGCTCATCATCTAATAAACCATCTTGTTAGTCTTTAAAGTGCTACATTGTCCTGCATTTTGCTTCAACTACCCCAGACTAACACGGCTACATTTCTATCACTATATAAAGTGAGGTGTGTATTGCGTACTCTAACTGAAATCAGTATATTTGAAAAGGTGGGAAAACATCCAAAATACTGATAATTTAAATTGGTATTCTATTATTGTTTTTCAGACTGATCAAAACTGCAATTAGAGACTTTAAATCTTGCCTTTTTTCATAACTTAACAGCCCTGCTATTTTGGGGAAAGTCAGTTATTTCTATTATAATATTCTAATATTAGACACACATTCATTCCTCACATCTCTGTTGAAGTTCCTTGGAAAGATTTGTGGTGGGGAGAGTAGAACTAACTGGATTTATAACTGGATGTTCAGAAAATGGAAGGCCGTAGTCACAGCCACAGTGCATCCGAACTCAGCCTCAGTGAAAGGCGATACCATTTCTCAGACTGTTAGCCATGGAAATCACAGTGGGAACTGCAACATCCTATTTGCTGCTCTTGTGTTCTTGTGACATTTCAGTTTACAGTTTCCTTCACGGACTTGACTATTACCAAATGCACTGCAAATTTCAATTTAGTGACGCAACCTATTCATTACATATACAGATTGCACCTCTGTAAACCAGAACACTGTGGTCCAGCAACATCCGTGGTCCGGAAGTACCATGGATGTTCCAAGATCATAGAGTCCCAGTACACAACAGAGGATGAGGAGCTGGGAGCCTGGTGTTATACAAGGGCGAGGAGACACACACTGGCCAGCAGGGCTGTGGGGTGGAGGAGTGGGAGCTAGGCTGCAGTAGGAACCAGGAAACCTGAGGGAGGGGGATGGCAGGAAGGGCCAGTGGCAGTGTGGTCAGAAATGACCTCCTCTGGTCTGGAAAAATCCCAGGTCCCGAGGGTGCCAGACCAGGGAGGTCCAACTTCTACTTCTTCCAACGTAAGCATTAATTTATTTTAATTAGCAGTAGTGATGTTGTATTTAAACAGAACTTTTTCCTTTGTTTACATTTACTACTTTTGATTCTATCGTTTTCTTTGTGCTTTAAACACTTTAATAAATGTGCGCTACTTATATATCAAATGAAAACCTGACACCAAGGAACTTCCCAATTAACCTTCCCACTCATACCCTATAGCTCAATTAAAGAAAATTCTGAAGACTTCAAATTAAACATTCAGCTTCAAATCAGTTTCTGTTGCACTGGGGTAAAATGGCCCATCTCATTACTAAAAGGCCATACCGAAGTCTCAATACTACGAAGTAGCTGATGCTGCAACATTAGACTGCCTCAGCAATTTTGACAGCAGGAGCTCCTGCTGTCTTTCCCATGTGTCCAATGGTGGAGGCTCCTGCTATCAGCTTTTCTGCAAATAATTTGAATATTTAATATATAATTGAATATTTAAATATTGGTAATATTTGCAAATTACTGAAAACAAAAATCCATTATCACTTTTCTTTGATTTTCTAATGTTTTGTCCACAACTCGGTCACAATTATTTCACAAGTGACCCACGATTCAAGTAGAGCCTTACTCATTACCAATTAAAGCTAACAATGTGAGCACCAAAGAGCTTTTCAATTTAAATTAAATTAGATTCACCAGTTCTAACAGACTAGTAAAATACTGCCTCTCCATTGTGTTCCATAATACTGCTTGGTTTACAATGGGGGAAATTTGACCCACAGATCACATGAAATCTTCATAGAACAATCTAGCACATCAAATTTCAATTCCAGTTAATTCCTGTTCAAAAAGACCAATCAAACTCAAGTTTCTTCTTCTCTTTCTTCGAATGAATAACCTGTTTGCTGTGTCTTCATGCTCTCTCTCTCACTTGCCTAATAACTGACCATGAACATGTTAATATGCTTCATGTCACCTTTTTAGTATGCTATGATAAATTCTGAATAACTGCATGCAAATATTTTACCTCATGTTTTAGTTCAGATAATGTATTCAGCATAGCACCTGCTTTCAGAAAAATAAACAACCATCAGTGTCTCATCTAATCTTTCATTCAAAAGGGTTCAGCAGTCAGCACTTCTGACTCGTTAACTAGGATGCCTTATGGTTTTAAATCCATTTCCCTGTTTATCTCCTTCCTGCTGAGACAGTTCAGCCATAAACTTACTTTTCCCTTAAGTTAACTGCTCTAAAGCTAGCCTCTTATGCCCAACAGTAAAAAGACAAGACTTCCACTTGTTGCCTGACATGACTGTGCATATGCCGTGGGAAGGGACAAACTCCAGGCTATCACATCTTGAGATTCTTACTCTTCAACCACCACAAACCACAGGGTGTTTCCACTGAGGCTGGTATAGAAAATCTTGTCCTCCAGACATTGGTGACGTGAGGGGAGCACAAGGGGACGCTTCCCCTCCCAAACACCACGAGGCAAGGAGCCAGCAGTCGGCAGGGACAGAGCCTTCTGGGCAGCCTGGGGTACTAATGGGGACTTAACACCTGCAGCCAGGATCCTCTGTTCCTCCCACCTTCACCTTTCCTCCACCCCCCACACTCACTGGCAGCAGGGGGGGAAGTGGAGACAAGCAGCTCTAGCCTGCTGTGCTCCCCTGACTCCCAAGTATGTTGCTCAGGAGAGGGGACAAGGACGACCCAGAACTCACTGGCAGGAAGTGGAGCAATGTGACTGGGAGGTGAGGGAGCAGAGGTGGTTACGGTCACTGTTGCTCCACTTCCCTTTGTCCCTGCCAATAAGTTTGGGAGTGGGGGGGGGCGCAATCCCTGCTGTCAGCACCAGATTCCCACTAGTCCCTGGGCTGCACTTATTGGGAAGCAGACTTGGGAGCAGAGGCAGTGGGGCTGTCCTGGCCTTCCCCTGAACTAAGTGGGGGGATCAGCCCTGTAGCCAGTGCCATCCTGTGTCCCTCCTAGCAGTTGCCTTCTACCTCCAGAGACTACAGAGCATACCACTTGTTCAGCAGAAATTTCTACTAAGAGAAATGGCTGGGGGACAAATGCGATTATGTGCTATTTCTCTCAGTGTCCTACATTTTTGCTCAAGATATAGTCAAGATCCAGACTCTAGGAAAACAGTTTTTCTACACTACAACAATAATGATAATAATGAGCAGCTGAAAAGATTTTGCTTTCAAAACAATCTGGCAGTAGAAAATGTGGGCCAAATCTGCCCATTGACTACCCCATCATTAAAAGAGAGAGACAAGTATCTTTCCTCCCCCTGGTGGTGCCCATCCTGGGAACTTCCCTTAAGCTCGGTTACATCAGTGATCTCACCAAAAGACAAACAAAACAGTTTATGGTTTCTGGGCACTAACAAGAATTCCAAGCATTGTTTTGCTGCCGAGGGACCTAATCCAAAGCCTATTAAAATAAATTGGAAACTTTCCATTAAACTTCAGTGTGCTTTGGACTGAGCCTTGAAGTTAGTATGCAACAGGAAGTGGTAAAATGATGCCTTAAAATTTGACTTATGTGGTCTGTGTCCACTTTTACCACTGTACATCTACATGGTTTATGGAAACAGCTGACAGATCCAGAAAAAACTGATTTTTACTGATTGGTCACAATCATTTAGCATGTCGTCCATGTATAAACCACATTAAGCTGGTAAAAAAGTGCACCACTAGCATTAAAGCGTCTGAGGCTAGTGGTTGTCCATTACAATTTTATATGCTAGAGAATTATCACAGATAATTCCACAGGCAGCAAGCGGAATTACAGTAAAATACAATTGTAAGAGAAAAATGCCTATGCAAGCAAAATCTGTCAGGCCATACCAGAATCACGATATACTCAAATTAAAATCTCAATTTTTCTAAAATGACTTAATTTGTATATAAAACCAAATCAGATTTTTAAATGTAAAGTTGTCTTTGGAATGACAAACCTTTTGCAAAGTTTTTTGATCAATATGCTTGTAAACGTGATTATTTAGCACCAACATGAAAGTTATAAACACGTTACAAACAAAAAAGTAAATACAAATCACAGTTCTAAGAAAGTTTACTGCTTAAAGACACCAATTGACAAAATCAAAGAATGAGGTATGGTCTTCAGAAAACAGAATTACTGCAAAGCTTGGTAGGAATTTGTTATACTGAATGTGCAACAGCAGCATTCATTTGAATGGGCTTTGCTACCACAGTTACACTCCTGGAAACATGTTTCTTGTGTCACCGATGTCTTCACTTAACAGTGCCAAAGAGCCAAGACCCAGCCATGGAGTTTGTAACTATTATCGAATAAGTTACACAAGCCAGGTTGGAGTAAGGAGGATAGGCCTATGATAGGTGGCGTCCCTGAGAAAAAGGGGCCATTATGAATACATTTTTGAAGGTGAAGTTAGATGTGAAGCCATATACCATCACCCACTGACTGAAGTGAACATTGCCCCTCCAGGAAAGACTTACAGACATCAGAACAGGGGCGGGGAAATTTTTTTCGGTTAGGGGCCGCTAACCTCCAGATATCAGTCAGCAGCTGCACAAAAATGAGAACGGGGGGGGGGGGAGGGGAGGGACAACCCACGGGATTTCCCCCTCCCCCATGCCTCCTTAACTGTTAAAAGGCATTGCTGGCAGTGTATGGCTTCAGTCTGCCAGATGCTCTTCCCTGCTGTAGACAGCCTATTCAGGGAAGGCAGGGGAAGAGAAGCTAGCCAGCTATGGCTTCCCCTTCCTCCCAAAAGGTGCCCCGTGCAAGGAAAAGGCTCAGGATCTTCCCTTCCCTCCCACTCTTGGAACAGATTCCCCCTTCCCTCTCCTATCCTCTGGTCCCGCATGCCTCCTTACCAGCAAAAGGAGTTTTGCTGGCAACCTCAGCAGCCGCTGGAGGCTGGAAAGCAGCTGCAGCCTCTTTTCTGCTGCTGCCTCATGAAAGCCCGCAGGGTTCCACCATGTGGAGCTTCTCTCTCCCGCCAGATCTCCTGCACACTCCTCTCCTACATGCAGGAGAGGAACTGGAAGTATCCGGCCACACTGCAACGGAGGCAGGGGGAAGTTTTTAAAGCAGTCCCTGGGACTCCCCTGAGGGGTTTCACAGCTGCTGGATACCCCCTACCCCGCCCCCAAAGGCCAGATGAAATTGTTTGGCGGGCCCGCAGGGCAGAGGTTCCCCGCGCCTGTATAAAAAATTCAGAACAAAGGCTGGGTTTGCTACACAAAAACAACAATAAAAACACACACACAAAAACCAAACACACAAAACCCACACATATTTTACACCAGGATATTTTGGAAAAAGAAAAAGTTCATGTTCTTCCGATACCAGCTCAGGTTCAGCAGTCGGGGAAACAGTCAGTGTATTAGTGTAGACAAAGTGTCAGACATGGCCAGCATTTTTATCCACCATACAACTCAGAACCATCTAGACAAGCATAACAGAAGTGCTGGCAGCTCCATGAGCCTTGTCTACCATGCAAAGGAAGCTGTTGGAGCTCTGCAAAAAGGCCTAACATGGCTCTTTGGATGCTTTCGAAATCCTCCTAGCTCATCAAACTTCCCAGACAATACTAATTAGAGTCTTCAGAATATAGCAAGTCTTTTAAGCTTGTCAGAGATCAGGAGTGGTCAATGATAAGGTATGGTAAAAAAAATTTTAGAGAACGAAAACAGGAATTTCTGTTAGAGTATTCTATACAAAGCCTCTCTGACATCTCCATAAATGTAAAGGAAGTATCAAATAATTAGCTGAAGGTTAAGCAAAAAATTGGATTTGTAAACAAAACTGATCCATACTAATATCTGATCTCTCTTACTGAAATAAAAAACCTCCCAAAGCATATAAATAGGTCGCTATTCAGATTGACATTTCTCTATTTTATGATCCAACACAATTATTTCCAAATGTCATTTTCTTTAAACCTTTTAAGGAAGCAGAAGGATTATTTTGTTTTTGCTTTTCTGTCAAGTAAATACAATGATTTTGGGGGGCACCATACTGTGCTCTTTCAAATTCACATGCATCCATCTTCCACCATCAAAATTTTTTAATACAGAGCAATAAAAGAGTAAGTAACAAAGAATATCAATTTTGCTATTTTGCTTTTTTCCTGGCTTATGTAAATACCCACTGAAAAACATTTATAATTTTTAAAAATGACCAGCAAAAAGCGAATGTACCAAATTTCATTAACTTTAGTAATATGCCCTGAAGAATCCAACAGTCAAATTATTTAATTTGTTAATCTAAACAAAAGTGCATTAATAGATAAAAGCATCTAAACTACATGTGCTCTGGGAGACAATTCATAATTCTGCTTGTGCTAAATTTACTTTAGCAGATTTACAATGCAAGTCCTGCTCAAAACCACAGCTCTAAAACATATGAACTGGGGAGGTTGGGTTTTTTTTAAACTCTACAAACTACTTTCTGTGGGTGCCATAAAAATCTATAGCAAAGTGTATCTTCCACAAGATAAATCATTAATATTTATTGGACTGGTGTTTCTTTTTTTAAAAAAATATTTCATTTCTATTTTGGAACAGTAAAAATACCTTTTTAAAACAAAGGAATATAAATCTTAATATAGGTGATTTATGGCTAGCAAGGGAGTCTTCTGTCATCTAGGTCACTACCTAAACTGCATCCATGCTGCTAGTGACCAAAAATAGTTAGCATCTGACAGACAGGAAGAGAGACTCAGAAATAGGGATAAAAGATTTGTGGTAATACAGTGAAATCTGTGAACTCGTCTACAGGTTCTAAGCAAAGTGACACAAATATGGGCAAAATTTAGCTAATGATTTTGGAACAGTTTTATAAATGTAAGCTGCTAGCCTGCTCTCCAGATTAGGTGAAGTATTAACCCTTTCTGTGCTGTGTTGATTTATCTGAGTTATCTGAAATTCTATCAATAAAATAATTAAAACCATTGGTATCTACAAGGCATTCCAAGTGCATAGCACTCTGGTGAGTCAACTGCATCAGAATTAATTTGTTAATTCATTTTGTTCTGTTAAACTACTTTTGCACCTTTCCATTTAATCTCTCAATCACTGGGATTCTAAATATAGTGAGGCCTGGGTATATACACAGTCTTTCAAAATATTGATTGCCCTACTCATATTTTGAGTTTTGTAATTAAGATTTAAATACAGCATCTGTATTTCTCCACTTCTCATAATTAAGAAGAAATTTTAAAAACTGGCCTTGTACCAGCCAATCTTGCTTCTTAACATAGACAAAGCTATTTTCAAAGATTCTTGACAAAAGAATAGAAATACTTCTCCCTGAGAGTTAATACACACCGATCGAACAGTTTTCATATGTGATAGATAAGTGAATGATCACATTCAGTGGCTTATACATGAGTAATTCATAAAACACAATAAAAAAAGCTTTAGTGCTACTCCTATATGTCAGAAAGGTCTTAGGCCTTTCTAAAAACAGATTGCTTTCGAAACCCAAATTCAATGTGAAGACTTTGTTCATACAAAAGACAAAGGATAAAAATTGAGACCACACTCCAAAAAATTAGAACTACAAAGAAGAAACACAAGGTTTTCCTCTCTCCCCTTAGATGTCTTCTTTACTGAACCTATGGCACACAAAAAATACATCACAATAGCAGCATAAAGAGGTAAAATTAATAAAATGGAACATAAAACTGTATGTAGATGTTGAGATACTAACAGTTACCAATCTAGTGCAATCTATGACTTACATTCTGAAAGAAATTAATGAATGCAGTGATACATTAAGTTGCAAGTTATACCAAAACAAATACTAAATGTAGGCCTGGAGAAATCTATGATTTTGAAAACTGCAAGTTACATTTGAGATTGTACAGTCTAAACAAAAACACAGAGTAATATTTCTTATAATCTCAATTAGCTATATGAATTTGTTTCCTTCCATTATCTCAAAACTAAAAAAGTGCTATGGGTAGGCCATATTGCAGTCATAACAATCAATTTTACCTTAGGACTGCCAAAAATTAACTATTTTCTATTTTAGGCCCTAACAATATGGATACTAGAAAGAGCTCCAGAAGAAATTCAGACACAAATATTATCACATTTATATAGGGAAAAAGTTCCTGAAGCTTATATAAGAAATCTCTATAAACCCACTCTGGAAGTGGGATTGACAGCACCACATTTACTGAAATATTATTACGATCACTGTCACCATAAGTGACTATTACTGACTCCAGTAAGTAAAGCATAGATTCTCCAATGTCAGTGTTATGGAGAAACAAATGGGAAACGCTTTCAACAAAAAATAATAAATATATCAAGATCAAGCAGACTATATAATGTATGGCTACCATTTTGGGGATTTGAACATGGACATAAGAGGTCAACCAAAGGCAAGTGAGTCTTTTCAAAAGATAACAAATACAATTTCCAAATAAGTTTTGTTAATACCTGCATGGAAAGGGAGTATACGTTAATCATGACAAAAACGAAAAAAATAAAGAAAAATTACAAGAACCTATTTTTATGGTTAAAGGCATCTTCCTTACCATACATTTCTAAATGCTACATGCACTACAGCAGAGAAAAAGGAAGCTAAGTGTTGGTATCTTAAAATATGTGTTTATTTAGCACAGGTCCTGATCCTGATTGGGATCTCTAGGTGTTACTCTAATACTAACAGACTCAATAATAATAGTCTACCCGGAGGCATTGATCCTTCAAATAAAGGTCAAGTTAAAATAAGCACATTTGTAAGAAGAATGCTATGTATACAAATTTTCATTGTACTCAATGATTTATCTGTTTCATTCACATTAATGAAAGGCTGTATCCTGCCAAGAAGCCTTTTCTGTATCGAAATGTAATTATATAATCAACTCTAAAGTACTGCACCTGTACAGAGACGCAGTTTCTAAACAGTAAGGTTGAGCATCTTAAAATAAAGCTACAGTACGGGTTCCTAAAACTTGCTTGTGGTGCCAACTTCCCCTCTATAGGCTTTCAGACAGATTGCTTTTCCTGAGATGAAGTCATACAATACCAATTACCATTTTAATAGCAGCAATTTAGTTTATTACTTGAAATACTAATAACTCCAAACATATTCATTAAGTAATAATTGTACACTATTCTACACACTTTAAATAGAATCCAGAAGGGATGTTATATACTTTATTTCCCGACTTCTGGTTTACAGTTATGTAACAGTTACTCAAACTGGGGGGCGGGGGAGCAAGGTCACACTTTCATAACAGCCATGCTAGATTTTATTGTTACTACAAGTTGGACCTACTTGATCCAGCAGTTTCAGGACCTGTGCTGTCCCGGACCAGGGAGTTTGCTAAGACCAGGGAAGGTCAGTGCTCCCCTGCTGGTTGCCCTGCTCCCTGCCCTGCCACTGCTCAGCTACCCACCCTGCCACTCCCCCCCACTACTAGGGCTGGCTCTGCTGCTGCTAGGGATTCCGGTCGCTCGCCTCCGCCAGCCCCGCTTGACCTAGGGGGTTCCCCAGCAAATCTGCCTGGTCATCCCATCCCTGCTGCCACTGGAGGGTTCTCCCTGGGTTTCTTGCCAGGACTACAACTGGGGGGTTCCCTGCCGGGGCAGAAGCTCCCTAGCCACCGCCTGGCCCCACTAACGCTGGAGCTCGGGCTCCCCAGCCACCTGGTCCCACTAACAGCAAGGGTTTCCCAGACGAGGCAGGGGCAGGGGCTCCCCAGATGCCACTTGGCTCAGCCAGGGCTTGCCAGCCCCTGCGTTGCTCCCGCCTCTGGGGCTATTTGGTCTAGCAACATCCATGGCCCTGCTGGACCACAGATGTTGCCAGACCAGAGAGTCCTGGATTTGGAGGGTTCACCCTGTACTATAAAAATCAACAAATGACTAGTCATTGCTGCATAGTCTATAAACTACAATTTTTTAAAAAAATGGTTGCCTAAAATCATATCAAAATAATGACTGCCTGGTTTTATAAAAAATGACTGAATAGAGCTTTTTGGTGCTTACAACTTTAGAAGGTTTTTTTAAAAACTATTTAATCGGGCATTTGATCCCAAGCTCAAAGAGGGAGAAGAGTTGAAGGGTGAAAGCAGAAGTGGTTTTGATTATTTGTTTTGGTTTGGGGTTTGAATTGGGAGAGGTTGCTCCAGAAGACATTTGTTCAATATCAAAATACTGTAATGAACTTAAAAAAAAACAAACAAGATTTCCCACTGAAAATCATAAGAGAACAATTTTAACTAAAAAAAATTTTGAATGAAAAGTTGTCTGTGACTCGAATAGTTCTGTACAATAGCTGTGTAACAATATAGCTTTTCTCCTCCCACAACTCAGGTATAAAAGAAATGCACTCAGGAAAGGATTAATGTAAACAAATATTCTTCAAAGTGTAGGAAATGCCAGTTTCTACAATTCAAGATATCAACTATGTACAGGCAGTCCCCGGGTTACGTACAAGATAGGGACTGTAGGTTTGTTCTTAAGTTGAATCTGTATGTAAGTCGGAACTGGCATCCAGATTCAGCTGCGGCTGAAACTGACCGCCAGTTCTGACTTACATACAGAATCAACTTAAGAACCCCAGGCGTCCCCAAGTCAGCTGCTGCTGAAACTGATCAGCAGCTGATTCCAGGAAGCCCGGGGCAGAGCAACTCTGCCTCGGGCTTCCTGTAGTCAGCGCTGGTCAGTTTCAGCAGAAGCTGACTTGGGGACGCCTGGGGCAGAGCAGCTGGGGTGCTGCCGGGTTGGTCCAGTAGCGCCCAGAGCGGCGCTGCGGGACCAACCAGCAGCGCCCCAGCTGCTCTGCCACAGGTGTCTGGAGAAAAGCCTAGTCTGCTGGGGGGGAGGGGAGGGGCGTACTAGCTGCGCCCCACCCCCACCCCAGCAGACCAGGAAGACGCGGGCGGCGGACCGAGACGCACCGCGGTCCCGCCACCTGGGTCCTCCGCGGCTTTGCTCCCCGTCTCCCTGGTCTACCAGGGAGACGGGGAGCAAAGCCTCTGAGGACGCCAGCAGTGGGACAGCCGCGGGGCGTCTGGGCTGTCCCACTGCCGGCTTCCCCGAGGCTTTGCAAAGCCGAAGGAGGTTGGGGGCTCGGGCAGCGAGGCAGCCCAGGCACGCCTGGGCTGCTCCGCTGCCGGCTTCCCCGAGGCTTTGCAAAGTTACGAACGGGGCTCCCCCGGAGGACACGGACTGCGGGACCTCGCGGTCCTGCCGCCCGTGTACTCCGGGGCTTTCTCCGCGTCTCCCTGGTCTGCAGACCAGGAAGATGCGGAGCAAAGCCGCGGGGGGGCTCGGGCAGAAAGCCCCGGAGTACACGGGCGGCAGGACCGCGAGGTCCCGCAGGCCGTGTCCTCCAGGGGAGCCCCATTCATAACTGCGGATCCGACATAAGTCGGATCCGCGTAAGTCGGGGACTGCCTGTATATAATTTGTGGGATTTGTAATTTGTTTCAATGCAAAGTACTGATAAAAGTTTAACTCCTCTTGAAAAGCCAAGGAAAGCCACTTTTACCTAAGCACAGCCACAAGTGTTTGAATTCTTTTACCTCTGATTACTATTTCACCTGACAATAGATGCCGTATGCATTATTGTTGTATCCATGCTGGTCAACTATTGCCATATATTTTAGTCTGAATGCAGAGCTTTAACAAGAACATACTAAATCCACGGATTAAGGATAAAACATGAGAGCTAGAGCTGGGTGGATTTTTTAACCGTAAATAGTAAATTAGTCAAAAAAGCATTTTGGAGGGCATCAAAACTATTCAGAAATTGAGATTAGACATAGCAAATAATTTTAGAAAAAAACCCACCCAAATCACACCACATTTTCAGAAGTGTCTGTTTTCAATCCACATTTTGTTTTGAAATGTCATTTCAATCAACATTGAAAATATTTAGTTCAACTCAAACATGTTTCTCATTCAAAAGAAAAACTATTTTAAAAAAATCAAATTCAAAACAAACAATATTTTTCTTCAGATTTTTCAGTTCAGTCACTAACAAAAAACACAAGCACACACAAAAACAACTATTTTCTCAGTTCTAGCATGACCAGTAAGTATAACAAGAGTTTGATTTCCTACTCTCAAATCCAGTAAATTTACCATTATTTTATAAACTGAATACAAAAAAAGCCTATATAACTGAAAGTATCTACCTCAAGAAGTTTTTAATCAGACACCATAGCTAAACAATTTAATACCAGATAGCCGTGACCATCAGTATAACTACAAAAGACTTTGGAAAAGCTGTCTCAATTGTTGCCACTCCAAAAACATTTCCTTACAGACACGCCATCTTTCAGTTGCCTCTTAGTGCAAATCCCAGTCACAAACAGCAATAAGCTCCATGCCAGATCTTCTCATATCACAGTTTCTAATTTGCTGCTCTCTGTAAGGAGAGTACATTGAGTATTCAGCTCTATGTTTACATGTGATACAAGAGTAACGCATTCATTTTGATTAACTACTGCACTTGATTAAAATTCTCTCTCTCAGACTCATTTCTCAAACCAGGTACAAACTTACATGGTTATAACTATGTTACTTGGGTGGAAAAAACTGAGTCACACTCCCCCCATCCATGCTGTTGACAGCCCTATGTCTACCAGAGTTTCTCCAGTCAACATAGCCACTGCCTCTAGAAGAGGCAAATAACTACACAGATGGGAACAGCTCTTCCATTGATTTAGTTCAGTAGGACCTTCATTGAAGGTCTAGAGCACATAGGTTCAGCTGTACCACTGTAGTTTTTGAAATGCCATTTTACTCACCTGCACTCACTACCCAGTGTTAAACCCTTTCCCTAGATTACTGGTCTGGAGAGGACTGAATATTGCAAGGAATAAGTTTCCATTCCTAGTGTGTCATGCCACCCTTCCAGTATTAAGTGCACAGACTGCCTTCAGGCTGAAGTATGAGTTACTCACTTGATGCAGCTTGCTTCATTTTAAAACTACAGAAACCTTATCTTCCCAGATGTGATTGCTCAGGAGTAGATTTTTGTTTTATGTGTTTTCAGATTTAGAAAATGAAGACAATATTATTTTCTACATAATCTTTGTTAACCATTAAAGATTTAAGACTTAGATTTTTCCATGTTGACATGCCAGTGAAGCTGACGAAAGTCATATTCTTTCTGAAAGGGAGCAGTGGTAATAACAATATAAGGATGTTAAATATCAGTCAATTGAATAGTCGAGTAACCTCATGAATTCTTATCCTTGACTATTCTATAGTTCCAGGAATGGGGCACTCGGACCCCACTCCCGAGAAGCCCTCAGCAGCACCGAGTAACAGTCTCTGCATGAGAGGGAGCAGCATAGGGTGCCAGGCGAGACCTGGTCCGCAAGGGAGCCTGTTAAAAAACCAGTTCCTCTCACAGATCAGCTGCCTTTCACCCGTTGCTGCTGCCTCTGATACAAAGGCAGAAGTGCGGCGTGGCAACAGCCCCTGTGTCTGGGATGGGGACAGGTCTGAGCTCCCAGACCCAGCGCAAGCCTGCCTGCCCACCTGATTCCTAATATACCTTAATGCTGAGCCGCAGTGGGGTTAGGTCCCAGACCCATCATGAGCCAGCACTGAGCCATGGGCCTGGCCAGCCTGCTAAAAAATATTGGTAAGGGGGAGGGAGAAATGTGTTGTCTACAGCATTAACCAATAAGCTTTTGATTATTGGTTAATCAGTTAATTGACTACACTATTATATCCCTAGCACAATAATCAAAGATTATCTTAAAGGTAGAGAGGGTTCATGGTTCAACCCAGTCAAATGCCTATAAGCTTTGCCAATTGTCTAATCACACAAAACTCAATACACTTGTGCTACTCTGGCCTACCCCTTCCAAAGGCCTCTCTCCACTCACTCCATCTCCCCTCCTTCTGTTGCTCACTCTCCCCCACCCTCACTCACTTGCACCCAGGTAGGTGCGGAAGGAGGTGCAGGCTGAGAAAGGAAGTAGAGATGCAGGAGTAAGCATGGGGTGTGGCTCCAGGAGGGAGTTTGCATGCTGGGGGGGACTAGAAAAAGGGATTGGGATACGGGAGAGGCTCAAGAGCAGGCACCAGACAAATAGCACTTACCTCAGCTTACTCCCAGTCAGCAGCACGAAGGGATAAGAGAGGCTCCCCGCCTGCACTACTCCCAGACTCAGTCATCATGTCCCCATGGCCCCAAGGGGAGGGAAGGAGAGAGGAAAGAGTCTCCACAGGCTGCCCCAGCTTCCAGATACTGCCCCCACAGCTCCCACTGGCTGCAATTCATGGCCCATGGGAGTGATGAATCAACACTCAGGGTGGGGGCAGCATGTGGAGAACCCTTGCTCCCTCAGGGACTGTGGGACCAGGAGCCATGTGGAACCAGGGCAGGCAGGGGGCCTGTCTTAGCCCTCTACGCCACTGGACTGCTTAAAAATCTCCCAGTTTGGCTTCTATAGACTTTGGAAAATACAGCCTGATTTTGGGAGACACCCAGCAAACTCAAGAGAGTTGGCAATCCTAAGTGCCAATCTATTCAGTGGCCACAACCACATACACCAGGGTTACCAGCTACACAGTGAATAAATGGATTTAGAAATTGATTCTCTCTTCCAGTCTTCATTTTAAACCATGTCAAATTTGGGCTACAACAAATCTGGTTGAATCCGGATAAGCCAAACAATGTTTTAAAGGAGTAATTGTGGGAAACTCTGTCCCTCCTCCTCCTAACATATGAACGCATAATGGAGGGAAGAATCCTGTTGTAGTTTACAGCAGTAAAATGGAATAGAAAGGAAATACCAAACTACTGGTTTTTGTATAAATTGTTTTTTATAATTGTTTTAATAGAAGATTTCCCCAGCCTTGTTTGGATCCTTAACTCAAATAAGTTTTGTTTTTCTTCATTTAACTCATTTTCTTGTATAGGGCTGGGGATGAGGGGTACAGTATGCAGGTTGCCCTGGGGAGGCAGACTACCCCAGTCCTCTCTCACCATGGCAGCTTGGAGCCAGGTGAGAAGAACCTGTCCATGGCCACCTTAGCTCCAACAGGCACAACCAGGGAGGGGATCCATGTCGTCTAGCTGGGTGACAGACAGATGCACAGACAAATCTCTCTGAAATATATTAGTAGCAGCTGTCCCTTTCTTAACCCCTGCTGGCCCAACAGATATAGCTGTCCCAGTCCCCATCTCAGGCTCCTAGCTGCTGCTGCCCCTCCATCTGTGGTCATTCTATAATATAACTGTCCCTCCTGCCAGACCTCTCCCTTTCCATTTTATGAGAAATAATCAAATTCCAGGCACATCCCATTGTCCTGACAACCAAACCCTGACCTTGCTTTAAGATAGTATAAGAGGAACTTGCGTACCAAATGTGGTGATCCTAGCCCTTACCTTTTAAGAGGAGTTTGTGAACAAATGGACTCTCAGATAGACAACCATTTCTAAAATATCTAGTGCAACAAGACTAACTGGCTGCCAAATTCAGGAGACTGCTCTGGGTACAGACGAGAGATTTAGAAAGCTGCATGAGAGTAAAGGTTCATTAAATCGAACATGAATTATTTGGAATAAGGCTGTACTATCTTTTTGGTTTTGTTAGTGCCACAGCAATGGCTACAATTAAGCACTGTTATCAGCAATACATAAAAAACATTGTAAAACTTATCACCATCTGGGCTGAAATTTTACCAGTTTTGTGTCTGATTGAAAGTGAACAATTTTTAGTGAGTATGCAGAACAGCCATTCTAGACTATGAAAAGAGAGTGGGAAGCCCACTACAAAAAAAGGAGCTTAGTTTTTTATTGAACAGATTAAACTCCAAAGTGACTGTTCAGGAAGCTGAAATTTTGCAGTGAAACAGCCTTGACTGACAAGCATTCTAGAGAAAACAGATTCTGAAGTGACCTAGTTATGATTGTTTCATGTGTACATATGCAATCTATCCTACATAGTTCTGTCTCACTGCATCCATAAAGAACATAGCAAAAGGCAGACCACACTACCTGTTAGGAAACTGCCCCTTTCCCCCAGATGAAGTGCTGACCCCAGTGAGCCTTGCATTGGTCCCCTCCCATTGGTCTCCTTCAGACTAACTTATTCCAAAATGCCCAATAAGATCTTGGAATGTATTGAGAACAACTTCTTGTTTCAGAAGATAAAGGGCATACCAGAGAGATGAACATTTCAGACTTTAATGTTGACTTGCAGGGAGGGACAAATTGGTTGCAAATCTGAAGGAGGAAGGCAACTTGGGTGAAAGGGATTGTGAAATGACCTCATGATTCTATGAAAAGTCAGAGCAACACAATAAGGATTCTGAACTTCAAAAAAGGCAGATTTTTACAAACTCAAACAAAGTAGATAGAATCACATAAGAGGAAAATCCAAGATGAAAATGAGTTCAGGAGAACTGGTAGTTTCTCTAAGAGACAATACTTACGGCATAATAACAAACTACCCTGACAAGAAAGAAAAGAAGGAAGAATAGTAAGTGGCCAATACAGTAGCATCTGGAGCTCTTTCATGACCTGAAATTGAAAAAAAGGAATCTGACAAAAAAGGGTGAAAACATGGACGAATTGCTAAGGAGGAGTACAACAGATGCAAGGATATAGAAATAAAATTAGAAAAGCTAAAGCACAACATGAGTTAAATCTAGTAAGGAACATAAAAGGCGATAAGAAGAGGTTCTATAAATATACTAGGAACAAGAAAAGAAGATGGAGGAAAGCAATGGTTTACTACTTACAGGGAAAGCAGAGTTAGTAACAGATGACAGTAAGACAACTGAGGTGTTTAATACCCATTTTACTTCAGTGTTCATTAGAACAGTTAACTGTGACCAGATGCATAATACAATATTAATAAGGGTGTAGGAACACAGATCAGAACAGAAGAAATAACAGACTAAAAAATATTTAGAAAGTTAGATGTATTCAAATCAGTGGTGCCTGAGTAAATTCACACTCCGCCCTTTTCTACACTAGGGAATTATTTCAAAATAACTACTCTTATTTTGAAATAACAAGCGGAGCATCCGCACCACCAAGACCGTTATCTAAGAATAAGAGGCTGATTATTTCAAAATAATTACTGCTTTCCACAAGGAATAATTCTTATTTCAAAACAGTTATTTCAAAATAGTGGTAGTGTGAATGCTTCACTGATGTTATTTTGAAATAGTTACTCCCAGAGTCAAAGTAATTACTCCCCAGTGCTTCCTGGGGGCTCTAAGTCAAGGTAGGGCATCCACTTTGGGGAACCTGTCCACATTAAGGGAGCCTGCCTAGGAATAATTTTGAGTCTTTCCTATAATGTGGACACGCTATTTTGAAATTTCAGGAGTTAAGTTATTTTGAAATAATTTCCTAGTATACACATGCCCAGATACTTAAGGAACTCACTATGGAGATTTTACTTAGAGTACATTACATAAACCAATGAAGTAGAGAATTCTCCTATTTTCACATTTACTTCCAGCAGAACAAATATTTTCCTTAGAGATTTTTTTTATCCATTGTAAGGTTGTTCACAGAACAATAATAGTGACACACAAAATAAAATAATAACATGTGAACTGAGGTTAAAAGAAAATCTACTTGTGTCATTTAACGTAATTTATCAGATTAATTAAAACTGACGATGCAAAATATATTTCAATTTAAGCCTAAAAAAAGACAAGAATAAGGTCTTCGCTACCCGATAGATACACTCTACATTATCAGCACAGTAGAAGGGGGTAAGCAGTTGTGAGTCATCTAGTTTGACACCACAATACAGGCAGTCCCCGGGTTACATACAAGATAAGGACTGTAGGTTTGTTCTTAAGTTGAATCTGTATGTAAGTCGGAACTGGCGTCCAGATTCAGCCGCTGCTGAAACTGATCAGTTTCAACAGCGGCTGATTCTGGACGCCAGTTCTGACTTACATACAGATTCAACTTAAGAACCCCAGGCATCCCCAAGTCAGCCGCTGCTGAAACTGATCAGCGGCTGATTCCAGGAAGCCCGGGGCAGGGGCTTCCTGTAGTCAGCCACTGGTCAGTTTCAGCAGCGGCTGACTTGGGGATGCCTGGGCAGAGCATCTGGGGTGCTGCTGGGTTGGTCCAGTAGCGCCGCCGCTCCTCGGCGCTACTGGACCAACCCAGCAGCACCCAAGCTGCTCTGCCCCAGGCGTCCTGATTCAGCCGCTGCTGAATCTGACCAGCAGTGGCTGAATCAGGACGCCTGGGGCAGAACAGCTGGGGTGCTGCCCGATTAGTCCAGTAGCGCCCAGAGCGGCGCTATGGGACCAACTGGCAGCGCCCCAGCTGCTGTACCACAGGTGTCTGGAGCAAAGCCACGGAGCACGGGGGCAGCGGGACAGCCCAGACGCGTCTGGGCTGTCCGCTGCCCGCGTGCTCCGCGGCTTTGCTCTGCTTTGCCCCCCCCCCCCCCCCCGTCCTCCTGGTCTGCAGACCACGGGGATTGGGGGGGGGGGGGGGCAAAGCAGAGCCAAGCCGCGGAGCACGCGATCAGCTGACAGCCCAGAAGCGTCTGGGCTGTTAGCTGGCCGGGCGCTCCGCGGCTTGGCTCTGCTTTGCCCCCCCCCCCCCCCCGCTAGTCTGCAGACCAGGGGCACGGGGGGACGGGGCAAAGTAGAGCCAAGCCTCGGAGCGCGTGGGCAGCGGACAGCCCTGTCCACTGCCCACGTGTTCCGCCGCTTTGCTTCCTCTCCCTGGTCTGCTGGAGACCAGGGAGAGGAACCCTGTTCATAACTGCGGATCCGACGTAAGTCGGATCCGCGTAACTCGGGGACTGCCTGTACATTCAAATACGCTATGGGTGCTCCAATCTAGGAGTATCTGCACAGCTGATTGGAGAACTTTATTAACAGTGTCTCTTCAGCCCACACATACACCCTGTGCTCTGCCACCAGACTAGCCAGTGTGTACAGGTAAACGCTCCTGAGGTCCTTCTTTATCACAGAGCTGTTGACAAGAACTCTGAAGTAGAGGAGAAGAGGTAGAAGGGTGGCTAACATGGACAAAAAACTGATTACACACTGCCCATATACGTAATACTCCAGCCTGGAATCAAAAAAATGGGGTATCATCAAAAAAATGACTATCCATACCTCACGATGACAACATCCTGAAAGAAATCTTTCCCAACCCCCTTTTTCTTGCCTTCAAAATACATCCCCTACCCCAAATTTCATCATCAGAAACACACTGCATACAGACAAGGACACACCAACTCAAAGCAGTACCAGATGCTGCTAGAACAACAGATGCGAAACTTGCCAGGTATATTTCCATTGCTACAATAACACGGCATAATATCCCTTTCAAGGTCCATTGGTGCTACATGTGCCTACCACAATATGTGGGCCTACTTCATCCTGCACATCAAATCCCTCAAAAAAAACCTGCTAAATGATCACTATATTCTCAAGTTAACTCACATAGAAAAATGAAAAAATAAAAACACAATAGCACCCTTTGGAAACACTTTTCACAAAACAATCATCTCATATCTGATCTCTCCACCCCCATTGTCAAAGGAAAACTGCACACCACTTTCAAAAGATAAGCATGGGAGATTAAATTCATAACTCTGCTTGACACCAAAACCATGAACTCAAGACATGGGTTTTATGTCTCATCAGAGCAATCGGTAACTAATTCTCATTTGTCCTGCAACTACACAGATGTTAACTGCCCACTTCGTTTTGATTTTTTTAATATTTATTTATTTATTTATTGCAACAAGTTAACTTCTTATGTTGCACAATCTATTCTACCACGTAATTGGCTGAGACACTCTGAGACCTGGTCCACACAGAAGACCTATCTGGAACAGCTAAATTGCTCAAAGATGCAAAAAATCTACAGCCCCGAGCAGTGTACTTCTACCAACTTAATTTTCCTCCTCTCCCTCTCCCCCCATATAGACAGCACTATGTCAGCTTGAGAGCTCCTTGCTGGTTGGGGAGGTAGGTTTATTACACCAGTGGGAGAGGTCTCCTCCTGCAGTATTTAATCACATATGCAGTAGTAGCTCAGATGCTTTGGTAGAGCAGTACTGCATCTGTAGACAGGCCTTAGAATGTCTTCAGTAAAGCACTGCAGCTACACCAATGTAGTATTATAAGTGTAGACTTGCCCTGATGTACCTTTCCTAGACCTAAATATGAGCTCTCTGTTGCTTAAAAGCTTGTTTTGTTCACCAACAGAAGTTGGTGCAATATAAGATTCTACCTCACAGGCCTTCCCCTCTCGCTCATACACTGCACAGAGACTGTTTGCCAAGTTTGTCCCTCAGGTTCTGTGTTTCAATAAACCAAGTGGGCAAACTTGTTAAGAGATGATCAAGTAATTTTGTGTAAGGTCTAGGCAGCCTAGCCTTGGGGTTAGTGTCAGGCAAGGGTCAGGAGACTAGTACCAGGAATCAGGCTGGGTGGGAACACTAAGGGTACGTCCACAGAGCAGGGCTAAAGCCAAATTAAGCCATGTAACCTCAGCTATGTCAATTGTGTAGCTTAACTCAAAATAGCTTATTTCAGCTTTTAGTGCTCTCTACACAGTAGAAGTCCAAGGGAGAGCACTCTTCCTTTGAATTCCTTTACTTCTCATACAATGGAGGGTTACAGGGGATGGAGTAAAATGACCTCCAGATCCACATTATTTCGACATTATGTCGAAATAACTGCTTGTATGTAGTCGTGGACTGTGTTATTTCAGAACAACATCAGTTATTCCAAAATAATGCTGCTATCTTGATTCTGATCTCTTAGGGTATGTCAAGATACAAATCAGAGGGAAGGGATCATGAATCTGCTACCAAGAGCCAGACTAAATCAGGATACCAGAAGGTCACAATCAGAAGGTACGGACAAGTAAATACCAGACCAGCAGGCCTGGGCAGGATCATGCCTAATTATATGGACAACTTCAGTTTCCTCCTCTATAAAGGGGCAGTAGCCCCTTCAGGAGCCTTGAAACTCTCCCAGAGCATAATGGCAGGCTTGTGATCCACCTGGGTTTCATAGAGCCCAGGTTCCGGTGAGTGGATGATTAGAAAGTGATTACTAGGAACCCTATGGTATTGGGATCATGACCAACAGGGCCTGACATTCCCTTAGTGCCACATAGTATATTAATGTTAGGGATGTTAGATATAGTGTAACTGAACAGTTATGTAACCACATGAAATCTTATCGATTACACAACTATTCTGTAGTCCCCTGGGGTGGGGCCAGCAGCCAATGCTCTCCCGACCCCACTCCAAGCGAGCCCCCTGCCATCCCCCACTGTTCCTTCCCTGTCGAAGGCAGCAGTGCAGGGTGGCACACGGGCACCAAGGGGGTGGGGGGGTGTGTTCTTGTTCGATAATATTCATCAATAAGCCAAGATTTTATCAGTTCATCGTGTAGTAGACTATATGTTGACATCCATAATTAATGTTTCATACAAAATCAGAATTCACAAAATTGGAATGCCTGACTTCCCCTGGCTTTAATTATTAAAATTCATCAGTGTGTGGCTGGCTGATTCACTATCCGCCCACAGAAACACTTCTTCAGTAAAATTATTCTTAAATTATTATTTATGCTACACAAATGTCATCCAGTCTAAAAGGAGATTTAATTTTTTTTAGCCAACAAATACCAGACATGAACCAGCCAAAAGGGAACTTATCTGTCAGTGCTAGGATTAAGAGACATACTGAGTTATTAGGATTCATTTCAAAGCATATATATAAATCCAACACAAGTTGCGGCATGGCAGATTCATGCTTGTTAAGGCAGATTTTGACTATAATATTAAAATGAATTACAGAGAGGCTAATTGTTAAACCCGTTATCACAAAAAGGTCCAGACTTTTTAAATATTTCTGTGTCATGGAATGTAAGTTTTCTAAGGTATTTTAAATTCCAGTTTTTAATAATATTGTTGAGCATCAGAAAATCTTCTAGAAAAACTACTATTCCACTAGTGAGGAGTGTCAGACTTTTTAGTTCATCACAGTATTACACATTAGAATGAGGCCTCTCTTTGAAACTGCTACGGTCTTCGGTAGGTGTTTTCGTAACATGTAAGTGCTCTTATGTAGCGCTTTTCATCAGTAGATCTGAAAGCACTTTAACAAGGAAATCACTATCAGAACCTAGATGCATTGAAAAACCAATTTGACACACTGCTGTAAAAACAGGAGACTGCTTTTGCTGTGACCACACTGACAAGTTGAAGTTCTGGCAGCATTTTAGTTTTACAAGCGCAGACAAAGCTTCAGTCAACAAAAGTAGTAAGGAAGAGGTCACTATACTATTAGGAAATAATCAGAGGTTAAAGGGAGATTATTCCAAAGTTTTAAGGAGGAAAATGGAGGAATTTATTCACTTTGTGCAGTAACAGTGGTTCTCCAAAATTTGCCCCCCTCTGGGAACTAAGGATGTTAAAGTGAGTTTAATCACTCGTGTAACTCCTGAAAATTTCAGCGGATACATGGTTAAACATGGTGGGCGGGCTGCATGTAACCTATGAGCATGTTAACCCACAGGCTCATAAGTTAACCATGTACAGTTACACTTTCACATCCCTACTGGGAACGCCACAACCCAACCAACTCCCCTCTACTTCGGAGTTCTTGTCAACAGCTCTGTGGGACCTCAGGAGAGTTTACCTGTACATACTGATTAGCCTGGTGGCAAAGCTCAGAGAAGTGTAAGTGCAGCTGAAGAGACACCTCTAACAAAGTTCTCCAGTAGCAGTGCAGAGATACAGACACTCCTAGCCTGGAGCACCCATAGGGGCACTACTCAAAGAACACCATGCTATTTCACCATCTATTCATCGTCAATCAATCATCATCATCAACCACCACCACGGGCTCAACGCCCGTTGGTGTCCATTCACCATCTATTGGCTACCACTATTCATGTATTCTCCCACTTCTTTCACCTCCATGTTTTTGTTATTTATTGTTTGTATTACAGAAGAGTAGCACCTCAGAGCCTCACCCACAGACCAGGGCCCCATTTGCTAAGCCCTCTGGAAACATGTAAGTGGTTTATGCCTATATGAGTTTACAATTTAAATGTGAGACAACAGATGGATCCAGACAGACAGATGAGGCATCAGAAAGACATATAGTTGATCAGCATGATAGGTCTCATCCTGCATTCTTTCCAACCACATTATATCCAGCAGCCACACATCACTCAACATGATCATGTCTGCACATCTCCAGAGAAATGACAAACTGACTTATCTCACATAGTCTTAGAGTATGTCAAATTCATGAAGACACTGACAATAAAAAACAAGTTGGTTATTCTGAAGAAGTCTCTTCCAAAACAACCACATCTTGTTATTTTTTAGCCAGGATATTTAAAAGATATTTGGACATGGATTGTGTCCTTATAAGGACAATCTGATGTTTAAGATTTCACTCCAATTTCATCAAAACGCGAAATGTTTAGTGGGGTGATATGGCAAATGGTGGTGTATTCCAACCCTACTGTAACATTTTGAATGGATGAATTCCCTTCAGTGCAGAAAATACTAGATAAAAATTCTAAAGACTGTCTTATGCAGAAGACCAGACCCAAATATGATAATGGTTCCTTTCTGCCCTTTAAATTTACTGCCATTAACCTTGCAGTGGGATTTTATTAGGCCTCGTTTACTCTGACATGTTTTATAGCCAAAAACTGCCTTTTGGTTTTCAACCTTTTTTCATTTGCGAACCACTACAAATTTTCAAATGGACATGTGGATCTTTGGGGGAATTCAACTTGTGGTCCATGGCCCCCTACCACAGAAGGGTTAGTCTGAAAATGGACTGTACAGAATACAACTATAAATGTTTCACATGCTCAGAACAGCATTTGACACAACGCAAGAAAGGGCACTAAACTGTGGGCTTCTGTTGTAATGCTAACACTTCCAGATTTTGACCTGTAGGTGGGCGGTATTCACACACTTTAGTCAGAAAAATGGAATGCCTTTTCTACGATCTGCAACTTTATTTACCTAGCTTCAGAGGGCTAGCGGAGTTAGTCTGTACAGGATAAACTTAAACAACAAATAGTCTGGTAGCACTTTAAAGACTAACAAAACATTTAGGTGATATCATGAGCTTCTTCAGATGACCAGAGCGGGATGTGCCCACGAAAGCTCATGATACCATCCACATGTTTTGTTAGTCTTTAAAGTGCTACCAGACCATTTGTTGTTTTTTAAGTTTACTTATTTACCTAATCCCCTCTTGCAGGCCCCTTATACAGTCTGTGGATCCCAAAGGTCCACAAACCACACATAGAAAATCACTTACAAGAAAACAGCTCAGTTAATAGGATAAGCAGTAATGTCCAGAAAGAAGCATTTAAGCCGGGCTAGCAGATGTCCAGTTAAAGCACCCCAACATTGAATCCAGTCATCTGTATTTTTAACAGCTGTTTCACATAGTTTCTCCACAAAAGACATCTTATTTTTGATTCAAAGCAACTATCCATTCACAGAGAGAGAACCTGCTCATAATTAAGAAGAGGGCTTTTTTTAAATCTTCAGAGATATACATTTTGCAATTGCTGAGCTACGTGTCATTCTTCCATTTGAACCCCTGAAGAACCACCAAACAGCTACGTCTTCACTTGGAAAAAAGGTGTTTTTCTACAGCGAGATGACCAATACTATCACTGTAAAATCCTAGTGGAGAGAAGGCAATAGTTTTCACAAACTAATAGATTAATAACTTGGAAATTAATCTCCACTATATCCTTCAGCTCAATCTGCTAGCTCATGTGAAAGCTACTAACTGACTTTCTCTTCCACTTCAGTTAACTGGAATTAAGAGCCCTACTTTTTTCCTAGTGAAGACCAGGCCTGTGTCATGATGAATATTTTGAACACCATGAGGATGAAACAGTGCTACAACCTTGCCAGTCCTAGGATTAATGGTAAAAACTAGGGAAAAAAAACACAGTTTAGTACAATGATCAACCGAGTTAAAGCTTTTTGTTATGAAAGCTTCACAAGGGTAGCCAAGTTAGTCTGTAACTGGAAAAACTTAAACAACAAATAGTCTTGCAGCACCTTAGAGACCAACAAAACATGTAGACGGTATCATGAGCTTTCATGGGCACAACCCACTTCTTCAGGTTGTGCCCACGAAACCTCATACCATCTACGTGTTTTGTTAGTCTCTAAGGTGCTGCAAGACTATTTGTTGTTTAAATTTTTATTATGAGTCCAGCATAATGACCCCCTCGCATTCAGGATACATGTAAAGAAGCCATTGTAATCAGGTGATTGAGTCCTCCATCCCAAACACAGGCCTGTGTCTCCAGACAAAGGCACAACCAAAACCACTCAGAAATTACGTGTAAGGTTGCCAGATACTTTCACAAGAAAACCCAAACATGGCGGGGGAAAAAAATTGGTTGAGGGGGAAAAAAAGTCACTGAGCCTTTAAATCTCCATACTCCCTGCTCCCTCTGCCCCCACCAGACACAGCAAGGGAAGAATGTCCCCGCCGGCCTTCCGTCTGAGAAAAAAAGAACTTTTCTAGGTTTTTTTACTGGAAAGGGGCCACGAAAACCGGACTGTCCGAGCAAAAATTGGACACCTGGCAACCCTAACTATGTGGGCAGCATCTTTGCTGGGTATTACTGACAGACACTGCTTATAGGTCAGCACAGGCAGAAAAGCAAGAGGAAGCAGACTAGAGTGCAACAGAAGTCATATAGTAATGTGGCCCTGAGAGAAAGTTAAAGCAAGCTTTTGGTACAGGTTGATATAGGCTTTACATTTATAAATATTGATTTGAATTAAATACAGGGATCCTGCCTAGAATAACTTGCACTCACAAGCACATTAATCTATTTCAAGTCTAGTATCAGCCAAGGATAGTGAGAACACACAGCTCAAAGTAAAATACTGTTTTATATTTAGAGAAGAGTGCACGAGGAAAGGAAAATTACTGCTGTATGAGAAGTCAGGAAACAAAAACAAAAAAATCAAAAGTGTTTTTACTGGAGTGACAGGAACCACTGGGCCCTGGTTAGCTACATCCACCCTACTCAAATGGCAGTTCTTCCCACTTCTAAACAACAGTGAAAAAAAGGAACACATGCTAATCTGATTGAAAGGCTTGAGAAGGAATGTAAATAATGTTCTACCTTACAAGAGGACCTACCAGGTTATTGAACAACGACTGAGTTTGACTAGATTTGATGAAATTTAGGATGGATTTTAAAATGCTTTCAGATCCTTAAGATGCAGGAAAGTATCACTCTCAATATTCTCCAATGTAAAGAAACCAATGAATAGGTTAACACTTAACATTATAATTCTCCAATGCAAGAGGATTGGTCCAACATGGAAAGCCACAATAATGGGCAAACACAGGCTCATTATCTACAAGTGCACTAAATCTGGTGAGACAATCAAGTGAAAAATAAATACCATTCGTTTTCTTTCAACTCAATGTTAGTTTATGTAATTATTTTGGAGTGCTACACTGAAAATCTCTCTTTTTTTAAATACCTTCAAGCGGGGGTGGGGATTTACATGTTCAAGGCAACCCAAATGAGCAATATCAAAGCTTATCTCTGTGAAACTCATCAGCTGCAGCATTCTGTTGCCAAACAGAAACAGGAAACGGTTCCCTCCTCCTTCCCACCTCGCATTTTTTACATTTATTGACTTAAGAACCAGTTATTGTGAAAGACATCACGTGTTCTGCTATTACGGATGGAAGGAATCTCTACTTAGTTACAGTGACTGAAGTTCCATTATGCAGAATTCCACAGAACACTAATGATGTCTCTCAATGGGAGTTCAGCAACCTCATTTCTATTAATTAATTATGCGATGGTAGCGAAATAGGTATTGTGGGTGCCAATGTGCATTTAAGACTCCCTAGATCACAGCATGCAGTGAAAATGGAAGAATATTTATTATATATTGTTTCTATTGCTGTAATGCCGACAGACCTCAAACAAAGATTAGGGCCCCCACTGTAGTAGACCTACTTCTCTCACTTCCTTCTTGGAGATCTCACAAAATATACTTCAGACAATACATCATCAAAAGTCTATTGTAAACTGGTTGCGGAACTGCTTGGACCACAATCTACCCAACTTCTGAAACACCTTGTTCCCACGATGTTCCTTTAATTGACAGTGATTTGTTCTGAAGTGATTGTTGGTTGTTTTTTTTTTAAATCTTCAAACCCAGGATTTGGAGCTTTTCACCGTGACACAGTTGTTTTGACAGTTATACTGCAAGATAAAAAGAACTAGTACTGCTAGGACAGACAGCACAACACATCCTAATTGATTTATTCTTAGCTGATGTTGAGTATTGACTAATAAGGGCTGAAATTCACACACACACACACACACACACAATTCTGCCTCGTGAATGGAGTAAAGGTGCCCGAATGACATAAAACCCCAGCTCCAACCAAAGGAGATTCCCATCAGCCTAGCAAATGGGTGAGAAAGCCACAAGCTGCCTTCAGAAGTCTCTCTCACATCCCTTGTATATGGAGCACAGAGACAAGGCAAGGGGTAGGAAAGAAAGGAGGGACAGGGCACTGTAAAAATTCTCAGTGGGGCTTCTATGCATTGGCAGGCAGGGGGGACAGGCAGCAACAACAAAGGCAATTCTTAAATTATCCCAGGGCTGTTCTGGCTCCCAAAGAGCCCAAAATGAAGGGACTGCAAAGGTGACTTAGTGCCACCTTCACCTCTTTCTCCCCCCCTCCCCTCCCCGCCACACTGCAAATTTTGTAGTGTATCTCTCTAAAGTATGTCTTCCCTGCTTATTGTTAGCCCAGGCATGTGGAACCTAACCTTCCCTCCCATCTACACACAAAAATCTCTCAGAGATAAGGGGTGCACTCAGCTTGGGCTAGTAGCCCAGCTAGGAGTCCAGATTCAGCTTTCATTTGTGTTGGTAACTTGCCTGCTTTGAAGCAAGAATATAGCTACAGGCTAAACCAGTTTCTTTCAACCAGTTGCATGAGTACCCTTGGGGGTACTCAAGAGAAGTCTGGGGGATACATCAACAACTGAAATTTGGAGAAACTAAATTTTTGTTTTTAGTTTTACAGCACTTTATTTTTGTACCTTTTACACACAAACATTTCATTGCCCGCCCGACTACAATTAAGGTGTTTAAACAAATGTGTTGCAATGATAGAAAAAACCTGTGTGTCTGAAAACTGTAAGTACTTTTTTTTTTAAGGGATACTTTATAAAAAAAGGTTGAGAAACACTGGGCTAAACCACTCAAGTGTGATTAGACCTCCAATGGCTTCCCATATTTCTTCCTAGGTGCCCAGGAGAAACAAGCTCTCTCAGTTCACTGGGAAAGAGTCAAGGAGCGGCTCAACTTCCTGTAGCACAAAGAACCATGATCGAGCTCGCTCACTCTCTCTCGCTCTCGCGCTTTCGCTCTCAACACATGCATTTGTGTAATTTTTCAGCAGTTACAGGTTTACACATGGAGGGAAAGAGAGCAGCAGCTGCAATTCCTCTCCCCCCTCACTGCTGCCTCTGCTACAGCTCCGCGGGATCCGGCATGTGCAGGAAGCTGGCTTAAAAGATAGCTCCCCTTGACCACCAACTCCCAATTCCCCCTTCCCCCGCTGCCTCTGTGCATGTAACCATGAATGTTAGCCAATAAGGCTAGTCTCATCAGCTAATCGTGTACTCAGGTACATGTTCACATCCCTAATGTACACAGGAGTATGCAGCACCAATGAGGACCCAGTAACTCAGGCATGCCTTTGTAGTCTGGTGGCTCACTCCCAGATGCCAATCACTCAGGCTAACTCAGCAGTGAAAGCATACCCTTACAGACACAACACAGCCCAACAGGCATAAGCAAACAGCAGATTTACATATGATAAGTAATGATAAGGACGTATACCACACAGCTTCATTGTGTGGGACATGCCAATACAAAGTCTGCGACCACAGTACATTTAAAATGAAAGATTTTTTAGAAAGTTCTTACTGTTCAAATCTCTCAGCTCACCCTTCAATATACATTACTACGGTTTCCCAGCTTGGTGACCCGTTAAAAAGCAAGAGAGCAATAAGACTAGGGCCAATGCAGGTGGCAGTTACAGTTCACAGTTTGACAACATGGCTTCTTACTTCAAAGTATACCATTATGCCTTGAGGAGATCAGATGAATACATGGTGTTAGCCAAGATGAAGACTGTCACATTCACATGACCTTCTCTAGGTCTCGTTCTCCTCTAAAATACACAATTTTTTACAGGGTCTCTATTTTTCTTGTAAATATTGTGCTTGTGAGAGGAGCAGAACCAGAGTCATATAACCTACAAAAGCTACTTGTTACTTTGTTAGAGATTGAAGCCAGGGCACTTCAATTAGTGGACAAAAAAAGCTCACAAATACAAGTGTGAGATTTGCAACAATCTTTCAATAAAGCCAAACCTAAGAGTGGTTATTGGAATCAGTGGAAAATAGACCACCATAGAATCTTTTGTAACTGAGCCATTAGCCAGTGGCTAGGGCAGGGAAATGAAGTGTTCTCTCTCACTAGCACTTGTGCATCACACCTTCCTTTCACCAGGAACAAAAATTGCAGAGAAGTTTTGAACCTACTGGAATTCAATTGTTCCTCAGAAAGAGGCTGTCTTGATTAATAATTGTTGGCTATGCTGTGTATTGACCAGTGATCTTAAACATTTTTTTTATTTCTTCATGTAAGAGGCTACCAGCATAATGTCGTACTAGATTTATTGTAAATTTTATTGTTAATGAAACATGACCACCATACTGAGAACAAAATTATACTACTGTGACTACTTGAAAAAACAAGATTTTACTTCTTCAGTGAAAAAGCTAGACAAGAATCAGTGAAAACCAAGACACTTTACAATAATAAATTAAGAATAATATTTTATAAGAATCAAGTCAAAAACATTTACTGTGAGGTTTCTCTTGGGTTGGTGTAAAATTATACTATGTTATATACTGTTTAGCCCGGGGTTTAGTTGGACATCTAATTTAAGCAAACAAACATCCTGACACACACACTCCATTAATAGGGTTGCCAGGTGTCCGATTTTGAACCAGACAGTCCAGTATTTGAGCTTTCTGTTCGGGAAACAAATTGAGAAAATATAAATGAGAAAATATAAATGTTTGGTATTTTCTAAATAAGATGTAATATAGATTGTGATATAATGTCAAGTGTGTCCAGTATTTTTGTTGAAACCATCTCGCAACCCTATCCATTAAGTACACAGGGTTCCTTATGTGTGCATACATCAGGAAACTCTTGAGTGTTTGAGATTTATTTTGCAATACTCTGGGTGGACTCATTTGAAAATGTGGACTTTTATACATAAAAAATATGGGTTTTTAAATGACACGAAAGGGAAAGAAACTCACGAGTAACACACAAAAGCATTCAATCATCTGAAGTCAGATCAACATAAGGTGATATGAAAAGTAAACACTCCTCTTGTGTTGCAAAATAATAAGCAACATGTTTTTCAGAAGCAATGTACAACAATGATCTAATCCAAGAAGAAAGAAAGAAAGAAAGAAAGAAAGAAAGAAAGAAAGAAAGAAAGAAAGAAAGAAAGAAAGAAAGAAAGAAAGAAAGAAAGAAAGAAAGAAAGAAAGAAAGAAAGAAAGAAAGAAAGAAAGAAAGAAAGAAAGAAAGAAAGAAAGAAAGGTAAATTACCACATAAGGATTTTTTCCCAATATCTCTCTTGATACTGGCAAACATCTACTGCACAAGTAATCACATAAAGAACAGGACATACTGAGGAACTCTGTTTTTCCAGGACACGTTTTTATGTTTGTCCAAAGAATAGTTTGTCTCTCTCACTAGTTCTAAATCTGGCTTAAAATGCATACATGAGGATGATGCATGTATATTATGGTAGAACAGGTTAAATGTTTAGAAAGGAGGTAGTTGTGTTTAAAATGCCACAGAATCAATCCTTATAATTTTCTAACCAGAAGAATAGGTTTTATTTAAATCATTTGTTTTGCTTGTTTTCAGTAGTGACCAAGTCACAAGATTAGGAAGCCTACAAAAAAAAAAACAATCACTCTCTCTCTCTCACTCACTCACACACATACACACACACACCCATCAGTATTATCTTCAGACTTTAATAGTTAAGACATGCATTGTCCAAACACATTCAACCCCATTTAAAAATGCATTTGAAATTTGTATGTAGTAAGAACCTGTCAAAAACAACTGATCTTGAATACACTGCAGCACCATAAACTCACTTTCAGTCATCATACAATTAGTATTTCAAGCACTGACAAATTGAGGCTCTGCACTCACTCTTTTGCGGAGTAAGAATTGATACTGACAGTAAGAAAGAGGAAGAGAAATACCATGGGTTCGGATCTGCTCAAATTGGTGTTAAAAACAATTTCATGCAAGAACCACCATACAAGGAAAAACTTCACTCCCAATACACTTACCTCAAAAGCTTAGGATAGCTAAATGAAAGCATAAAACTGTTTTCCACTTCCTCACTCATGCTATAACTAACATAGCAACTAGTTTAATAACAGGCTCACTAACCAAGCCTTTCCATTTATTCTATTTCTGTACATGAGTGGGAATAGCAAAAATTATGCCTTTTGCAAGGTGTAATATATGACAAGAGTACAGCCCAATCAAAGATAATACTAGATGCTAAAGTAAAAAGCCATGGCTGAATACACAAACTACTCTGAGGGGAATTCTGCACCACTATGAAATGAAGAATTTGCACAGGAATTAATGCTATGTGCAGAATTTCTTTTTATTTTCACAGGAATGGGCTGCAAAACTCTTAGATGCCATTGGACTCGGCAGAGCTCAGCTTGCAAATAGAAGACACTGCTGGGAGGGGTGTGGAGGGGAGAGGTTCCTGTAAACTGCATACCCTGAAGGATGTGGAATACAGGAAATTCCACACAAGTCCATGACCCAGTATCAGGCTGTTTCTCCCTCTGAATCCTAGGCTCTGGTGGGGGAACAGATATGAGTGTCTGGCATGGAGGATGCACCATAGCTGGGTTCTGGGGCAAGGGTGTCTGGCCAACCACGTGGACTCAGAGGGAGGGAGCAAAGAAACAGGAACTGGGTTGTCTTCAGCTGGGCTATTCTGCATGTGTCTATATTGTTAAAGACTTGGTTGCAGATAGATATTTTGAAATAAAATTACAAAATAACTGAAACTGGTGAGATTATATACTATTGATGAAGTATGCAGACGTTTGCAGATATTCTGCAGAGAATTTTTAATTTTTTGATGCAGAATTCCCTCAACAGTAACCAAGACAGCATGGTTATCAGCACGGGAACTGTTAGCAGTTTAGACCATGGTTTCTGTATACATGAAACTATGGAATGAGATCACAATCTCAACTGGCAAGAACTTATTCTGGCAATGGAATCGCTAGATTTATCCACTGGCTAAAGCAGGATAGACTAAAGATATTTTTAAAATAAGCCTACTGAAAGTTAAATTTGAAACTGGTGACAGCCTACGTACGTTAAGGCCTAAACTTGCCCAACTACTGCAATGGTAAGTGGCTTAAGTACCTAGAACTTGAGAAAATGTCTGTTGAAATTAAATAGCAACAACATTTTCTGAAGGTGGAGAAAGAAGATTTTCTTCCTTTCAGTTTATTCATCTAGTTCAATTCAAAGACCAGTACACAGAAACTTAATAAACCAACTGAGAATTGAAACAGGAAAGCTTGTTTTACTTTTCCAATCTATTAATTAAAAAAAATCAGGTGTGAGATTGAGATCTACTAGCTCTAAAATGCTGAAGGACCTACAGTGACCAGAAACAATCAGTTCAGTTCACCAAGATCATACTTAATTTGTTCAATAAATCAGTTAAACTTCTGTCCTCCTTATGCAAGATTTAAAGATAGCTTAATAAAAAAAATTAAAAAGATGTTTTTGTACACTTTTCAGTTTCAGTTTCCACTCAAAGAGGATGACACAAGACAAGTAAAATTTTTATCATTTTAACAAATATAAAAATTAAGAATGTAAATAAATGTAAATTAAGATACAAATGGCTCAAATAAATGTGCATAGACCATTTCAATAGTATAACCTCTTGGTTAGCAAAATAAAGGACTGAATTTACTGCATCAGCTATGTTAAGTTGCAAATCAAAAAGTTCAAATATGTACCAGTTAATGACAATCAAATTTTGTTTTCCTAAACATACAAATGCAAAACACAATTAAAAACTGTGATTTAAATCAAAGTTTCCTATTTACTTTGGTCCATGGTAGATTAATTTAAACCACTATAGGCCGTGCCACAAAAATGGCACCCTTACAATGATTTGAACTTGTGTGCTCAGATGCACACAAAAGTGTATATTTTAGGGGGGATACATATTCATGTGGTCTTGTCCATCTGGTCACAACTCCTCATAATAGGCTAGCCTTAAAAACCACACACTTACTTACTCTCTCACAGATAAGGAAGTTCTTCAACATGACTAGCAGAATTGGTTTTGTGGTGTTAGATGTCTGGGGTTCAATCCCCCGTAAGATCATAAGATACATAGATGTATGTTGCTATGGCAGTTAAGCACTTGCAGAATGAAGCATACCATTTCCATTATTTAATTTACACGTATCTGAGATTTAGTAGATAGCAATTTCTTGTTTTCAAAGTGGGCTTGTCAAACCTTATAAGCATCCACTCTGTCAACCAACGTTTCTGATTAAAATGGGCTTAAGTTAAAGTTTTCGGTTAGCAACCCTAGAAGAACAGGCAAGAAATGTGATAGAATGCCAACATGCCTAAACGTTATGCAGGTCGACAATTCTCTTAGTAAATGTTCCTTATCTTTACCACAAAACACTGTGATTCAACACTGTTGCCTTGAAATATGGTCATATAACATAATTTTGTAATATTGCTTCACAACACTAGAAGATGAATGATTTTGAATGCAAGACATGCATAGCATACATTTATGCTATGACGATGGCTATTTTCATAATAGTTATTCAGACTCCAAGGTATCTTTGATTTCTTAGTAAATTCAGTGGAAGTTCCACCTAGTCACATCACAAGAGGCATAGCTGAAACTGGATAGACTGTAGCATGGCCAACCCCAAAGATTCACAAATCAATCTTCACACTCCCAAAATCCATGAGATTTCCTAAAAATAATGGGGGCTTAAGGTTATACTGTGTTTTTGGTCTCAAGTTTTGAACAAACGATGCCCACCAGGGGAGAGGGTGTGTTTCACATCCACATCTGCCCATTCCATTGCTCAGGCATTATGTTCCCCAGCCAGTCCCCTCCAGCCACACTTTTGCTGCTCCTGCACCTCCAATGGCTCTTTACCCTTCTCTGCCCCTTATAGGTTATACGGTGCAGGGAAAGGGGGGAAGAGAAGAGCCCTTCTGTTACACTCAGAAGAAATGGAGAAAGAAGATCTGCCCTGTGCTACCACAGTCTGTCTGTCTCCTTCCTTCCCTCCTCACACGAGAATGGTGTTGTTTCCAGACTGGTTGCACTGCCCTAGAAGGCAGACAAGGTGTCCCCAGGCACAGCAGAAATTCTGCATAAGGCCTGGGAGCTTCGAAAACTAGCACCAGATTGGCTCCAATCACAACCAAACTCACATAGCTCAGTAAGAAATGGTGAAAGTTAGCATTACAGATTATAAACTCATAAGTAAGGGTAAGATTTAGTCGTTCGTGTTTTTAGCAAAAGTCAAACAGGACATGGGTAGTAAATAAAAATTCACAGCTTGCATTCGACATTTCTATTACTTGTACTATATACCCCTGAGAAAATCTTGGCTGATGTATTGGGGACATGGGGGGTGGGGTTCCTCCAGAGGTGCCACCAGTATTCTGGGGGGGGAGGGGCACTGCAAGTACTCTGGGGAGGGGTCAGGGCTCAGCCCAGGCCCAACACCACTGCTTGGGGGATGGGCGGCATGCAGCGTACTAAAACTGTCCCAGCAGCAGCCAGTGTGGCTGGTCTGAGGGCTGCCCAAGCAGACCAAGTGGCCCTGTGGTCAGTCACATTGGTCACTGCAGAAGTCATGGAGGTACCAGAAAGTACAGAATCAATTACTTCCATGACAGACTCACAGCTCTACTCATAAGGTAAGGGACCAGGGCTCTTTACACAATTGTGAAATGCTTTGCACAGTGCATCCCCAAACTGGATCCTTTATCTTACAATAGCACTGTGGTAGCCTCAGAGACAGAGATTTACAGGATAATTGCAATTCACCAGGGGGCTCAATAAACTTATGAGACTAGCTTGGTTATGTGCTACAAAAGTGCCACAACAGAGAGAAAAAAGAAAACATCTGTGCTTCTCTTCTTATTCCCTCTCAACGTCTTAGTTGTGGTTCATGTTGATTGAGGAATTGATAAGGATGGAAAACAAGAGACAATTAGATGTCAGTGGACTTTGATCAAATTTGGAGGCCCAAAATCTTAGGCTATGTCTCTGAAATATATGGAATATTAATGAATATGACAAAAAAAAAGTTTCAGTTTAACTTCATTAACTTAGCCAGAGGCTAGGGGACTATTATAGGAGAAGGGAAGGTGGGGTGAGGTTGTGTGGTAGGTAGCATGCACAAGGTCAGACTAGAGAACCATGATACCACCTTCTGGCTTAAAGTTGATGAGAAGCAATGGAACTAGTTCACCTTTCTCTGCATTAGTCTGTCCATCCTCAGAAACTTTCTTCATAACAGTCATTTGGCCAGATGAGCTTTCAGAGTGAGTCACTGCCATGTCTGAGAAGCCAATTCAGCAGAACTCCTCCTAATTTACAGAGCTTACCTTGTAGCATGCAATACCAGTGTGTCCACTGATCTAATCCCACCATCCTTAAACACATGGCAGCTTTACTAAATTAGTTTGCATCTCAAACCTACCATTTTTTAAATTGAAGTAACTGAGGAAACTTAAGAGTGCCCAAAAGTGTTCTGAAAATGTATTCACCGATGTCCAAAATTACAAGAATCTGAATGCCAGAATAAAAAGATGTGTAAGGAATGCACTGACAGTGAACCTAAAGTAAAATATTTCTCTCCCTCCGTTTCCTTCATGGTGGCCCTATCTTTCTACTAGGCAACAGCAGTCATAGTACATAGAAGTATTCTAGAATCACAGCAAGATTCCTACAAAGCTAACCATTATTAGCATTCGTCTATTCAGCTTCACTCCTTGAAAGAGAACCACAACAGGAGAAGCCTTTACCAGATAGCCAAATAATAAAATCATTCATATTTTAATACTCTAATATTACCCAAGTAGGACGAGTATTTTCCCTTAATGCTGTCTACAAGTTAAACCTCCTGTAAAGTGCATAAAATGAGGCTGAAGTGGATTAACAGCTTACTGAGGAAAAAAACCTCAGACATACCTATTAAAAGTTGATGCAAATTTGTCTGATGTTTAAATAGGCAATCTGTTCTATAAACAAACAGAATGATTTTTATATCACCATAATAATACTCAGGACAGTTCAACAATCTGACTCTCACTCCACCACAAATTTCAGAGGAGTAGCCGTATTAGCAAAACCAACAAGAAGTCCTGTGGTACCATCAAGACTAATAAATTTATTTGGGCAAAAGCTTTTGTGGGCTGGAGTCTACTTTGTCAGATTTATCTGACGAAGAAGGCTCCAGCCCGCAAAAGCTTATGCCCAAATAAATGTTAGCTTTTAAGGTGCCATAAAATAAAGCATAAATATTTCTATATGTTTATAATGCGACTACCAAAATAAGGCACACATCTCTAGGAACTACCTTAAAACAAATAAATAAATCAAGAGACTTACATAAATCCAGCTCTACTCAAAAAACAAAAAACAAAACAAAACAAAAAACCACACACAAAACAATTCCCTCCCCCAATCTTTAAGTGATTTATGTCCATTTAATAGCAATTTATTCAAGTGTCTTTTGTATCAAATATTTTGAACCTGCCTTTACAATTCATTTAGTTCACTATGTTTTCATATAACACCTGTTTGTGTGTGTTTAAAGGTAACATAAGACAGTCTCCCAATTTTCTTGTGCAAAGCAGCAGCTTAGATGGATATACAATGGAGCCATTTTATGACAGTATTCTGTTTCTTCTCTCTTCATTATAACAAAGGACTAACTGTAACAAAATACTGTCTATAACAATAACTCCATTTGTTTCCAGAAGGAAGCCATTCAAACTCTTAGCCTCTTTAGCCTTGGCTTTCTGACAAAAGACTGAAAGGACCCTAAATGTACAGCAATGTAAATTGCTACTAATAATTCATTCTTAGTAATATTACTTAGCTAGAGGCTGTATCGCTAAACAAATGTGTAACAAAACCCTCCATTTCTTTACATGCTTCACTAATTTGACTTCTGTTTCATTCCATATTGATTAAAGTTTGAAAGCCACAGAGAATTCAAGGACTGGTGAGTACACTGATACCTCAGCTACTCCAGTTTCATCTATTTAGTTTGCTTTACAGATAGAATTCGCAAGAAAGTCCTGCTAGCTAGGATACAGTGCAACTAAGATTAAACAATTATACACAGTATTTACTACTAATCTAGATGAAGGACTGAGTTTTATTTTTATAAAAGTTTGTTATAAAATAAACATACTGATGCAAGGTAACAAAGTGAGCATGAATTTCAACTTTTGCCAAGTTTTAGAAACAAAACAGAAATTCGGTTTTAAAATAATTGGCTGGCTGTTGGCCATCCACATCTCAACTTTTTGCCATGTCTCCAAAGCAAAATCCAGGTCTATCTCCCACACTAAAGTTAAAGAACACTGAGCTTAATAATACTTTTCCAACCTCATTACAATATTATAGGGCTAATTCATACCCTCATCTAACATGAGATAGAACTTCACAAATTAAGTGCCCCTCTCCTATTTCTTGTATAAGCTTATATCTAAGTGTCATCATCTGAATAAGTTATCAGTAAAATCTGTGTGCTTTTTAACTAAAAAATTAAGACTTATTAAAATCTGTACAGAAATTTTTTTGGATATTTTACTAGAGTATTCATGAAGAATTAGTCTACAAACTTATTTATTTTCTCCAATCAATAGAGAAAATGCAGCCTGTCAAACTAACAAAAGAATTTGTCCAAATTATGTATCACTTCAAGTGACATTTTCAAGGACAATATTTTCCTTTTGTGTAAAATAGGACAAAACCTTTCAAGAACTAACATTTTATTTTAATGATCACCCAATGAGAAAGAAAAAGATTTAAAAAAATTAAAATTCAGTTTTGTTCTGATTTTTGCAATCTTGTATCGGTTACCTACCTGCACAGGTATACATAATTGTCCAGTGACATTTCCCACCAGTACTAAAATATTTACCGTTTGAAAGACACAAAGATACATTAGTATAAGATTGAAGGTTTGGGGAAGGTGAGGGGTTGTTTGGCTTCTCCCCGTCCCCCTCCCCCCGCCCCATTTGGCTTTTTTTTGTTAAAGAGATGTAGCCGTCCAAAATACTCTAAGGGAATCCATAAAGTATTTAAATTTTAAATAACCAAATTTAATATTCCTTAAGCTATTTACACAGATTGGGGCATATGTTAGTACAGATAGAAATAATAAGATCTAAACAAACCAAAAGGTTGCATCCACCTATTCAAAGTTTCACAATATGGGTCGAAGTAACTCTAAACATAAATATCATCAAAAACAAACTTACAGAGAAGTAGGGACGGTGCCCCCTGCTTGTATGCTCACCAACCCCCCGTATTGGGGGTTAACAGTCCCAGTTCTCCCCCGGGCCACCAGAGAGGGCTGGGACAAGGCTGGGCCAGCCCTGGCCTGCCCTCTGTCCCAGTCCCCTCCACCCCCCCTCAGCTGCCAGCCAGGGCCGAGGCCAAGCCAGCCCCGGCTCTCCCTCTCTGCCACCTGTACTTCAATTTGATCCCCCTGCCTCCATTCCTGTACTCACCATCCTTCCTAATCCCTCCTCCTCCCCACCCTTCCGCCACCTCCTTTCTCCATTCCTACACCCCTATCCTTCCTTGACCTCTCCCCACCCCCACACTGCCTAACCCTAACTTCATTCCTATATCTCCCTCATCCCTACCAACCCCCCTCTTAACACACCCACCCATCCCCACAAACACCCTTATCCCCCTTCCTACACACACCCTGTCCCTTCCCATGAATTCGTAGAGCTGCACATCCACCCCCTGCAAGAGCACTACCGGGCTGGGCAGCACAGCCCTGGCTAGTGCAGCATAAGCCACACCCTGCCCCCAGGCCCAGCCTTTCTACATGGGCTGGTTGGGGCAGTTTTGTCTGTGGCGAGCCCAGGGAGCCCAGCCCACAGAGCAGCTGCTCCGGAGAGCTGGGGAAGCAGCCAGGGTGCAAGGCCTGCCCAGTTCACAGTGGGCCCGGTAGAATGCGCCTAAGCCTGGGCCACACAGAGCCAAGCTGCGCAGCAGGCACATGGGCCGGGCAGGCTGGGAACAGGGTTCAGAGGCAGGCGGACACTGCTCCGGGGGGGAGGGGAGGAGCATGGGGATGGAGCAACCTCCCCCCCGATTTCACAGAGCAGTCACATGGTCAGGGCTCCTGGGGACACAGAGTGACGTTATGATGTCACTTTGTTGTCCCAGAGGAAGTTTTTTTATATATAGAGAGAGATGAAAGCAAGGTCTCTATGAAAGCATTGATTTCTATTATGTTAAATAAGGCATCGCAAACTTGAACCCTGGATCTTTCATTGATCTACATATTCAATAACCAAGTAATCAATTAAGATGTAAGGTAAGGGGAAAAGAAAACTACCTTGCTTAATGTAAACATACTACTAACAACCCCAAGATGGACAGTTTATTAAAATGGATTGTGATCATGAACTCAACTATAAAACCAAACAATGACTCTGCTATCTTAAAATGATCACTCAAAGTGCTGAAATGTAATACTAAAATGCAGAACAAAGACAACTGAAGCTCATATATCTAAACACCAGATGAACATATATCTATATGAAAAATGCCACAATCAAATTTTCCATTTGTTATAAGCTAAATGAACAGAGCAGCTGCTGAATTCATCCCTGTTAAGTATACATCAAAACATTTGGAATAAGATACAGGATGTGACTAATGAGCTCTCTCAGACCAAACATTTGATCTGGTCATATACATGCCAAATTGATTAAGAGCCATATGCAAGCTTACTAGTTTGAACTGTTAGTACATACCGCACAGTGTTCAGAGCAGAGCACTGGAGAAGGCAACCTAACGAAATATTCAGTATAAAACTACCTTGTCAGGCTGTCCCTATATTTCATATAGCAAATACAAGTAGTAAGATTTATACTTTCATGACAACAGGCGAAGCGTGAAGGAGAAAGATCAGCAATAAATCTATTACAGCAGAGGTGAACCTCAGAATGGTTTGGATGAATGTTCAAACATCTCAAGACTTACTAAACTTGTTCAGAGCCAGGAAAACTGAGTGAAACCCACATAAGAACATTCTCTCCTGTAAGATTTGTAGCATTAACCATTTCCATTTGGGTCCAAAAAACTTTAAGGAAAAAAAGCTCTCACCGTAAGTTAGCAATCTGGATCCTAGCATGGCTCCACTATACACACAGGCATTAAAGCAAAGACTGAGTTTTCTATCTATTCCTCCCCGGAACAGAGAGGAATTATTCAAGGCTGGTATATGGATCTATATAGGGGGATGGGATGAAAAAAGTCAAGAGGAATGCAATCATATGCCAGGTTTCATGACACTGGGATGCATCTGTCTCTGTAATGGTCCTCTTAGAACATTAAATTCAACTGGACAAGATGTCAAGAATGTATTATAAAAAAATTCTGCTGTGACAACAAGATGGACTTGGTGACCAAATTAGATTTCTTCTATCTCTAAAGAAAAAGAAAGAGTATAGTTAGTCTGTTTTATTTTATCGTAACTAGAGCCTGTGTTTCTACCCTCTCCTCCATCAATACAAAAGTAACTCAAGGAGAGCTATTCATATGATCTTCTGTAGCTCTTATTAATTCCTATGGTAATTAGTAGTACGGATGCCATCCATTAATTGATTAACCAAGTCTCTAACAACACTAGAGAGTTTTTACAGAAAAGTCCCTATTCTCTTCCCAGTTGAGAAAAATGTAACCCAGCTCCGAATGCTAAAATGGCTACCAGGGCTGGAAAGCCATCTATGCTAGCAACTCTCTATATTAGAAATTCCCTGGAATAAGAAAGAACTTAAAAGTATTTTTAAACAAATTCAAGATTTCTTCATGTACAACAGGAAATAAAAAGGGATGTGAAGAATTATATGCTGGAGCTTTGCAAAATAACTCTCCAAAACCAATGTATATACAGGCAGTCCCCGGGTTACATACAAGATAGGGACTGTAGGTTTGTTCTTAAGTTGAATCTGTATGTAAGTGGGAACTGGCATCCAGATTCAGCAGCTGCTTAAACTGACCAGCGGCTGATTCCAGGAAGCCCAAGGCAGAGCAACTCTGCCTTGGGCTTCCTGTAGTCAGCGCTGTTCAGTTTCAGCAGCGGCTGACTTGGGGATGCCTGGGGCAGAGCAGCTGGGGTGCTGCTGAGCTGCTCCAGTAGCACCGCTCCTCGGCGCTACTGGACCAACCCAGCAGCACCCAAGCTGCTCTGCCCCAGGTGTCCTGATTCAGCTGCTGCTGAAACTGACCAGCAGCGGCTGAATCAGGACACCTGGGGCAGAGCAGCTGGGGTGCTGCCGGGTTGGTCCAGTAGTGCCCAGAGCAGCGCTACGGGACCAACCGGCAGCGCCCCAGCTGGTCTACCACAGGTGTCCGGAGAAAAGCCTGGTCTGCTGGGGGGTAGGGGGGCACGCACTAGCTGCGCCCCCGCCCCCAGCAGACCAGGGAGACGCGGGCGGCGGACCGAGACGCACCGCGGTCCCGCCGCCCGGGTCCTCCGCGGCTTTGCTCCGCGTCTCCTTGGTCTGCTGGCCTCCAGCAGACCAGGGGAACGCGGAGCAAAGCCACGGAGCACGGGGGCAGCGGGACAGCCCAGACGCGCCGCGGCTGTCCCGCTGCCCGCGTGCTCCGCGGCTTTGCTCAGCGTCTTCCTGGTCTGCTGGGGGGTTTCCCCCTCCCAGCAGACCAGGGAGACGCAGAGCAGCTTTTCTTGCCCCAGAGGACGCGGGCGGCGGGACCGCAGCACATCTGGGCGTCCCGCCGCTCCTGTCCTCCGGGGTGAGAAAAACCCCGTTCTTAACTGCGGATCCGACATAAGTCGGATCCGCGTAACTCGGGGACTGCCTGTATAAGGAAAGAGGCTGTGATTAAATTGTTTCTCTTCCTTACAGTGAAGTCAGATATCTTCTGTTGCTACATAGGGGAAGACCTGCTCTTGCCTCACCGCATTCTATATATGTAATTTGTCAGTTCTTTAACTTCAGCTATACAGGTTTTTTAGCAGCGCAAAAAGCAGAATGACTTACAGCAATGGCACAGTAATGTGTTTGACAAGCAGAAACCTCGAGAATTTTACCGTTTACGAAGTGTTCTGAACTTGTAGCATTTTCCATGTATTTAAAAAATAAGTTTCACACAAAGAAGTCTTTCTTATACAGGAGGCACTGATGTTTAGGCTATTCTAGCACCATGCATAATTATCTTAATGATAGCTTATTCCCAGCAATTATTCAATTCATTTGTGTGTTAAGGGCAATTTCCTCATATCCTGTTTTAAATAAAATTACCCCAAGTGTGAGGAGGAGTGAGAGAAAGGTATTAGGACTAGCAATTTTTTCTTGTTCGCTTCTGAGTTGACATAATGGCTTTTACTTAGTATGTTTGAAGTTAATAGTCTGTGCTGACTATTACCTTAAGAACATGAATTTGCTCATTGATGGCTGGACACAAAGCTTCTTCACTTCTGAGTGACCATGTAATCTAGTGAAGCGAGCATAGGCGATTAGGAGATAGAACTCTTGAGCTATATAAACCCACCATTGGCAACAGTTCTACATAGCTTGGTACAAGCCACTAAAAAAAACTCTCTCACTTTATCCATCTGTAAAATCTGAAGTATTACAGCTCAGAAAGTCTCAAGTGCTCAAGCTGCATAAATGATTAATATTGAAATATTTAAATTCATGCCCTCCCGCCCCCTGGATGGTCAACAAATATCAGTAAGATTTTCTGGCTCTCATCACAATTCAAATTCACACCAGACGTCATAATGTTCTTCAAAGTAACTGGCCTGTATTTCATAATCTATTTACATACTAGTATCCATATATACCTCCACAGCAAAAAGCATATTCCAGTCACGTCTTAGCAATATTACACCTATTCCTCTCCCACTGCTGGAATTTGCTTTGTGAAACTTTATGGTAATTTCTCATCTGGTGACCCTGCAGCTGTTCTTAACGTGTGCAGATTTGCTCAAAATCAGCAGCCCAACTTCCAACAATAAATAGTCATGAAGTTTACCTTCAAGAAAAGGAAACATTCTTTTGAATTACTGCCCACTCAGGGATATCAGTGTGCTTGGTTTACTATGAATCTCCCCTCAATAACTAATAATAAATATAGCAAAATAGTTGGAATTCAAAGATCTTCAGAATATTTGAAGGTAATTAGATTAAAACCCTTTAACAAAAGTAGGGCTGCATTCAGCTAAATATCACTTCCTTTCTGTGATGACTCCATTAGTCATGAACATGGCTACTGCTCCCTTTGGAACTGATAACGTAGTTATTCTTGTATTTCTGCCAAAACACTCCAGGGAGGCTGTGTTTACAGTAGCAGCTGCAGGTAGAAGTCACAATATGTTCAATTAGAGACCAGATAGGTATAGCCTTTATACATAAAGGGCTAGCCTTCGAGGTGGGCTGTGAGGGCCCCTGTCCAGAGCAGCCTGCCAAAGCGGGCATCGTGAGCAGGATTAAGATTATCACCTGACTGGCCCAGAGCAACTGAGCTGATGGAGATGGCAGGCAGGCTAGCAGTCCCATTGGGGGTGGGGAAATCTGAGGTGCAGAGGGCAGCTGAACCACCAGCCACCGGAGCCTGGTGACTCGTCCAGAGCAGGGGTACCCTCTCCATCCTGTACTCAATTTGTGCTGTCGCTGCTGTTCCACCCACCCACCCACCCACCCACACACACACCCCTCGAGCTACACTGGCTACTCTGGGCTGGGACCCTCTCACTCTTCCTGAATGTGCAACAGGGAAGGTGCTTTTGTCAGGATGATGTCCTCCCCAGCTTCTCCGAGCTGGGGAAATGGGGCAGTGGAGATCTGTATGTGCTGTTGCCTTGCTGGCACTGAAGCTGGAATACAAGCCTGCAGGCTCCTCACCCTGAATGCTAACTTAAAGAGACAGCGCACTCATATACTCAGCCATTCACACTCTCTCTCTCCCTCCCTCCCTCTTCTCCCCCCCCCCCCCCCCCCCGGCCCAAACACACAACCACCAGCTTCACTTGTGCTCTCCTCCCTTTCCTTTTGCATCTGTGGGCTGCTTGGGTTTTAAGAGCAGCAGCCCAGTGGGAGAGCAAGCAGCCATGCAAGCTGTTTTGTGTATCCAGGTGGATCAATTTCCTAATGTAGGTGCAGGAGGGAGATGCAAGGGTTAGGGGCACAGGATGGAGGTGCAATGGGTAGCAGTGAAGGGGGCACAATACAGGGGATACACAGCACAGAAGGGAGGTTCAGGGATTGGGGCAAGGGGGCACGGTGCAAGGAATAGGGACACAGGAGGGAGGTGAAGGAAAGAGAGCAGCCCATGTTGGACCAGGTACAATGGGGGCAGGCTCTAGCCAAGAGATGCTTACCTGTGCAATTCCTGGCCAGCAGCCCAGCAAATTCCCTGCCTTTCATGCCCTGGCATGCTGTTCAGAGTAGCCAGCTATGGGCCATGTTTCTAAACAGCTGCAAGCCCAAGCGCAGATGGGTAACCACTGTGATTTTTAGTGGTTTCATGGGTACATTTTTACATCCCTAGTATATATTATGCCAAAAGTCCTGTTCAACATGACAGATGACATTTAATATACAAAGTGACTAAAGTCTGAAAAAAAACTGATTCAGAGTATATACCTACTCTATAACCAACACTTTCATCCTCTATGTTACTCGACACATGTTTTCTCATATGAACATGTACAGGCAATATCTGGCTTGAACAACTGTTTGATCTCATCAGCGGAAAGGCTGCAACATAAATAAATCTAATCTGATACAATCTTGTTGAGATTGTATGGGACTATAAACGTGGGTAATATTGGATAATATCTAAGCAAAGTTAAAATGTTTCAGAACAAATTGTCTATGTACAGATTCATAAGCAATCAAAAATGTAGCTTTCCTTTTCTACCATATTACAAACTGAAGAAATGCCTTTAGGCTTGCATAAACTTTACAAAAGGAATGAAAACATTTTTTATTTTAGGAACTCCAGACAACCGGTTTGTCTGAAGTCCAACAGTTAATGAACAAAATAATATTGTTCTTGATAGACAGGCCACTGAAATGCTGGGACTGAATTCAGTTCTCTTAAGATCTAAAGGCCAAATTTGGCTCTTGACAACAAAGGCTTAACTACTATTTCACTCAATGGGAGCCAGACTTTTGTAAGTAAGGAAAAAGCAGGGTCTTAGCAATCTGTGCACTAACTTCTTTATGATACTTTATTCAAGGAATGTTTTGTGTATTTTGCTTTAATGGAATGTGTCACTAAATTCAGAAAATTAGCTGTAAATATCTAGCCTGAATTTTGATTAATAAGTAACATTCCCAAAATGTAGAAAAACTATTTGAGGGAGTCTTCATTGTTCTTAAATAAAATACCTTAACATCTTCTATATGAGCTATAGGGCATATATCAATGATTATCATGTTGCTTAATTTGAGGGGGGGGGCAGATGCAGCCACTTAGATAAATCCCTTACTGGGGAGAGAAACAGCTACCTTGAGTACTGAGCTGTATATCTATCAAAACAACCGAAGGAAACTACTTAAAGGAACAAAGTTGGACTAACAAAAGATATTACTTCAGCCACCTTGTCTCTCCACTATCCTGGGACCAACACAGCAAAGAGAAAAACTTATTTTTCAAAAAATGTTCTGCTCAGGAAAGCCCAGAGACAAGCCCAACTACTAACTGCATAGATCTAAGATGACAATATGCAAACAGATGGAGTTTTCAACTTGTAGAGCAAAGAATCTCATGGGCACTGGATGTAATCCAAACTTATTCTCTTCCTGGGATCTGGTTTCATCTCTAACTCAAAACAGATATCTCATCAGTGTATAAAAATGACTTCTGGGTTTTTTTAAAGCTATGTTTTATTTAGATGTTGCTGATTCTTTACTGGCTTCTCATTTGATAGTTTTAAATTGATAAAATGGATTTTTGTAGTTCTTTCCTTAATTAGTTTCCTGTTAGCAGAATTTCACAATTCATAAGAGATTCACTTTTACCAAGAATTTTCAAATGTAGGATGCTCACCTACACTGAAAAAGAAGCGTTCACAGCTTAACGTCTTTACTGAGACCACCACAAAATCACTGTTAAATATCCTCAGCTGTATTTGCAACCAACACTATCTTGTGCCATACTGAACTTCCACAAGGCAAAAAACCAAATGTTTTGACAAGGCTATTCTATCCTCAGATCTTGCACAAAAAGGACTTGTGTGTCTAAGCCAGGAGGTTCTGAAAGTCCCATCCATACATGATTAAACGTGCATTTATGGAGCCCAATTTTCAGGGTTTCATTTTAAATATGGCCTTTGCGTAATATAGTTGTAAACATTTTTCTTCATTAAAGTCTGGACTTGTTAAAAAATAAAGTTGCTTGAAAGTGACAGATTGTATTCCATAAAAAAGCTTTTAATCAAAATAAAATGTTAGCCTCTCATGCAAACATGTATGTACATGCTTAATTTTAAACACAATTTGAAGTCAACAGAACTATTCCTGACTGAAATTACATACCTGCTTTGTTTTGTGTTTGCAGGCTCTATGCCTTTACTGTGAATATTCTGTCCTTGCCAACAACTAAGTAGTAAAATTCAAATATATTACCTACAAAGTAGTAGTAGTAGTAGTAGTAGTAATCTAATTCACTATACATTTTAATTAAAAAAATAGCATAGAATTTCAAATTAGTTTTACTCTCAGACTCATTTATATACATTATTTTTAATAAAAATCAAACTAAATAAGTCACCACTGTAAATTATCTTGATTTAAATTGTTCCAGTTTGCACTTCAACCTAAATTATCCCCCAGGCTTATTTATGCCTTCCTAGGTTTTCCTTACAAAAACTTCCAACCCAGACCTTAACGCCCTTTGCCCAAAGGGGCATTTCAGTCTTCCTTATAACTGGAGCGGAGTCAATGAATCATGTCTGCTACAGTGAGTCAGCAAGAATCAGGCAGCAGCTTTCTGCATGGTTCCAATACTTGCAAACAGCATGGATCAATAGAAGAATCTCATCATCCTACCTACAGCATGAATTGTGAGCATTGTAACACTCTTGTGAAGCATCCAGTATTGGCCATTGCTAAAAACATGATGATCATGGTCCAGATCCAATTCCTATGCAAAACTCTTTTTAATATGGGTTCAACTGGCAAGGAAATCTTCTTAATTATAACTAGTCCAAGACAGTTTTAAAAAACAGTTGAGAGCTGTAGCATCTTTTGAAAATTACATTACCAATTTAAAAGCACAAAACAGTTCTGAGGAAAATAAATCATTTACAAAGAAAGTATCTGTAAAAAACAAAAACAAACCCACTGCCCTGAAGTCTTGAAAATTAAAGAGACAACATGAAGAAGCAAACAATGATTATAAACAAAAGCAATGATTTGCGCTATCTAAACTGAGAGAATAGCTAAAAAGGCAGGATATATTTTTTTTAAAAAAATACCTGTGGAGTCCTTTATGTACCTTCAGGTTTATTGGGCATTTAGGAATCAGATTTTCATCTTTTCTCACAAACACAAGGGTCAGAAACTTTCCCTTTTTAATTAAATTTGAGAAACTCAAACAATCACATGACTCTAGAAGCTAAGACTTTAAAGATCAAGCAACCTGTGATAGAACTGCAGGAGCTGTCATGACTGAAACAATGACAAGTAAACTGGAAACCTAAAATTCTCAGTGTAAATTGCCTTTTAGTGGTCACAATATATAGTTTTATAAATACTGGCACTTCAAGGATAATAGTGCAATGGCACAGAAGTTCAGATAACTGAACTAGTTATCAGAAGGCCTTAGTGAAGTGAATGCTTGAAAATACTAAAGAAAATACTGACACATTAAGAAGCAATTGTACTCGGATCTGAATTTAAAATGGTGGGGAGAGAGAATACCGCACATAGCGAAACTGCAAAATTGCAGAAAATGACCCTCAAAACTATCTTGTTTATATGTATTAAAAAATATTGTGAACCTTCATGAAATAACTCAACTCATATTAAAGTTAATTACTATTTATCCACAATCTGGACTAATTACTTCATGTTAATTTACAATACCTAAACTATTTTGGTTTTTCTATATTTCCTTATTATGAATCATCTTACAACTTTGTTCCTCTCTGATTTAACATGCAGTCATTGTGATTAGGGGTTTCTTAATAAATTCTCAATTAAATCTGCACTCTTTTTCTGTAGTTTACTTTCCCCCAAAACAATGCTATAAATGAATGCTCAGACAATAGCGTGTATGTGTGTGTGCACATGCACGTTTGTTTTTCTGGGCTAAAACCATGGGAGTGGCTCTTCAGGGAATACTTTTGATTAAACTCATTTTAAATCTTAGAATGCAATTAAAATAGAAACAAATCTTTAACAATAAATGGTATTACTGAACCATTTTGCCATTTAGAAAAAAGCAAGCAATAGCTGGAGAACAAGTAGACTCCATCAAGATCTTTGTTAATGATGCAAAGACATATGGTAATGAGAGACGACATTATCACAATGTTCTGCATTTGAGGCTTAGTGCAGTATCACAGTTATATTTAAAAAGTATTTATACCTGAAATTTAAAAATAATTGAATTTAGCTGTTGTTGTAAACACAAAATCCACCATAAAGTTTCCATCTCAAAGCTATTTTTGACATTTGAGAAGTCTAGAAGAGAATCAGGAGAATAAAACAGTTTTGATTACCCCATGGTCTTGAGATGGGTTTTAATTATAAAGTTTGTGATTCTTTAATTTTTTTATTTTTTTTTTAAACACAAAGCAGTCTCTCTTCTCCAACATAGCTCTCTCCAGTTTGCTATTCTGCTGAAAAGGTAACAGTAAACATGCTTCAGGAACACAGATGATGAGACCATAGGCTAGGGTGAGTTTTGAAATAATTCCCAATGGTTGGCCTATTTCTCTGTTTTCATCTTTGCTCAGTAGCTCAGCCAAATTCTAATTTCTGAAAGTAGAAAGGAGACAATTCTCCGGGGGAGGGGACGAAATCACCTACTAGTGAGAGACCACATAAGTGAGGAAGTACCTTTTATTGGACCAATTTTTCTTAAGTTGAGAGAGCTAGCTTGAGAAAGCTCTTCTGCTAGTGAGTTTCTTAACCATGAATAACTACATCACCCAAACTTCTCTGGAATTACAGTTATGTAGACCCACTGTTCATAATTATGTTGCCCTAGCTTTGTAAAATTCCAAGAAAATATATTTTAATAACTAGGGTTGCCAGGTAGACCCCACCAAAAAACCGTACACACTTGATCGGGGGGGGGGACGGGGACTGGCCGGGAGGTGGGGGGGGGAGAACTAGCCGGGAGGTGGGGGAAGCAGAGCTGGCAGGAGGAGGGGTGTCCGGGGGCCACATGGCTGGCCAGGAAGAAGGGGAGGTTGAGAAGCAGAGCTGGAGGGTATTCGGGGGTTGCGGGGCTGGACAGGAGGAAGGGGGGTGAGAAGCAGACCTCTGGGGGGGTGGCAGCAAATGGCCACAGCCGAAGTCCTTTGGGCCACGCTCCCGGCAGGCACTCCCTTTAGTTGCAAGCAGAAGCCAGGCATCACAGATTTGATATGTGAGCTGGCTAGGGCAGGGACCATCATTTCAATTTAATTTACACTTCTCCTGCATTGTCTGACACACACAGATTTGTACCTTGACAATACAACTGCTTCACTGAAATACTTAGAAGAAAGGAAAGAGGTTTTAGAAATTGGACTTGACACTATGGAGTCTTTTTGAACCAAGGCAGAAGCCATTCAGGGTCATGGGATATGGATACTAGCTGGATGTTTCCACTGAACTAGCAAAAAATGAAGCTGCAAGCAGTACTGCTGCTTAAATTGCAATCTGTAGTTTTCAGAAACAAGAGTACATTAAGATGAAAGAGGTGGTTCACTTTCTGAGTTATTACTTCAGGCTGTCTGAAAACTCTGCATCAGCACAGATAGTTCAATTTCTCAAGATCTTTGGTATTACTACCAAAGGACTTGAACATATATTTTTAAAACCCATAAAAGCTTGTATACAAGTATGCAGTGAAGTATGGGTAAAAGGTAGATTCCACAACAAATTCTGTGACTGCAGAATCATACAGGATTGAGTATATTCTTTTATCTTGCAATAAGACATTTGTGACTTTTTTCATTAAAAGTTTCTTTTACACAATATTGCTTTAGGCTCTCATTTCCTGTTTCTCCTCAGCTGTTGACATTCCTGGGATGGGCAGCAACTTGTGAACTCTCATCATAAAAGAACATGTTCTAACAGCTAAACAAGCTAGCAAAGTAGCACAGTATTATTTAATTTGCTTCATTTTTAATCTTCTTATACCAAAGGATTTTTCCAAAATCTCAAGAATTTAAATCCAATAACACACAGTTGCAGACTTAAGTGTTAAAACCATGACAGACGGCACATTAGACGAACATATTACCATACATAAACCCAATTATACTCTTACCAGCAGATCTATTCTTCATATGTACAATTTACTTAACACAATTCTTATTAACTACAGTGCTAGGAACTCTTCAGATGTTAACTGGGAGAATGTTATTCCATTTTTTGTTGTTCTCTTGATTAGTTTTGAAAGAGAGAAGTGGGATTGGGATGAAAAACAGGGAAGAATTAAAATCTCCAGGAAGAATGCATGCAGGTAACCTTATATTCTGAAAGAGAGGGAATTCTGAATTTTATAGTAAGATTTTGTAAGGGGAGAAACAACCAAGTACATAAAAGATCAACAAACATAATTTAGTGTAAAGATGCTCTTAAAAAAACCAAACAAACCAGACATTTGAAATGCTGCAATTAAGATGTAATCCAAATGTTCTGGTGAACAACTATCTGCAAAGAACAGTGTGTAGGCATTATTTCATAGAAATGTTAAAAAAAATCAGTCAAAAATGAAGTGGCAATTAATTAAGTTATACATAATTGCTAACTTTTGAAACCACTTTTGGTGCCTACTACTCTGACAAAACTATTAACAGAAGGAAAAAAAAGTTTGATTTCTTTAAAGATCTTACCCACAAACTAAATATTCCCCATGTATTACTTTCACAATGTTTCCCAAACGCAAATGCAAAGATCAACCAATATAAACCTTCATGGCATCATGATACAAGACTATATCACTTCTGGCATAAAGTTTGTATGAAACACTGGCCAGCCAGCACAGAATAAAGAAAAGATCATCTGAACTACTGCACAAGAATGCTTCTAGCAAAGAATTTGCTTCAAATTCTTCACACCTCACTTTGTATTTCCACTCTTTTTTGGTTTGTTTTATGAAAACATTAAGTAATTTATAAACTTTCTCCAGAAAGTGTGTCTTTTCAAAATAGTAGTCATGTTGGTCCCATGATATAATAAAACAGTATCTCTTAATATTGATCTCTCTTACTGGACCAATTGCTCGTGATGACAGTACCAGCTTGTGAGCTACAAAAAGTGACCTCACCCTTTGTCCTGTTAAAAGGATAAGGCTGAATATTCTTTACCTATTGCCTACTAGCATGACTATGAATAAGATTAGAGGACAAGCCATTTTTTACTATTTGAATGGTTAGCATTACGTGTAGAGCCATTTTCACTGTTTCCCCTGAATAATTGTTTTCTATTGCTGAGGGTAGATCTCAGATAGTGACAAAAAAGCATTTTATTGTTTAAATAATTTTCAAAAGGCTTAACTATAAATTATGGTTTCATGGGATGCAGGTACAACAATGCAACTAATTTATATGTTTGTTTTGTTTTAAGTAGTGTCTAGATTTCAAATTGATGTATTTCCTTTATACAGGTTGAGGTATTTTTGGAGTTTATTAAAAAAACACATGCACACAAACCATTAATAAAATAGCCCAACAGCTATCCACTTGCAAATAAATGAGAAGTCTGGGGAGGTCTGTAGCGATGTCTACAAGTTACTGTGTCAGGCAATAAATGTTTTGTATTTTCATTATCACACCAACATACCAAATGAACTAAAAGTACTGCCTGTTTAACCATTGTAATTTTAGTTAGCTTCTATTACCATGCTAGAACAATCTCACTTGTAAAAAAACATTGGAACAACCAGAGCATTCAAAACAGAGCTGACAGAAATCGTGATATTTCCATTAATACTCTAATTTAAAAAAAAGAAAAATCTCAGCTAATAAAATGGGATTGTTCACTAAGAAGTTTAGCAAGACAATTTAATAGTGCTTGATTGTGTTAATTTATTGAAATCCAGCAATTAGTGGAAATAGATAACATGGAAAATATCTATTCAAGAGTATAATTAGAAGGAGAAATGCCTTTCCAACTACATCTATCACTTGTGCATACTCATGACAAATTTTGCTTAATTAAGCAAAACGGGTATTCTTCAACACAAGTCAGTCACACAGAATGAGATAAAAAGTTACTTAAACAAGTATAAGGTCAGTGCACCCGTAATAAGGAATGCATTTTAAAATACAGTACATGCTTCAAGAAACCTTAGTATATCAGCATAAGAGGTTATTCCAGGGGTCAGCAACCTTTCCAAAGTGGTGTGCTAAGATTTAACCCTACTGTCCTGGGCAGCACCATTCTCCCAGGAGAGGGGAGGGCTCTTTCCACCGCATGCCCCGCTTGGTCTCCTGCCCTGGGCTCCACTCCAGCTTTTCTTGTGGGGAAGGGAGGAGCAATGCATGGGCACTTCCCCGCAAGCTGGATCCAGCACTGACTCTCAGAGCTCTGCCCCACCCCCCCGGAGGAAGACAGCACTGGCTGCAGTCGTGCGAAGGGCACGATGCTGGATTGCCAGTACAGGCTCCCCGTTGCAGGTGGGGAAGCCCATTCATTGCGTGTACCACTTATGCCATACGTTGCTGACGCCTGGGTTATTCACGATGTACAACTTCAAACAATTTCTCTTCCTTGTCCTAGCTATCTTCTACTTATCCCTCATCCTCATCCCAAATATATGGAATAGAGATGATTTCTTGAACAAGAACTGTGAGATTTTCTGCTACATAATGAATGCCAAAAGCAATTTGAAACTATAGAAGAAAACTTCTACTCCTAGAAGCAAGATTTTCAAAGACTCTAAGCAAGCAGAAAACTCTCAGATAGGAGCAAACAGCCATTTCAACTGAGGCATATTGTTTCTTCTTTTCTCCCTGCCCCGGGTGTCTATTAGAAAATGCTTCTGACAATATACTGAACTGTCTCACTCAAAATACTATAGTATCAAGTTCGCACAAGTGTATTTGACCATATAAAGATCCCATGCTGAATGTTGTTAAAAACAATACATCTAGAATGCCTGGCAATTAAACGCAGGTAATTTGAGAATTACACATTATACAGGTCATTGAATAAAATAGGAACTCTATGCATACAATTATAGTCTTAATTTAAATAAACTCTTTCAAGACAAAGGATGCCATGCTGAAAATTTAGAATATCATTCTTCAGCAAACAGAACTAAACAAGAAGGCAAGGAGAGTGCTCCTAAAACAGGACACAATCTTTCCCATAGAAAAACTAAACTAACATAAAATCAAAGACCCCGATTCCACACTTATATATGTGAGCAAGCCTTCTCTTGCAGTCTTCAGATATAATTATTCACATGCATGTGTAACTGTTTGCAGGACCAGGGCCCAAGCCAGTACTGTAGCAAAATCAAGATGTAAAAAAATTGTCCTTATTTATCTATTGTTTCCTGTGTAACCAAATAGCACCTGTAGAAGATTTAATTTATATTTAAAACAATATTTAGTTGAATCAATTTGACAGAACCCAAACCATTTAAAAATTAAGGACTCAATCCTACAAGTTTCCCTGAGATCACTCTCAGTGGTGAGCAATACACCATGCAGTAAGGGCTCATGAGAGTAGACCCAGAATTTAGAACTCTTTAATTTTAAAACCCGTAGCGTTTGAAGTGTATGTATTTTCTTATTAACTATCACAGAAGATTCTTTTTAAAAGAATTCCTGCCTCATCTGATCTGAAAATCTAGAGTAAAATATTCTGATGGTCGCCTTGGGAAATAAAGATTGACAGTTCATTACACAAGGGCAGTCAATGGGTTTTTGCTTGGCTGTTGAGACTGAGCTTGCTGCTGGTCTGTATTACATTGCCATTCCTTTAATTCCTCCTTCCTAGCAAGACTTTATTTGCTTTATTCAGAGAAGAAGAGAGCCTGCACCTTTGAAGGAAAGATTTGAAAAACAAGAACAGAAGATTCAGAAGATGACTCAAGGCTTTTTTGTTGTTTTCCATTCCATTGTTGGTCCAGATTTTGTACAAAGGACAGCAACTGCACTATACTTGCATTTGTTACCCACCAAGAGACCTACTGTGTACATAATTAACTTTATTCAAGAAATTAGCTTGCAATTCCTTCTATCTTTTCAGAATTTCCTCAGTTCCAAAGAAGCTGGGACATATTTAATTCTTTCTATCCATCCACAGTTCTTTTTAACAGGGGGGAATCAGCAGGCATCTAGTACAATTCAGCCCAACAGCAAAGCTGTCACATTTTTGCTCACCAGTGCATGGTGTTGGGATATTCTTCACAAGAGAACCCACCTCTCCCCGAAATTACACTGGCAACAATTAACAAGGGGGAGGGAAGAAGAGGAAAACAGAAAGTTCCCATAAGGAAAGAAGAGTGCCTAAGAGTACTAGTGATAGAATAGTGATAGAGTACTAGGGTCAACTAAGAGTGAATGGCGACCCCCCCCCCCCCTCCAAAAAACCCCACTGTTGCTGGGTGTTTTTTCTGCTGGCAGGCCATGTTGCCTGCAGCTCTGGCTGCCTACTGGGCAGTGACAGGAATGGAAGGGAGAGCTGTTAAACACCTAGCGGTGGGAGGATTTCTCCAGGCTGCAGCTTTCATGACAGCCAGTCTTTGCTGCACTGCAGAGGCGCCATCTTCTCGCTCTTAATCTTCGTTCACCCCAACCCTGCCGGCCGGGCCCTAGCCCCACCTGTCCGGGAGAAACCCCCACAAGCCGGCTTCCCCGCGGGGGGGGGGGGCAGCGCCCGCCCCTGGCAAAGCCTGCAGCAGGCACCTCCTCCCCGCCCACCCCCCGAGGCTGTCCCTTGCTCCCAGCACACCTGAGCAGCGCCCGGGGGATGAAGCCCCGGCTCCCCGCCCCGAGCAGGCGGGGGCGGCCTCTCTGCAGGGCCCGCTCCGCCGGGCGGAGGCGGGGCCCTTTGTTTCCCGGCCGGGCTGGACTGGATCGCCCCAGGCGGCGCCGCAGCGCAGGGCTCCAGCAGCAGGCGCCTCCCCCGGGGGCCCTGCCCTGTGCGGCTCGCCCCCGCCCCGCTGCTCCTCCTCAGCGCCGCTGCACCAAGGAGCCGGGCCGAGGGGCTGCTCGCGCCTCTCCCCGCCGCGGGGGCCGCGCCGCCGAAGTTGGCGGGAGCAAGGCGCCGGGCAGGGCTCCAGGCTGCCCCAGGGGTGCCGGGCTGTCCCCGCTGCCTGCACGCGCCCCTCCACTCCCCGGGCACGGGGCAGGCGCTGCCGCCCCACCCACGCCCGCCAGCCGCCGGGAGCCGTCTCCCGCAGCCCAGGGCAGCCAGCTCGGCCACAATGGAAGCGGGCGGCGCGCAGGGGCTGTGGTCGGTGCCCGGCACTTCGCAGCCAGCCTGCCTGCCGCCCCCACTGCCTTTGGTTCATTGCCCTGCTCAGCTGGGGGAGCCTATTGTTCAGCCTGGGCGCCAGCCCCTCCTTTCGGGAGACCGTCGAGGCCCCCGTCGCCCACCTTTGCAGCGCCTGGAGGGGGCCAAGCCCGAGCCATCCGGCGGCAGGGGCGGCTCTGGGCGCTGCACAGACAAAGGCTCTGGGAAGCCGAGCCGGAGGGAGGAGTGGCAGCCCCCCGCCCGTCTGCCCCTTACCTCTACAGCCCGGGCCGTGCAGGAGCAGGCCAGCAGGAGGAGCGCTACGCGGGGCAGCATCGCCGCGGGGGAGACCAGCGAGGTGGCGGGAGTCTGGCTGTAAATCCGCGCGCTCGCTGCCCGCCGCCGCCGCTGCCGGGGAATCGGAGTGAGCTGCGGCAGCACCAGCCGAGCTCCGGGCAGAGCGCGAGTCAGCTGATAGCCTAGCCCACCCAGAGCCGCGGCAGCGCACACACCCCAGGGGGACCCCTAGCGGAGGCGCGGGGAAAGCGCAGCCGGCCGGCCCGAGCCCTGGCAGGCTCAGCCTGGCAGCCACGGAGCGCAGCGTGCACGCCAGTCCGGGTTTCCCGAGACTGGAGGGGAGCGGTGCCTCTGTGCGTGAGACCGGTGTCAGGCCCGCTCCTCCTCTGTATTTCCTGCAGGATGCAGGCGGGAGCTATTTTTAGAGACGGCAAGCTGCCTTGCTGCTGTAATGTGGGAGACAGACACCGAGCTCTACCGCTTGCCTCCCTCATATCCTCCGTCTGGTGAAGTGTACAACGCATCATCTGAACGAAATTAAATCCAAATAAAAGACACATTTTGCCAGCTGCTTCCAAGCTCATGTCAGAGGGGCATTTCATGCCCTGCAGCCCATTTCCTAGGGTAAATAGTTAAGGCAGAAAAGTCCTGCTCATTTGTATTAATACTTTGTAACTAGAGCATCTTTTTACCCTCTCTGGGATCACTGATCTTTTCCTTGCTCCAAAAGCTATTGTAATTATCTGCAGCAGCCGTTCTTATTGGTATCTTTTGCACAATGACCATCTGCCTGTACTTTATCATCCCTGTTTTAAAATATAAATAATATGCAGAGATAACCCCCAAAATGTTTGTGAAGTCTCTGCAAACACACATTCCCAAGTAAAGTGCATGTTACTAGGAGAAAGTTTACTCTTCATTAATATTTTACAACTGTCTTGTGTTTAAACTAGTCTTTTCAAACATTGATAAGTTATAACATGATGTAACCAACTTTTATTGCGGTACAAGAGCCTATAGGTAAGCACAGATTCAATTTCTTAGCCCCCAGTCCTGCAAACACACAAGAGCAAGGCCAAAATTCTACAATTCATATCTTGTAGGCTGGCAGTTGTGCCCATAAGGGGGCACCATTGCTCACTACCAATTGCAGCATCTGTGTCTGAATATATAGGACTACCCACATCATTAAAACTAGCCACATGTGTGAATGCTTACCGAATTAGGGTCCACAACACCTATACAATGAAAAACTATTAAATAATTCTGAGCACTCCTGTAAATAATTCCTGGCCAGGGAAGAGGAAACAGACTTATTTTCTTGCTACCTCAACAGAATTAATATAGTATAATATAATAACAGGTATGATAAATCTTTATCATTGATTCACACTGAAAAGCGTGAAAATTGAAAACATTGCATATTTTGTTGTGAACAGTTACCTTCATCTACATACAGTTTCAAAAATATCAAGTGATCTGCCCTATTTTCCATTCAAACTGAATCCTATTTTTAGTAGATTCCCTATACCTAATGTCCACCAAAATTATTTTATTGTGATTTTCAAAAGTTTAGAAGCAAATGTTTGGTACAGCCATGATCTTTATCAAATTTCATGTTTGAGAGTTTTGTTGTTGTAAACCACCAATACTAGGGATCTACCTCTCTGACAAAATTAATAATCCCCCTACCCTACATTATTAATGGATTCAGATTGTTTAAATTGCCATTTAAAACCTCTCAGTGCGTCTGTGCTCCCCCAAATCCATACTCATGCCTTCTTCTTGCCTACTTCCTTTCTCTCACACAGATGAAAGGCTCATATGCTTCTGTTACAGTGTCTGCATCCTCTCCTCTAGACGGGTGGTCTCCAACCTTTTTACACCCAAGATCACTTTTTAAGTCTCAGAACAGGCGAAGATCTACTGCCCCACCCCTTCCTTGAAGCCCTGCCTACATTACATGAGGAAATCTAATGTAAATGTACTGCGCAGGTGCGCAGTTCAGAGAGGGCTCAAGAGCTACTCTTAGAGCCCCTGAGATCTACCAGTAGCTCATGATCTATTGGTTGGTGACCATGGCTCTAGACCCTACGGAGTCCAGTTCATATTGGAGAATCTGGAAATTGTGTTCAAAGATCCTGTGACTCAAGTGTCGTTTCTGATGTGCTTCTCTACTAAAGTTGGTAGCTAGCCTCTCAAAGCCACACTGGAAAAGATCAAGGCCAGAGCCACAGAACTGATGCGCAGAGCCTTCAGTGGTTTTGGAATTAATGTGAATCCATAACATTTGTGGGAGGGCCTTTATAAAAGCAAAGCCCACTCCCCGATTGAACAATGAGAGACTTTGCAAGAGGGCCTTCATGTCATTTTCTGTATTCCTGGCCCATACTACAAGATGGAGTAATTAACCCCTCTCGAAGGAATGAGTTTTAGTCCCTGTACTTTACTCTGTGAAATATTACACATTCTAATCTCATATCTGTAAGCAAGTGTTAAATTAACTACATTAGGTTCAGCTATTATTTGCTCAACTGTTTTACATAAACCAAATACACATACTCCTTCCTACCCCATCCCTCCAGAGATTTATCAGACAAGTTTAACTGGAGCATTCCATAAGGCAGACATAAAATAATAACATATTAATTTTTCAGTTTTATTTCAGATTCAGGCACATACATTTAGAAGACAATTTAGTCTCAGACAAATATGAACCTCATGCAAACTAATGAGCAGGCAGTACATGGAGGGACTAGGCTTTTGAGAATTGTTAAGATCACACTTGCTGATTTCAATGATCTTTGGCAGGTAGATAGCAGATTAGATCTTACACACATCTGCAATATTCAACAACTATAACTACATATGCAAACACATGCACATAGAATGTAATTATATGCAGTGTTCCAGTAATCATGTCAGTCCCATGATATTAGAAAGGTATGTAAGTGAGGTAATATCTTTTATTAGACCAACTTCAGCTGGTGAGCGACAAGCTTTCCAGTTTACATGACATTCCATCCTGAGAGGGGTAATGATAGGGGGCCTAACACCTGAGGAGATGCACTCAGAGAGGAATCAAAGGTGCAGCTAGCCCTGTAAGTGTGGCACACATATATTAATCACATTTAAAGCCAGCCTACTCCGTCCAATCAAGTAATGTTAGTTTATAATATAGTGTACTGAAATATAAAGTTAATACTGAAAGATAGTAACAACTGACTGTGAATTTAATACTAGCTTATGGGTGCTACAGAATTTACAAATTACTTGCAAAGGAAAAGAAAATATGTCCATCACTCTTTCCCCTTCATGGTATATAAAAAAGGCCCCAGTGATTTTTTCCACTTCCACTTGTTTTTTAGAATAGATATTCAGGTTCTGCCTAGTCTAAAGAACTCTAAGATAGTGGGGAACTAGAGAAATTATCACATCACAACTGCTAAAAGACTGAATGTTGAGCAACTGAGCAAGGGAGAATGTGCACATTAGGCTCTGATTAAATGTTAATTCTTTGCATTAACATGCTCAGAAGTTTTGTTGTTTGTTTTGTTGTTGTTTGTTTTTTTGCACATTGCTTAGCTTTCTTAGCCAACATTATTTTCATAGACGGTTGTCAATATGCCATTTACATGCCAAGCTTCACAGTCTGACTGTTTTGAAGCTGTGTGCATTGTCTCGCTAAACAGCATTGATTTGCAGTAAAATATATACTATAATAAGATGTACATATTGTTGCATAAAGACAACCCTTCCTAACAAAATAAATAATAAATGCATTTGTCATTGAACTTTAAGATAACAAAAGACTCTTCTTCGAAAATCTCAGAGCCTTGCCATTACTTAAAATGATTTAAACAATATTGCACAGAAAATCATAACATCCCACTTGGCTTCACACCCTAACAAAAACCATATAGTCAATAATAAATAAGCCAAAACTTCAGTATTCTCCCTCTACACCTTCACTCCCACAAATGTCAGGGACAAAAAAGAAAATAAAAGCAGATTTTTAAATATCCACTCTCTCTGCACACAATAAAGGAAATACAAAATAACAGCTGAAGGAACAAAGGGTGGTAGTTAGAAAATATACTACAGTGGTTCAACACATTGGCAATATTTAAAATATTTTATTATTTTAAAATCAGACAGCACACTGTCAATGAGACCTCTTCTGCCATTGATGCTTGCCAACATCTCACATCAGTGAATTACAATAGCAGGCATCATACATGAATTCTGAAGGCAGAATAATCCTCATGTGCATTAGATTTGATTAAAGTATTTTTGGATGTTTTCAAGGGTGCCCTTTTGGCTGTATAGTGTGCATAAAATTTCCTTTTATCTGCCGACTGAATATCCAGTCAGTGACAATTATGGCAACTTATTCCCTCAGACTCCTCTCCTGTTATAAAATTATCCCTCATGCTACTACTTAGGCCCATTCCCAACTATATTTTATTCATATTATAGATGTTTTTCCGGTCAGCTTTAAGAATAGGACAGATGTAGCTGATACCTTTGGTAAGATGACTTCAATTGTTCTCAAGACAAGTAGAGGGCTGCAAGTCAGCAAACTCGGATTCTGGTCCAGATTTTGCCACCAACTCATTGTCTTACCTTACATTCACGTAACTTCTGTGTGCCCCATTTTCTCCACTGGAAATTATAGTGCCCACCCACCTTTGTAATTCACTTTGCTTTTGTTATTCAAACTTTTGTTGCTTGGGGTGGGAAATAAAACCCTTCCTTCCCAAATGACAAAAGTTTTAATAATGAATAGTGCCGGTCTGGACAGTGCTTTTTGGGTGAGAGCTACAGCCCATCCTTGTGAGTGGTTTTATTTTGTTGCCAGAAAAGCTCTCCCCTGGTGATAAAGAGTACACTATTTCCCTTACAAGAGCATAGCTGCAGTGACATAGCTGCACCATTTTAAGGGGCGCATTGTACACATAGGCTTAGAGAATAGAAATGTACTATGTAAGAATTAAGACAGTATTTTCCAATTATCTTTAGGGAGTTAAGTGCCCAAACCCAATTGAATTTAAATAGGAATTGGGTGCCTAACTCCTTCAAGCCTGGAAGACTTAGCCTGTATTTCTCCACAGATCCAAAAATGTAGGGGGAAAATTCAAAGTATATTTTACACCTGTGTCCAACAGAATTTCTTAACAGCACTGAATTCACTGTAATTGAAATCTCATCCAATTTATGCTGCATCTTTAACAGGTACAATTATAAATTAATCTACTTGACATTGTGTAACTATCTTTCAGAAACAATTGGCCTCTTGGAGATCAGAAAATGTAGGGATAAAGTGAGAACTGTCAAAAGTCAAGCAGAGTTGGACTTTGCAAAGGGAATTAAAACCCATAATAGAAAGTTTTATAGCCATATAAATAAGAAGAAAACAAGGAAAGAAGAAATGCAACTGCTAAGAGCTGAAGATGGGGTAGTCGAACACCTAAACAAATATTTTGCCTCACTTTTAAAAGAGGCTAATGAAGAGCTTAAAGTCAGTAGCAACGTGGCTAATGGAAACAAGGATATGGAGGTAGAAATTATCACATTCAAGTTGGAAAAAAGTGATTTGAGAAACTATATGCCATTTTATGCAGCTAGATCCCTGAATGTACATGGAGTGAAGGCAATGGGGCTCTGTCTAAGCACAGGAATCTGTCTGCAGAATCAGCTGTTGAATCAGAGCCTTGGTTCTTTTATCTTACCACTGTATTGAAGAAGAAAAAAACCAAGAAGCTGTAATGAAGTACATGTGAAAAAGTACAAGGTAGGATTTTTAAAAGTACAAGGGCATTAGGTATCCAATTACCATTATTCTCAAAGGAAATTAGGTGCTTAATTTGCTTTAGGTTTCTTTGAAAGCCCTGTGCCACAATCTATATTAATGTAAAACAGCTGCTGATTCCACCAAGCACAGAACAACATTCAGTCAGAAAACAACTTACTTGTTCAAAACCCTATATAATTTGGCCATCACCATATTCCCATGCAAACAGATTAGCTTTGCAACATGCCTGGAAAGTCAACAAACTTGGATTATTTCAGATTTAACCTGATTGTATAAGGTTCTGCATGATGCATCCCCTCCTACTGAGTTTAGAAGCTTCCACCTCCAGGCTTAGGATGTCCCTTTTCTTACAACAAGAAGACTTCTGGTTCCAACATCCCTCTCTCAGAAATCCATGTTCATTGTACCCAACTCTGTCACTCAGAAAACTTCCCTTCACTCTCAACAATCTGATTTGCCTGCTCAGACCATGTTATTGTGGGGCCTGAAGGAAAAACAAAAGCAACAGGGAAAGACAGTGTTGCAGGGAGCATATCTGAATGACCCTTCAGAGACAAGTATTCCCTCCTCTTTGCCTCTTCCATCTTCTGCTTGGAGTTCATGTGCTGTATAAACTCTTAGGAGGAGTCCTGGAATAGCTCCCACTTCACTGGTGGCAGCTTTTGACTCTGTACCTGGTGAAACATCATGCACATTGCAAACACGACAGGATCTGTAGTTGAGGTGTTAGTGGGATTTCACCTTAACAGCCAACTGCTTCTGAGTAAGTTCACAGCAAGCTTCATGTACTCCACCTAACAAACAGGCTGCTCACCTGCTTCCGTTTGGGTATGTCTACACTAGCCCCCTAGTTCAAACTAGGGAGGCTAATGTAGGCATTTGAAGTTGCGAAAGAAGCCCGGGATTTAAATATCCAGTGCTTGATTTGCATCTTCCCGGCCGGTCGCCATTTTTGAAATTTACCAGTCCGGACTAACTGCCCGCGTCTATACGTGGCAGGGACCCGGTAGTTCGAATTAAAGCCCTAGTTCAAACTACTTGTTATTCCTCCTGCAAGGAGGTTTAACAGGTAGTTCGAACTAGGAGCTTTAATTCGAACTACCAGGTCCCTACCACGTGTAGATGCGAGCAGTTAGTCTGGACTTGTAAATTTCAAAAAATGGCGACCGGACGGGAAAATGCAAATCAAACATGGGATATTTAAATCCCAGGCTTCATTTGCAACTTTGAATGCCTACATTAGCCTCCCTAGTTCCAACTAGGGGGCTAGTGTAGACATACCCTTTCTGAATGGAATTAAGGTGTACTCCCAGGTAAAATGCATCAAAGTAGAATGACCTGGAGATGAGAGGGACAGGAATTACATGGTTCCTGTTTGAAAGAAAGGGTCAAAAGATCTTATCAGATACAGATGGGGGGAAGCTTTCTTGGACTCACTATGCCATTTGGTCTTATAAAAGCAGTTGAGATTCTAACCAGGTCCCAGATCACAATTATTGTAGCTAATGGTGGGTGCAATGGAAAAGTCTATTCCTGTTCTCGAGGTATCACCAGTTCTAGCTCTGTTTCCCATTTTAAGTAGATAGAATACTGTATTAAGTAAAACTGAAATTAATGAAGTGTATCCATTATATACCTTTCATCAATGAGATTGATATAAGATCTATCATATCTTCTAGTTACGCCACCCAAATTTGCTTCAGCATGTCAGCCTGATCTAGAATGGTGCTTAACCAACTCCCTTCTCTCCCTCATGGCTCAGACTCAAAGGGTACGACTAGACTATATGCCTTTTTTGAAAGAGGCTTTCAAAGTATCTTTTGAAAAAGAGCATCTGGACTGTGTTACGCGGATCAAAAAAGCGACCTGCTTTTTCGAAAAAGAGTGTCCAGACTGCTGGATACTCTTTCAAAAAAAAAAAAAAAAAAAGGCACCAGGAACCACTTCTGCCAGAGCATGGGGGCAGCATTTACTTCCTGGTGCTGCTGCATGCCCTTTGCAGACACCCGTGCTTAAAGGGACCCCCCTGAACAGCCGTTGCTCTGCTCCTGCAACAGGCTTGCCTACCTCCTAGAGGGACAGCAACACTTCTGCAGTGCTTGCTGTGAGTACCCTGCTTTCTGGGATACCACAACAGTTACTTTCCTGATTGGTTTTTGTGCTTTTAATTGGTTTTTATGCCATGGAGCTAGAGCTGCCCCTGGGCAGGCGATGGCCCCACGCTGTGATGCTTGAAGTTCTGCTGCAGCTTCATGAGACCACCATGATGTTCGTGCCAGATCTGGATTCAGAACCCAGCTTTGAGCCCCTCCTCACTCAGGCTGCAGCCCCACTGTCCTTGCCACCGAACTTATTCCTGGAGAGGCGAGTTTGGAGGCTGGACACCAGTTCAGATGGGTGAGACCGTCTTGTTATGGAGCAGTGGGATGACCAGGCTTGGCTCCAAAACTTTTGTATGCTGAAGTCCACATTCCAGGAGCTGTGTGCTTGGCTCGCCCCTGCCCTACAATGCCAGGACACCCACTTGCAGCCCGCCATTCCCTTGGAGAAGCGGGTCGCTATTGCCCTCTGGTAGCTGGCCACCCCCAACAGCTACTTCTCAGTGGGACACCAGTTTGGCACGGGGAGTTCTACTGTTGGGGCTGTCTTGAAGGAGGTAAGTCACTCTCTGGGGACAGTCCATGGGGGGGGCGGACAAGGGGGATGGTCAGGACTGGGCAGAGAGAATGGGGGATGGGGTGGGAGTGGTAGAAGCCCTCCAGGCCTCACCCTGCAGTCGTGCGGGGGGGGGGGGAGGGATTGCTTGAGGGGGCCTCTTAGGGTCTGGGAGGGGAGTGGAGGGGTGGGGGAGCGCCTCTCATAAGCTCAGGCAACTCCTCTAATTTCTTGTTATGTGTGTTTCTATTTGTCCCTTTCTGCAGGTGGTTACGGCCCATCACTTCGGAGCTGCTTCACAGGACTGTCCGCCTCGGAGACCTGGATACCATCGTGGCCAGATTTACGGGGCTAGGATTTCTGAACTGTGATGGAGCACTTGATGGGACTCACATCCTGATCCATGCACCACCCCATTGAGCAGCCTAGTACATTAACAGAAAGGACTACTTTCCATGGTGCTGCAGGCCCTGGTTGACCACTGGGGACAATTCACAGACATTTGTGTAGGGTGGTTGGGCCGGGCACACGATGCCCACATCTTCTGGAACTCGTACCTGTACCGCAGGCTGTAGGCTGGGACATTCTTTCCGGAGCGTAACTTTGCAGTCGGGGATGTGCAGATGCCTCCGTGCATCATGGCCAACGCAGCATACCCCCTTATGCCCTGGCTCATGAAGCCATTCACTGGACAACTGGGTGCAAGCAGGGAACTGTTTGACTCCCACCTGAACCGGGCTTGCTTGCAGGTAGAATGCACCTTCGGGCATCTGAAGGGCAGGTTTAGATGTCTGCTCACTCGCCTGGACATGGGGGAATGCAACATCCCCGAGATGGTTGCTGCCTGTTGTGTGCTGCACAACCTGGTGGAGAGGAAAGGGGAGGCCTTCCTCCCAGGATGGGGGACATGGGCTGATGTGGAGGGGAGGCAGTTTGAGCAGCCCCAGACAGCTGCCATCTGCCAAGCCCACCAGTCGGGATTGCGAATTTGGGAAGCCCTGAGGAGAGATTCTCCCAAGGAGCCCGATGACATTCCCCAGGGCCTTCCAAACGTGCATTTGCTCTATGCCGCCAGTGCCTTCCCCCCTCCAAACCTATCCCTGCCCCACTTTGTACACATATACAAGGATCCCCCCAGGATCCGGTCCAGGTCCTCATAATACGTACAATAGTGTGCTGCTTCCCCAGAGCTGGAGCTGCACTCAAGGGCCCTAACATACCCCTGCCGCAGCTCCTTGACCTTTGCTCTGACCTGGTCTGGTGTGCGGGGGTGGTGGCCTATCTTAGCAAGGCCGTCAGCCATTTGGGCATAAATGTCGGCATTTCTCCTCCTGGACTGCAGGGCCTGCAGAGACTCCTCAGACCAGAGCTCCAAGAGGGTTTTGATCTCGGGACCAGACCATGATGGTGCCCAGAGTTTAGTGCCCCTGGCTTGGTGTGGGGATGTGTCCCTGGAAGGACCAGGGAGGTCTCGGGGGCTTGTGCCTGTGACATGGCTGTAATGGGCCTACCAGGAAGAGCCAAGCAGTCAGGGTCCTGCTTAGAGCTGGTTTGCTGCCACAATGCTACTCCTGGGTACCTGTGCCTTTAAAAGATGGCTACAGGCAGGAACAATAGAGGTGAAAGGTCTGGCAAGGAATGCCCAGCAGGGCTTTTTCCTGGAGGCCTTTAATTTCAGAAAAAAACCTTCCCTGCACCCACACACACCTTTTTTCGACAGATCTCTGTCAAAAATAGCATTATTCCTCATAAAATGAGGTTTACCGCCATCGACAAAACTGCTGCATTTTCAATTTACTGTCGACAGAACGCGGTGGCAGTCTAGACGCAGGTAAAGATTTTTCGAAAAAATGCCAGTTTTTTTGAAAAATCCCTGTAGTCTAGACACACCCAAAGACTGTCAAAATTATGTGGTGTAAGTTGGGTGGGCTTCCCTACTTACAAAAAAGAAGCCAAGCCAGCAACCAATCAAATAAAAGGCAAATAGCAAAATGTCTGAGGACATCTTATGATTGGTTTTCATTCTGGAGAGACAGCTTCTCAGTGTTTTAAGTGGTGATGCCAATTAATTTTGTTACTTTTGAACTGGCATTCATTCTCCTATGTATGATAGTTCACTGTAAAAAACTGCACTTTCTGACATTAAATCACCACAGGGAAACAGGATAAATAAATTATGTACGTTTAGAAACATTGACAATTCATGTTACAGCTGATAGAGTCCACTTAAGCTTCACATCAGTACATCAGTTGTTAATTATTTGATAGGTCTGAAAGGAAAGTAACAAGAGCCAAGACAGTTAGAAGCTCTGTTGAAATTGTTATTAATTTGTGGCAATATCTCCTGTGTACTTAAATGTTTGGAAATGTAAGTGTGCCAGGCACTTTCCACACATAAAAAGTAGTGTTGAGGTGTTTACTGTAAACAAATTAATAAAAATAATTTGATAAATCAAGATGATGGGCAATATATCGGTAAAGAGCTCGTGATGGTAATTGCCTCTGATAATGTAATGCTTGGTAACAATGTATTCTGCTTATGGAAAAAAAACAACATGATGCATCTCCTATACCCAGGACCTCACAGCCTGGCCATAATAATCAGATTGTATTTGTTGTCTTGGCAGAGGTAGATTTTTAGGGGATATGAATGCAGAGGGGTTAAGGAGATAATTCAAATAGGATATTCCAAGCACAGGGACTGGCATGTAAGAAGGCACAAAGGAAGTATGGGTACATCTAGACAGCAATGTTATTTTGGAATAATTCACGTTATTCAGAAAAAAAAGAGCAAGCAAATGGTCTGGTAGCACTTTATAGACTAACAAAACATGTAGATGGCATCATGAGCTTTCGTGAGCACAGCCCACTTCTTCAGATGACCAGAATAACATAGTCCGTGTCCACACTACAAGCCTTTATTTTGAAATAATGTCAAGTTGGAGGAGTCTTACTCCAACTCATGGTAACCCTCATTTCATGAGGCATAAGGGAAGTAAAAGAAAGAGTGTTCTTCCTTCGACTTCCTGCTGGGTAGACCAGTCCAAAAGCCAAATTAAGCTATTTCAACTTCAGCTATGCAACTGACATAGCTAAAGTTGTGTAGCTTAATTCGACTTTGGCCCTGCTGTGTAAATGTGCCCTACCTGCTTAAGAATCTGATTAGTGAGCAGACAAGGCTGGCAGTACTTAGGGTATGTCTAGACTACATAGCTCCATTGACGGAGCCAAGAAAACTAGTTTACCTGGCACAGGCAAAGAAGCGCTTCATTAAACATAGCCACTGCACTGTGCCAACAATCAGCTGATCCAGTACAGCACGGCAGTCTAGACATGGATCTGCCGGCTGGGGAAGCCTTTGCCAACCGATCCTATAAACATCGTTTCATGAGGCATAAGGATTGGTCAGCAAAGGCTTCCCCAGCTGACAGATCCACGTCTAGACTGCTGCGCTATGCCAGATCAGCTGATTGTCGGCAGAGTGAGGTGGCCATGTTTATTTTACTTTGCCTATGCCAGGTAAACTAATTTACATGGCTCCGTTGATGGAGCGATGTAGTCTAGACATACCCTTATGGTACATCTAGACTGCACCATAACTCAAAATAAGATAAGCAATTTGATCTACACAAATTTCATATCTTATTTAGATGCTGTTTTCAAAATAACTTATTTCATCATTTGGTGCTGTCTACACAGCGCCAAATTTTGAAATGAAGCACTATTCCGAAACATCCCTTATTCCTCATAGAATGAGGTTTACAGGAACATTGGAATAGTGAGCCTGAAATAAAGGGCTTTCTGTGGAGGTGCGAGATAGCTATTTTGGGATACTCCGGTATCCTGAAATAGCGTTGCAGTGTAGATGTACCATTATGGAACAATAGGGACAGAGTGGGCATTGTGAAAAGAGACAATGATAGTTAAGTATGATGGGCAGATTTATGCCGAGTCCTGAAGACAAAGTCAAGAAGCTTGACTATTTCATGGTAAAGGAAAGGGAGCAGTGAAAAGATTTGGGGAGGGGAGTGCTATATCAATGGGTGAGGAAGATACACTTTGGCAGTAACAATTGTTATTGACCAGAGAAATGCAAAGTGGGTGTTGAGGAGGCCAGAGAAAAGAATGGTATAATAATCAAGATGTCCAACTCTGGCAAGAGTTTGAATGAACAGCCAGACATCCAGGAGATATCCGAGTCAAAACTGAATAAATTGCTAAGGAAATTTGTGATTCATCAGCAAAGAGATGAATGCAAAAAAGTGGATCACATAAACAGATACATGAGTGAAATAAAATGGAGGGGCTCAAAGTAAGAAGAAAGCCCAAATGTGCAAAAAATGTATTCAATTTTATGTACAAAGAATAATGACAGTCATTAACTGGAATTTGCATACTGCTATGAAAGCACTAAGTGCTATATAAATGCTAAATATAAGTGCTATATATAAGTGCTAAATATAAATCCTCGTTTCACGAGGAGTAACGGTAGTTCGGACTAGGAAGCCAGGTCCGAACTACCTAGTCAGTGCCGCGTGTAGCCGCGCGGCACGGAGTCTGCACTAGTGGACATTTAAAAATGGCGGCGCCCGGCTTTATGCAAATGAAGCCCAGGAAATTCAAATCCCGGGCTTCATTTGCAACTCTGGTTGCCTACATTACCACCCTAGTTCGAACTAGGGTGGTAGTGTAGACATACCCTTAGAGTGGAGATTTGAGAGCAGTGTCCCTGGGGCCATGCACACATGCACTGCCAGCCACTTGCTTTTAGGTTTCAGGCATTGCACATGCACAAGCCTCCCTCCCCCCACTCCGCAGTTCCTTCTCTACCCCGGAACAATACTATAAGAAGGCCAGGATCCCAAAGTAGAAGGTAGAAAAGGAGGGTTGTGGGGTCACTCATCTTGAAGAACGTCAGTTACTATCAAGGGGTATGTCTACACTACCCCGCTAGTTTGAACTAGCGGGGTAATGTATGCATACCGAACTTGCTAATGAAGCCCGGGATTTGAATTTCCCGGGCTTCATTAGCATAAAGCCGGCGCCGTCATTTTTAAAAGCCGGCTAGCGCGGCAGGGGTTCGCACTAGCCGGCTTTTAAAAATGGCGGCGCCGGCTTTATGCTAATGAAGCCCGGGAAATTCAAGTCCCGGGCTTCATTAGCAAGTTCGGTATGCATACATTACCCCGCTAGTTCGAACTAGCGGGGTAGTGTAGACATACCCAAGGTGAGTAACTTCCTCTTCTTCAAGAGAGATGTCCCTGTCGGTGCTCCACATTAGGTGACTACAAAGCTATTTCTGTTTAGGGAGGTAAGGACTACAGATCTGGCAAAAAAACAGCGGAAAGAACCGTCTTAGCTAGTTTTAGGTTGGAGAGAGGTCCATGCGTAAGTGCGTAGTGCTTTGCAAATGTGTGGTCGGAGGACCATGTAGCAGCTGCATAAATGTCTCTTATGGGTATTTTGATGAGGAATGCTATTGAGGAAGCCATGGCTCTGGCTGGGTGTGCCCTTATGCTCTCTGGAGGCAGCACATATGATTGTACAACAAAGCTTGATACAATCCAAAATCCAGTAGGAAAGTCTCTGTGATGCGATAGCCTGGCCTTTATTATGGTTTGCTATTGAGAAAAATGGTCTTGGAGACGCTCAAAAAGGTTTAATTCATTGCAGGTAAAAGGAGAGCTCTCTGCACAGGTCAAGGGTGTGCATTTTCATCTCGAAAGAATTGGCATGTGGTTTGAGGCAGAAGGTGGGAAAGTGTATTGTCTGATTCAAGTGGAAAGATGAGTGTACCTTGGGGAGGAATTTTGGATGGGTATGTAAAGTAACTTTGTCTTTAAAAAAGGTGGTATATGGGGTATCCGCCATTAGGGCTGCAATCTCTCCCACCTGTTGCGCCAAGGTAATGGCTGTGAGGAAAACAGTTTTCATGGATAAGTGTAATAATGAGATGGTCACCATTGGTTTGAAAGGCGACCAAGATAAAGCATTCAATACTAAATTCAGGTCCTACGGTTGTGTTGGTGGAGTGATGTCTTGATAAGGCGACTGAAACCTTTAGAAACCTCTTGGTGAATGGATGAGTAAATATGGACAAGTTGTCTTATCTTAGAGTGGAAGACAGTAATAGAAGCAAAGTAAACTTTAATGGAACTTATTGCGAGGTCTATTTGTTTAAGGTGCAGAAGGTAGTTGAGGATGGTAGGTAAGGAGAATGTTGAAGGAGCTACTCAGTGGTGTACACACCATATCAAGAATCTTTTCCATTTCTGGAGGTAAGTCTTATGGATTCACTGTGCCCTACTGTGTAGAAGGACCATTTGTACTTGTGAGCAAGTCAACTCTAGGTCAGAGAACCATCCAGGAGCCACGCCTTCAGGTGTAGTGAGTGGAGGTTCGGGTTGGCGTGGGTACCTGGATGAAGAAGGAGATCCTTGCAGTAAAGTAGGTGGATCAGTGAGGCACTAGAAAGGGGAACCATGGTTGGCGTGACCATGCTGGAACTATGTCACGCCTCCTTGTCTTGTAGACTACCTTGTTCAATAGGGGTATGTGAGGAAATGCATACATTAGGTGGGATGTCCAACTGATGAGGAAGACATCTCCCATTGATCCCTTGCCTATGCCCACCCCGGATCAGAATAGGGGACATTTTTTGTTGGATTGCATGACAAACAGATCTATGGTAGGGTGAAAAGATGTCCACCAATATGTGCGGGTGCATTTGCCACTTGTGTTCGGTTGGGAGAGCTCTGCTGAGTGCATCTGCCATTGTATTCAGGGCACCTGGAAGGTGCACTGTGGTGATAATTATGTTGTATTTCAGGCACCAATTCTAAAGTTCTATGGCTTCTGTGCTAAGTGCTTGAGATCAGGCTCTGCCCTGATGATTTATATAAAACATTGCTGTGACATTGTCTATGTATAGTCTGACATGGCTGTTGGTGATGAACAGGAGGAATTTGACACATGCATTCCTGACTGCACGAAGTTCCAGGATGTTTATGTGCAAGTTCTTGTCGCTGCTGGACCACAAGCCCTGGCACATATGATGTCGTAAGTGGGCACCCTCACCCTGTACAAGATGCATCTGTCGTCATGGAGACTGATGGTTCTTGTGGGTGGAAGGGAACTCTGGAACAAAGGTTCCATGGGCTCAGGAACCAGTGTAAGGATTCCTTTACTATTCTTGGGAGGGCTAGGGATTTGGATAGTGGATGGACATTGAGTTTGTAAATCTGTCCCAACCTGCCCTGTAAGCATCTCACATGCAGGTGCTCATTGTTGACTATGAAATTGCACGCTGCCATGTGCCCCAACAACTGAAGGCATTCAAGTGCTGTTGTGCAGGGGCTAGATCGTACGGTATTTACTGAGGCCACAATTTTTTGGAAGTGGTCCATAGGGAGGGATGCGGAGGCTATTGTTGAGTCAAGGCATGCTGCTATAAATTTGTATAGCAGACAGCATTGATTTGGTTTCGTTCACCTGAAGGCTGAGTTGTTGGACTGAGTTGTTGGACTGTCTTATCAGATATGCTGTGACAACCGCTAGAACCTTTGAAAAAAGCCATAGAGGCCGTAGAGAGTCCGAACAGAAGCATCTTGTGTTGGTGGTAGTGTTGAGAATCTACAACAAAACAAAGAAAACATCTGTGAGCAGGGTGGATGGCAAGATGAAAGTATGCATCTTGCAAGTTGAGGGACGAGAACAAATCTTCCTGTTCCAACACCTGTAATATAGTGGCAAGCATTACCATCTTGAATTTTTGTTTTTGAACAAATTTAGTGAGGGTCCAAAGGCCTAGGATGGGTCTCCAACATCTGATCTTTTTTCTGTTGAGAAGCAATGGGAATAGAACCCCTGGCCTCTAAATTGTGCGAGGAATGGTTCAATTGCCCTTATGTGCAAAAAGTGTTCTACCTCTTGATGAAGTAGAATCTCATGACAGTGGTCCCTGAAAAGGGACTGGGGAGGAGGGTGGGAATAAGGTAGCCTTTTTCAATATCTGCAGTACCCATCTGTCAGAAGTTATAAATTGCTAGTTGTTAAAGAAGGGTAGCAATTGATGATGGAACAGGTTTGCTTGCGTTGATGGCATTGGAATAGGTGAGAGACTCTGCCAACCTTCAACCTGATGTTAAATTTGCTTATTGGACTGCTGCGACAGTTGGGAGTTGGTAGAGGAAGGGCAGCACCATTGGGTTCTGCCTCTACCTCTGTTCTGTTGCATCTGTTCTGTTGGTGTTGGTCTTGTCTATTGTAATTTTGTGCATATGGAGGGTATTAAGGTCTTGGGTAGGGCTGATACCTATATTGCCTTTTTCTAGGTGCCTGGTTGTGGATCCCCAAGGACCGAAATGTTACTCTGGAGTCTTTCATGGAGTGAAGAATTTCATTGGTGTTAGCTGCAAACAACTTCTGACCGTCAAAAGGCAGATCTTCCACTGTAGATTGAATCTGTCTGGGGAATGGAGTGGAGTTAAACCATGACGCCCTTCTCATTACTACTGCTGTTGCTGTAGATCATGCAGCCATATCAGCAGCGTCTAAAGCGGTTTGCAATGCTGTTCTAGAAATCGTGTGATCCTCCGATACCAGTGTTTTATACTGCTGTCTCTTAGCCTCAGGAATATCTGCGGTAAAGTCGTTAAGTTTGGTGTAATTTCTGTAGTCATATTTGCTTAATAAAGCTGCATAGTTCAAAATGTGAAATTGTAAAGTAGAAGATGTATATATCTTGTACCAAAATGTGTCAAGCCTTTTGCTATCGCAGTCTGGTGGAGTACACTGATATTGTTCCTGCTTGGATTTTTGTTGTGCAGCCTCCACTATGAGGGAATTAAGTACTGAGTGAGTGAACAGAAATTCAGATTCCTTGGGTGGAATATAGTATTTCTCATCTGTTCTCTTAGACATAGAAGAGATTGATGCCGGAGTTTGCCACACTGTCTTTGCTGGTTCCATTATTGCTCGATTAATTGGCAGTACTATTTTTGACGGTGTTACTGAGTGCAATATGTCTGCTAACTCATGCTGATTCTCCACAACCTCCTGAGAAGGAATGTTTAATTCAGCAGCTACACATTTTAAAAGGTCTTGGAAGTGTGCAGCGTCATCTGAGGTATTTGCAGCCAGGGCCAGAGACCCTCCTCCCTTCACTGAGGGGGGTCACTTCAGTCCAGAGAGATGGCCCCCCTCTTGTGCAGGTGTCTCCCCTTCTTGTATTTGTTTAGAAGGGGGACATTGCATTCTGTGTCATTTGCAGCCATGCTGGTGTTTCTGATAATATTGCCATTTGTCCCAGTATTGCCAGTGGAGGTTATGGTTTGGGTGGGGATACCCAGGGATTGCCATAATATGAAGTCATATTCCCAAATCTGAAAGAGTAAATAGTCTGACCTGTGTAAAGGAGAATTCTCTGGAGAAAAACCCCTAAAGAATTCATCATCAGATTTGGATGAAAATCTTTCCTGAGAGAGTGATCTCTGTGATGCTAATATAGCAGGAGAGTACTCAGGATCTAAAAATGATGAGATAAAGTTGATGAGACTAATAAGTCCCTGTGTTGGGTATAATGCCCAGCTGGCGTTGTCAGTGCCGTTGTGGGAGGCACGGAGGCTATTTGAGCTGCTGAATCATGCCTCGGTGCTGAGGAAACTGGTACCTCATTAGGCATCCCTGTAGTGGAAGCTGAGACACCTGTTAACACGGTTGGCACCTCACTCTTATGCTGCACTGGCAAGATTGTATCAGTGCTGGATGGTGCTGCAGCTAATGAGGCAGGCAACTTGAAGACTGACTCCTCAGAGCGTGATTTAGCGCATGCATGCTCGTTATCTGTGTTGGCGGCTCCTGAGACACCTGGAACATCATATGTGCTGCGGCACGGTCCTGCTGCTGCTCTAAGCAGTGGCCATGAGGGAGACGGCTGTTTCGGTGCTATAGTTCCCTGAGGTAGTGAGGAGGCTTGCTTTTTGATGGGATTTTTGGTTCCCCACTGTTTATGTTCCTTGGGCTGTCAGCCTGGGTCAGAAGCTGGTCTGAGAGAGATTTTGAGTAAAAATAGCTTGAGGCGGAGGTCTCTGTCTTTCCACACTTGCAATTTTAATTTTGCACAATGAGGACATTTTTGGGAGATATGCTGCTCTCTGAGGCAACGGACACATTGTGAATGGACATTTGATATTGGGATAGGTTCTTTACATGAGGTGCAGCGCTTAAACCCCAGTGAGCCAAGCATGTCTGGGAAAGCAGTCATGAACTGCAGGAAGGGGTTAACTGGGAGAAAAAACATTTTACTAATCTAGTTTTTTTAAAAAACTAATGAACTAATTAACTAACTAACTAATTAATTACTACAACATAACTAAACTGGTTTTAAACAAAGATAATCACGAAGTCGCGAAGAAGCTAGGGACTGCTGAGTCCGTCTGTAGCCAGAGGCAATAGAGAAGAAACTGAGGAGCAGGGGATGGTGTGGGGGAGGGAAGGAGGGCTCACACATGTGCGATGCCTACAACCTATCAGCATGCAGCAGGCGGTGCGTACATGTACGGCCCCAGGAATACTGCTCTCATATCTCCATTCTAAGGCTCGGCGGCAGCGCACCAACCTAATGTGGAGCACCAATGGGGAAATCTCTCTCTCGAAGAAGTACCAGTGTCCTGATTAGGAGACCTTTTGGCTTTATCTAGGGGAACAAAGTACCATCACTGAACTTCTGAGTGATGTTGGTGATGGGGTTGGGTAGCCACTTCTCTGGCTAAAAGTTATGAGACTTGGGGAGAAAACCAATACCACTCTTTCCCAAAGTCAGTTCTTTTTCACTGTGAAGCAAAGAAAGTCTTCCTAGAGAAAGGAGCATCTCATTGTTCTCTGCCTCCTCACAGTCCCTACTGGACTTGGAGGAACACAGTCTATATTCATTGAAACAATGGTAACCCATAGTCACTGAATTCCAAGAAGTAAAAAGTAAATATAAATCCTTTTGAATGTCATATCTTAGGGTATGTCTACACAGCAAAGTTATTTCAAAATAACAGGCGTTATTTCTAAATAACTTTACTAGAGTCTACACAGCCAAACCACTATTTAGAAATTAATTCGAAATAGTGGAGCGCTTATTTCGAATTTGGTAAACCTCATTCCATGAGGAATAACACCAAATTCGAAATTGCTATTTTGAAATAAGTGTTGTGTGGACACTTATATCGAAATAGGGGGCCTCCAGCCTTCCCAGGGTGCCCTGGTGGCAACTCCAGCCTCAGCCAAGAACAGTCTTCTCCCTCTCCCCTCCCAGGAGCCCTTAAAAGGTTAGACTCTGGCCACAGTGCCTGTGCCAGCTCCAAGCCTGCCAGCCCAGAGCCAGCAGTCACTGCCCCGACTCAGTGGCCCCAAAACATGAGCCAGCAAGTCACTGGCAGCCAGCCCTCCACCACTCCCCAGGAGCAGTCTGCCAGATCCCAGGAGCCTGCCAGGGCCCAGAGAAGATGGGCACCTTCCTGGTCCAAGGTGGAGATCATGAACCTTATTCAGGTTTGGGGGGGGATGCCCCCAACATCCAGGATCTCTGCACTAGACTGAGGAACGCAGCCATCTATGGCAGGATAGCTGACAGCCAGGACGCCAAAGGCCACATGCGAACCCAGGAGCAGGTTTTCATGAAAATCAAGTTGGTCCGGCGAGACCTCCAACCCTGAGCTTCCGCTCCCCCTTCTTCCCCTTGCTTCCCCCTTTCAGCTTCCTCCTCCCAGGTTTCCCCCTCCCCCTCCCATTCTATCTTCTCCCCTCTCCCACCTCCTTTCCCCAGTCTCACCAGAGTTTCATCCTCCCCCCGAGTTTTGTTAAATAAAGAGAGTTTGTGTTCATGAAAATACATGTATTTTATTTGACATCAGGAAGGGGGGTTAGGGAGGGGTAAGTGGAAGGACGTGAGGGCAGACCAGGGAGGGCAGACCAGGGAGGCTCTTAGTGCTCCTCAGGGTGGAAGCTCTCCCACAGGACCTCCTGGATACTGACAGTCCCTCGATGGACCTCCCAGATGGCAGCCTGCAGAAAGTGCAGCCAGGCTTGCAGCAATACGACCATGTTTCAGAGTGCTGTGGTATCCCAAGTGAGGGTAACCAGAGCACGCAGAGACAAAATGCTTTGCCGTCCCTCATCGAGGTTGGCAAGCAAGCAGGGAAAGTTGAGAACCGGCTGTCCATGGGGGGTCCCTTTAAGCACAGGCCTCAGATAGCCTCAGGCAGCAGCCACACAAAGTAACTCCTGACCTGATGCCCAGCTGGAACTGGTTCCGGTTGGCCTTAAATGCAATTCAGCATCCACTCAGTGTGGCTGCACTATTTCGAAATAGCAAAATGCTATTTCGAAATGTATTTTGTATGTAGATGCATTATTTTGAAATAACTTATTTCGAATTAACTAAGATATTTCGAAATAACGCTGTAGTGTAGACATACCCTTAAATAGTGGTAAGACCATCAATAGCATTCTTTTATCACCATAAGAAGGGCATTTAACTATTCTGATCAGTCTTTATCTGACTGATTAAAGGCCTGCTATGACAAGGCTACTCAGTTAGTGTAGCTTTTTTAATTTTATAGGGATTGTTTAGTTAGTTGCCTGTTGACAGAGCAAAGTATAATCTGAACTATACATGAAAAAATTATTAGGAGGAAATACTGAAGTTCTTCACCACATCTGTGCTTGTGGACATCTTATTATTTTATCTAGAACTGTCAGTGTCTCACTTTATAAAGCATCAAGTTTAGCCAAAACATTAAAAAAACAGAAATAGTCCCCAAAGAAACCAAAGACCTCTTAGCCAGATCTGGGCCAAACAATTTTGTTAAGGTGCTCATTTCTTCAATTATACATTTGTTCAAAGGTCAAAGGCTAGAATAAGCTCAGGGAAGCCCTCATTAAAAAGTCCACTGTTGCAAATGCCTAAGGTTTCCAATACCAGATCTGAGAGGTATCTAATTATTGCCAGTTCCTTAAGTGGTCACTTAGTTTGTGTATTAAATACAGTGAAATTCATCTTATCTCCAAACTAATAGAGCTTTCTAAGATGTTCCACTTTCCATAATGTCTACTGATTAGAGAAAGATATCACAAAGTATCAGCCATCTCACTACATGTCAGTTTTATCTCTCCTTATCTTCAGATGACACCCAGCTTCACTGGATATCTGTGTACACTCAGCTACTGTACAAAATACACATAGTTCAGCCTTGTCAATCCTATACCTGGTTTCTATAAGAAAATCTGTTCTAATCAAAATTTGGTATAGTTTTGATATTTCTTCCCCTGCAACTGTGATACTTCAAACTCTGAAATTTAAGACAAAAATAATACAGTAGAAAGAGATTGAATTATTATCATTTGACATTACGAGAGGTACATCTCACTGAATAGCTATTTAGGGCATTATGACATGCTGCAAAGACTGCTAAACTCCCCACCCACTATCGCTGAGATAAAGAACGAGGCTACTTTTTGAAAGGAGAAAGTGGAGGATGGAACGGGATAATACATAAGAACATAAGAATGGCCGTACTGGGTCAGACCAAAGGTCCATCTAGCCCAGTGTCCTGTCTACCGACAGTGGCCAGCACCAGGTGCCCCAGAGAGGGTGGACCGAAGACAATGATCAAGCGATTTGTCTCCTGCCATCCCTCTCCAGCCTCTGACAAACAGAGGCCAAGGACACCATTTTATCCCCTGGCTAATAGCCTTTTATGGACCTAACCTCCATGAAATTATCTAGCTTCTCTTTAAACTCTATTATAGTCCTAGCCTTCACAGCCTCCTCTGGCAAGGAGTCCCACAGGTTGACTACATGCTGTGTGAAGAAGAACTTTCTTTTATTAGTTTTAAACCCGCTACCCATTAATTTCATTTGGTGTCCTCTAGTTCTTCTATTATGGGAACTAATAAATAACTTTTCTTTATCAGCCCTCTCCACACCACTCATGATTTTATAGACCTCTATCATATCCCCCCTCAGTCTCCTCTTTTCTAAACTGAAAAGTCCCAGTTGCTTTAACCTCTCCTCATATGGGACCCGTTCCAAACCCTTAATCATTTTAGTTGCCCTTTTCTGAACCCTTTCCAAGGCCAAAATATCTTTTTTGAGGTGAGGAGACCACATCTGTACACAGTATTCAAGATGTGGGCGTACCATAGTTTTATACAGGGGCAGTAAGATATTCTGGGTCTTATTTTCTATCCCTTTCTGAATAATTCCTAGCATCCTATTTGCCTTTTTGACCACCGCTGCACACTGTGTGGAAGTTTTCAGAGACCTGTCAGAGAGCTAGATTGGGGGGGGGGGGGGGGGGGAAGGGAACCCTGTACAATATTCATCTAGCCTTGCTGAGCTCTGATATAAACTTTTAATATAGTTCTCTTTCATGCTGGTCAAGGTAATGGAAAGTCAGAGTTTTTCTCATGCAGCTACTGAATGGCAGGCATTTTGTTTTGCCCTGTCCCAAAAGTCTTTCTTTCGGAGTTGAGGAGCAAAGATTAGAAGTTGCACCAACCAACCTTCATGTTCCCCTTGTTCACTGGCATTGCCTCTGTGCGTGGGGACAAAGACCAATGACAGTTAGTATAAACTACCAAAATCCTCATAGCCAACCTAAAACATTCTTCAGCTATTGAATGGTACCATGAAGTGTAGAACCTTATACAGCTACACGGGTTGGGCGACTAATAACATTCAACCAGACATTTCCACGTGGCTTCTTTTTACTGAGTTTCACACCGATATTGACATAACTGACAGGACACTAGAAGCAGAGGCAGCTGAATAGCACCACAAGAGCAACAGGGGAATGAATACACAGTGGTCAGTAGAAGATATATTGAGCATATTTCTGAGTCCATCTAAGTGATGAGCTGTAACCATGTTTATAAAATGCTAGAATTATTAGAGATCAAATAGTTCAATGAGCAGCATATAAATCAAAGCTTGCAGGATCTTTCCAGTGAACGGAGTAGTGCTAATGAAGGAAGAGGAAATGGTGAAGAACTGCAGATTGTTGTGATGGATTGGGTTACCCTTGGGACTGTCACCTGATGTGCAGAGACACCTCTGAGCCTGGGCTTCCCCTGACCGCCTGGGCACCTTGTAGCTCTGTCCTGCAGAGCCCCACTCTCCAGCCTGTTTCAGCACAGTCACAGAGAGAGGGCCACAGCCCCCAGGCTGCAGACACAGACTGAAAGCAGTACAGTGTGAGGCCTTTTCCTAGCACTCAAGTACACAGCCCCTCAGGGAGCTGAACCCTAAATAGAGATCTATACAGTGTAAGATCCTGAAATTCATCCTCTTTCTCAATACAAACCATGCACTGGTTCCTTGCTCTCCCAGGTAGTAATTACTTACACTGGATTTATTAATAAAACCACATTTGCTTAGTAAGTGTAAGAAGATTTTAAGTGGCCATAAAAAGTAGCAGACAGCACAAAATAGATAACAGAGCAAAATATGCAAATCTGCCAGCTAAGTTGGATACACCCTCAGTGAGCGGTCCTGAACAACAGAGTTTTCCAGACCAGGGGAGGTGCACCCTGCTCCCTGCCACAGGCCTATTGTCCCCAGCCCTGCTGAGGATGTGCTTCCTCCCTGGCACCAGGGCTACATTTTTCAGTGCACTGACTCTGGCTCTCTCTGATGGCCCAGGCTGCACTCCCGGGTACTGGCCCCACTGCCTCTGGCCTGGGTGGGGCTACGCTCCCCACTATGCCAGTCCAGGGCAGGGCTGTAGTCCCTGCCATGCCAGAGCTTCAGACCCAGTTGTTGCCAGATCAGAGAGTCCCAGATTTTAGAGGTACAACAGGTAGTAAGATCTGATCCTAATCATAATCTTCATAATCTTCTTCACAGGCCAGATACCCTTCCATCCTGCGCCCAGTTCCTTCCCCCAGTTCATTCTTAGTTGTTTCCAGCAGTCATCTTGGGTGGGGTAGCCAAGGAGAACTGATGACCAGTATTATCTCACTCCCCAGCCTTATATAGGATTTGCATAAGTTGAGGTCCTTTGCTTCAGAGTGTGACCCCTTTCCAGATTCTCATGGAAAAATACAGAAATCAAAATGGGCTCCAGTATCAACTGACATGGTCACATGTCTCTGTATCCATTCTTCATGGGATGACTCACATGTTTCCACTAAGGTTAAGCTCTTTTACAATTCATTGTCTCTAGCTTATGGGTCATCAGCACTGTGGCCTTTTTCATTGTTATACCTGAAGTGTCAGCAGCAAATATGAAGTTACAGATACACAGGTCAACATTCCTAACTTAATCTATACAAAAGATAGATGCATGCATACAAACGGGATAATCATATTCAGCAAATCTCAACCTTAATGTTGTGTTATATGAGCATAAAGCATATCTCAGCTCTGACATTCATATCATAAGCATACTTTCATAAAGCATATGTTCACAGTTCTATAAACAAGAGCAACGCCAGCCTCAGGTCCTATCCCTTTTGTAATCCCACTGCAATTTCCTGCAGCAAAAGGGTTTGAAAATTATTGAATCAAATTTGCATGTACCTGGCTTATCCCCCTTCTAAAAACTGATAGCAAAACATTCTGGTCTAGACTAGAGAGACAAAGGAATGATGTCAGTAAGCAATCTCATGGGTTCACTGCCCATTGAAGGATTTGTGTAAAGCCCCATATGTAGTAGAATCACTTTGGATCCATTGCATGGGAATTGCTGGTGGTACACTGGGCCCAGCTGCTAGTATTCGTGGGCCATTTCCCATTTAGGGTTAGGGGCTGAGAAAAGTAAAGGATTGGGCATCTGCTGTAAGTGTAGATTCAGTGGCCAGAAACGCCCATGTTGGGGAGGGGTTGTGCCTGGTATTCTACTTCAGGAGCTGGAGTAACAGCCTCTGAAGGGCTGAACAACTGTCCCATATGCTGCCTACAGTTGCGGGTGGATGCTGCACTCCCAGCACCAGCTGAGTCCCCTGTTCACTCATGATGCGTGCAGGGATGGGGGCGTGAACTTCACCCATAAGCATGAAGAACTCATTATGACAGATGTACTGACATTTATATATCATCACCCTCCTACACATCTTGTTTTAAATATCCAGCTAAAAAAAGTATTAAAAGTTGCTTCCAAATTGGTGGATTAATGATACAGCTGATCTTACAGCAGCGGGGAATTATGAGTGCTGTGTAAGCCATTTGAAAGATCATTCCACCCCCAAAGCATCAGTGCTGAAAAAACACAGTAGTGAGAGCAGATGCTGACACCAAACTAAACAAGAGAAATCCATCTGAAGAGAAATCCACAACTAGCTGTGATATCATATTACATACTTTTCAGTGAAGTATTGCATCACACATTACATGGACTGAAATAAGACTTAACTACGTGCAGTAATAGCTTGCAGGCCTGCCGACAGGAGGGAGCAAAAGGGGGCAATTTCCCGGGGCCCAGCAATTCAAAAGGACCTGCGGCTTTCTAGCCACTGTTCCTACTGTAAGCTTGCTGCCCTCAGCCCAGTCCCCTTCCACCTAAGGCTTGCTCCTTCCAGGATCCTGGAGCCTCCCCTTAACCCCACACACACACATATACCATGTCTAGGAGTCCAGTAATTCTGTCAGCTCTCCAATAGTTTGTGTAAGTCCTATTTTCAATAGTAACTCAGGCCTTAAGAAATCTTAGGCTATGGCTATACTTAAAACTACTGCAGTGCTGTAGCTGTGCCACTGTTCTGGGTCTGTGTGGTGTGCCAGGATTTTACCCTGGGCTAGGCCGTTCTCCTTGGGGGGAGGGGCTCTCTTCACCGCATGCCCCGTGGACCACCTAGGTCAATGCAAACCATTCTGCAGACTACCGTTGCTAATAGAAACTCATCATTAATTACGCCAGAGCCATTTTGCTAGTGCTGCAGCTGAGGAGAATGGTTTAATTTAAACTATTAAACAGATATAAGTGTTTTAACTTTCTCATGTTAGTTATCAAACTTAATTTAAAATAAAGTAAAATACTATGTCCAACTCAAAAGATTTCAACATTTTCTTTATTTATGGCAGGGGTGGGGACCTCACAAGTGGAAAAAAACCCTCTAAAAAACCCCAACCCTCACTGATGTGGCCCCCAAACTTAGACAGCTCACTCTACTGGCATCCCAACCCCTATGGGGGTGAGGGGAAGGGACAGGGAGGACTGAGGTACAGGGCTTCCCATAGGCTATATTTACTTTTCTGGGGTTCTGAAATTAGTGGATTTTGTGGACTGCCCTTAGGCTCTGTGGTGGGAACAAAAATGAGGGGTTCATGTGCAGGACAGGGCTGCCAGCATGTGGGATAAGGGTGCAGGATGGGGTGAGGAGGGCAGGATCTGGGAGGGACTTTGGTGGCAGGAGAGGGTGTGGGGTGGGGATACAAGAGGGAGTTTGGGAGTGGGAGGGGGTTGGGAGAGTAATGTAGAAAAGGTGAGTGGGTGAGAATGTAGTCAAATAGCTAGTTGGGGAAGGAGACAAAGAAATGTGGAGTAAAGGAAAGTGCAGCTTCTGCAAAGTAATATTGTATCTCCCTCTGATCTTCCCTCTGCTTCAGCCTCACTCCCCTCATCCCCTTGATCCTCCCCGAGCCTGATTCCCTGCATTGCCCCATACCTCTCAGTACAACCTCTGCCCCCACCCATCCTGACTCTGAATTCTCCTTCACCCCCCTCCTGCCCCTATATTCCTGTGCCCCCAGTGCACTCACTGGCAGGGCAGCAGCACTGGGACTCGCAGCCCCCTGGGACCAGTGCTGGGGCAAGGAGAGGTGGGGGGAGGAGACAGAGTCTCTTCCCTGCCCAGCCCAGCCCTTTGCCTACAGCTGCACAACTGAAATGTGAGCCACGCTGTGCAGGGAGAGGGGCAGGGCTAAGTTCTAGCCCCACATGGCAATAAAAATTGGTTCACATGTCGTTTGTGGCATGCCAGGGGTTGCCAACCTCTGTAGACATTCATTACTGTCATGGGAGGGGTTCTCCTGCTGCTGTAGTTAACCCACCTCCCCAAGAGGTGGTAGCTACATTGATGGAAGAAATCTTCTGTCAACCTAGGGCTAATCTATACTAGAAGCACTACATTAGCAAGCTGCACTGCTGCAGTGAGTCTGGTGAAAATGCTCTATGTGGACCAACTAACTTACGTAAGTTGGTGTAACTTATGTTGTTTTGAGGGGTGGCTTATTCATACTACTGACATGTTAAGTTATACCAAAGTAAGTGGTAGTGTAGACCTGGCCCTAGTGTTGTCTATGCTGGGGGTTAGGTCAGTTTAGCAATGTTTCTCAGGCTACCTCTAGATGCAGGCTTCTTACGCAAGAACCTTTTTGTGGAAGAGATCTTCCACAAAAACTTCTTGTGCAAGCGTGTGTCCACACTACAAAAGCATATTGCAAAAGCAATGTTCTTTTGCACAAGAGAGCATCCAGACTGCATGAACGCTCTCTCTCAAGAAAGCTCTGATTGCCATTAACAGAATGGCCACCACGGCCACTTGTGCTTCTTTTGATAGGTTGTTTTTGCGCAAAAAAACCCTGTTTCCCGACCACACACACCTTTTTGTGCAAGAGCTCTTGTGCAAAAAGGAGTTATTCCTCGTAGGAAAACTATACTGCAAAAAGAGGAATACTATGCTGCAAAAGAGGAATACTATACTGCAAAAAGCCCTCTGTTCTATCAATTCACTGTAAATTTACTTGTGCAAAAACGTGCATGAGGTGTGGACGCTCTGCAGTTTTTGCACAAAACCCCTGTAGTGTAGACGTACCCTAGGGGAGATTTTCACAGCCTGAAAGACGTAGTTATACCTGTATAAGTTTCCAGTGTATAAATCTAATTGAAAATCAGTTTTGAGAAGTCATTTAGATGGCAAAATTTTACCCTAGACCTTCATCCTGGCCAATGGTCAACTCTGCTGAAGTTAAAAATCAGAACCACTTTCACTATTTTTGTTTTACACAGGTAAACAAATTTAATCTATTTGTTTTAAATTTTATACAAAATAAATGAAAAAGACCTGACATTTTGTACTTAGCGTCAGGTAGAAATTCTCATGGTAAATAAGACTAAAAAATGGTGGACATACTGTACATTATAACAGGCAAATGTTTCTATCATAATAAAAACACAGCATATACAGTGTATTTCATGCCTATATAACTAAACAAACTTAAAATAATAAAGAGAAATGAAATATATCACTATTATAGATTAGATATGGGGATGTTGAACTCCCATAATAGCAAAAAAAATTGCATTGAAAGAAATTGAATGGGTAGATATAGGGTGCTTGCCTGGGGAGGACAGGGTTGTGGGTTCAAGTCCTGCCTTCCCAGGCCCTATTGGGAAGGGATGGCAAAAAGCCAGGTGGCCTTGGTGCAGGAGGGATAAGGGGTGTCCTGAAGGTAAGGTAGTAAGGTGGGTTCCTGTGTGGGATAGGGCACTTGCCTGGGGTGAAAAGTATTTGGCCTGATTTACTGTGTTACAAGAATCTCCCACTGGCTTTAGCCCTTCTATGGAGTTTGATGGCTGCCATGAATAGAGATGTCTGGCCTGAGTCCATATTTAATCTTCCTCACCCTAAGAATGTTGGAATCTTCTCCTCCTATAGGCTAGCACCATGGTTCTCAACCAGGGGTACACTTATTCCTGGAGAGTACACAAAGATCTTCGAGGACTTACATCAACTTGTCTGGATACTCGCCTAGTTTTACAACTAGCTACATTAAAAAAAATCAGCGGTCTACACTGGCCGCTTGTTTTTCCGGAAAAGCAATGACGATCTACTGTAAAACTGTCAGTGTTTTTCCGGAAAAACTATGCTGCTCCCATTCGGGCAAAAGTCCTTTTCCGGAAAAACTGTTCCGGAAAAGGGCCAGTGTCTTTTCCGCAAAAAAGCCCCGATCGCGAAAATGACGATCGGGGCTTTTTTCCGGAAAAGCGCGTCTACATTGGCCATGGACGCTTTTCCGGAAAAGCATCCTGCCAATGTAGACGCGCTTTTCCCAGAAATACTTATAACGGAAAACTGTTCCGTTTTAAGCATTTCCGGAAAAGGGTGCCAGTGTAGACGTAGCCTGAGTGTTTCCATGGCTGTAGATGTGAACTGGCGTTAGGGTTGCCAGATGGTTGAACCAAAAATACCGAACACCCACCCCAAAAGTTGTTGGCAAAAAATAAAGGACTCCCAGACTTATTAAGCAAAAATAAATAAATAAATAATAAACCAGCATTAAAACAGCATGGCCCCTTTCAGAGTGAGTGCAGAGTTAGAATAGCGATAGGAACAGGTTGAGCACTAAGACCCAGGGCATTGCTTCCCCTTGGTCTTTAGGCTTTTTTGCTGGCAGCCATTTTGTGTACTTGTTCAAGCCAGAACTTAGCTTCCTTGCGGAACCAGGTAAGCATGGGGTCCAGGAGTAGGGGGCTGGAGGTGTCAGAGTCCGGGGGGAAGGCCAAGGGCTGGACCTGGGTGCTAGGGTTGCCAGGTGTCTTGTATTTTCACCTCCTGGCCGGGGAAAAAAAAATCAGAAAATACAGGACATTTTATGTGTCTGGTATTTTCTGAATTTTTTTACCAGACAGGAGGCGAAAATACTGGACTGTATTTTCTGGCAACCCTAACTGGTGTTGGAAGAACATACTTTTTTTTTTTTTTTTTTTCAAGATAGCCTGGTGTAAAATACATGTGTGTTTTTTATTTTTTTGTGTGTGGTAAACCCAGCCTTTGTTCTGAATTTCTGATGCCTCTAAGTCTGTCCTGGAGGAGAGATGTTCACTTCAATCAGTGGGTGATGGTATGTGTCTGCACCTCTAACTTCACCTTCAAAAATGTATTCATAATGGCCCTTTTTTTTTTCAGGGACGCCACCTAACTTAGGCCTATCATTCTTATTCCACCCTGGCTTGGGTGGCTTATTCAATACTAGTCACAAACTCTATGGCTGGGACTTGGCTCTTTGTAATTGTTGTTAAATGTCACAAGAAACATGTTTCCAAGAGTGTAACTGTGGTAGCAAAGCCTATTAAAAATGAATGGTGGTGTTTCACATTGTGTAACAAATTCAGAGGGTCATGTGCCTTCTTCCTCCCCCCCACACAAGTAACATTTCGGCTTGACCTCATGGAGGGAGAAGGGCTTTATCCGTCTCTTGCTGCTCCTGCCCCATGGCGCACCAGGCCTCCACAGGGAGCAGAGGTGGTGGGACCAATCACTTCTCATGCCAGCCATTCTGGCTTGCTGCTCTGAGCAGTGCAGCAGCTGCCTGTGTGAGCCTACCTGGGAGGGGGCAGTGGAGGTATCTCCCCCGCCCCCAGCCTGACTGCCGGGTATAAGGGCCATGTAAGCCTATGTCCCCTCTTTCCACCCAGCATATTTCTGGCTTTTGCACTTCACTTTAGGCTGCCTGCTGGATGTGCAAATAGCTGGGATAATAATTCTCTAGCATATAAAATTGTAATGGACAAGCCACTAACCTCAAGTGCTTTAGTGCTAGTGGTGCACTTTTTTTACCTGCTTAATGTGTTTGTACATGGACAGCACTCTAACTGATAGTGACCAATCAATAAAAATCAGTTTTCTCTGGGTCAAAGATTCCAATTAACTTTAATAGGCTTTAATCAGGTCCCTGAACAGCAAAACAATGCTTGGAATTTTCCTAGACCCCAGAAACCACAAATTATTTTGTTTGTCTTTTGGTGAAGCCGTTGATGTAACCTTACGTAAGAGAGAGCATCAGAAGAAAGGTGTATATGGGGAGAGAGTTGTCACTTTACCTTACTGAATAGTCCCATTTACCCTCCCTCTGCCAGTCATCTCCTTTGGTAGAAATTTCTGCTAATTTCTGGCTGAATTTTGACACCAGATGTTAGCTGGAAGAATATTGGTTATAGCTGGTAACAATACAAGTTTTGTGGGATCAATGTGCCTGTGATAATTCTAATAGTGTAATAAATCTGTGTGTCTACAAGTCTAGGGGTGAAGAACTCAACCATACAGGGGAACAGTGTTCTCTAAAGGAGTAGCAGAAAATGATCCTCACACTATGCCATTTTCATGCAGTGGCTCCTCAGATAGACCCTTCCCGTTTGTTCAGAAGGCAGTTTCTGCTCTTGATCTTTTAAGCTACTTCATTGAGATGGTATATGTATGTGAATGTACATTTTGGGCTGAACCCCTACATATGATCCAAAGCCAGTGTGTGACAATCACTTACCATTCAGAAAGTGAAACTTAAAAAACAACAAATGGTCTGGTAGCACTTTATAGACTAACAAAACATGTAGATGGTATCATGCACTTTTGTGGGTACAGCCCACTTCTTCAGATGACTGGAGTTTTGAGTTTAGGATGTACAGACCCAAAATAATAGGGGAGAAGAGACAGGGGGAAGGAAACAAATGGAAGGGGGTGGGAAACAAGGAGCAGAGGGTATGAAAATATCAAAGGGAAAAACAAATAGGCAGAACTGGTAATCTATAAGTACCTAAAGATTGGACAGTTAAAAGAAGCAAATAAGGATCATAGGACAGCAATATATAGGAAGGCAACTAATGCAAGAATCTACACAGACAAAGAGTCGTTGGCACCTTCATTGAATGTTAGGTTGATAACGTCCCAGCCATCTATTATCTCAATTGAGGAGGCCATCGGTGTGAGAACTGAATTTGTGGATGAATTGTAATTCCAAGGTCTCTCTGTGTGTAAGGCTTGTAGAATTGGTTTGTAACAAGACAGCCACTTGGAGATCTTTTAAAGAGTGATTAGGTAGATTGAAGTGTTCATACAGAAACCTGTTGGGGAACATTTTTTTATATTGTTTAAGGATGTCTTCATATTCTTCATCTGGCCATGGTATATCAATCTTTGGAAACCACATAGGCTGGGCTTGGAAGTGGTCTTAAATATAGCTTTGGTAAACCATGACTATGCTTGATATATTGAGATGTTAAGCAGGATACATACCCCATACTGGCCAATGAGCATAGTGTATATTTTCCACTGATCTTTTCTGTAGTTCCAGGAGCTTTGTGCTTATTGCCATTATGAGTTTGGTACCTTTATTTGGATGAGGCTAGGGAGATGTTGGCTAGGGGGAGAAATTTCTGTGGACCTTGTAGGTGGCTAAGAGAGGGCAGTCATCAGCAGAAGTGGCCCACATGAACGCAAGGGAACAGCCCTGGTTCCAGCAGATTCGGTTCAGTAGTTGAAACTTTGCTTTTCCCTGAAAGACAATCACATAGCTTGATTGTACTCCATAAAATCTGCTAACAGAAGAATATTTGGGAAGAAAGGAATTAGTGGGAAGAGTTGCCTGTTTAACTCCTTTACTAAGTCTGACACTAACCTATCTAGAGATAGGTTGTAGACTAGCCAAACCTTCCATATACTCTAAAAGTTGACAACAGTAATGTGATAAACCAGAGCATGAAGCCATCAGCCCTTAAGAAATTTCAATTTCAGAACACAGCTGCTGGTCTCAGAAACATGGGCTACTGTGATACATTAGATCCCAGCTTTGATCTTTACACTCTACATAACCTCTCAAGTTCAGGGACTTCATCCTTAGCTTCAAGGCATTCAGTGGCCTGTGCCCAGCATATCTTAAAGATCACCTAATGCTCCAGAATGAGCTTGTTGTTGTGGGAAGGGGTGGGACCTTTGGCAGAAGGGATGGGGCTGGAAAATAGTCCACCCCAGCCAGCCCTTCAGTGTCCAGGGCTCTGGCTGCAGTTTAAAGAGCCTGGGATTCCAGCCACTGTTGTGGCTATGATAGCAGCAATGGTGGCTGGGCCCTGGGGCAGCTGCCCCCTTTTCTCCCCTGTCGGCAGCCCTAGTGGTGGTCTACTCTATTGCTCCGGCAAAATGCAACTTTCTGTTGTGATAAGCTCCTCTGTGCAGGACACAATTTTCTTCAGGGGCCAGGCTGAGGAATTAAAGACTCTCACAACTCTCCAGGCCCACCGACAGGGGAAGGAAGGGGGAAGTTGCCCCAGGGTCCAGTGATACAAAAGGACCTGGACCTCCCAGTCCTTTTAAATCACTGCTGGAGTGTCATGCCACCTGCTCCAGGCAGCACTAAGGGCTGGCTGAAGGGGAGGAGGCACAGCACAGCACACTCCGGGTGGGACTGAGGGCTGGCTGTGCCTAGCTCCATCCCTTCGACCCCACCCCTTCCAGCTCACCTCCCGCTTTGTCCAGGGGCCCACCAGGCCTGCTGGCTCCCCTGCAAGCCTCACCCCTTTCTGTTCCAAAGATAAAGCCTGCTTCTTTCACCTTGTCTTTTCTCATATAAGCAGAGTCACATATACTTTAAAAAAAACCCCTACCCCCTTACTCTATATTGCTCAGACAATTCTCCTGTTGAAAAGAGGGTGAGAGAAAGAGAATGGACCACACTTGACAGATATTAATCACATCCCATAGTCTACTTCTGGAAGAGGCTCATATACTTGTATAATGAAGCTGGCACAAGAATCTATGGGGAACAGGATAGATAGTTACATCCTTGCCAGTTTTCTCTGTGTGAGTTATATATGTAGTGACTCAGGCACCACTGTATAGGAATGCACTAACCACAGTTGTCTGGCTGCCTGTGCTATATACAGCTTGTAGATATACATCTGTGAGTTACAGCTCACAGATATAATTTCTTATTATGGGCGTCATTTCTATATAAGTCTTTGCTCAGTTCTTTCTTAAGCAAAATATCCATTGATTCTCTACAGTACAAATTACTATTACTTACTATTATGGGGAAAATTTGGGCTTAGTATCATGCAGACACCTGCCAAAATGTTCAACTAGCCAATTGCGTTAGAAATGAAATCATACTGTTATCCTACACAGTTATGGGAAGTGACAAATTGCATTTTGGGCCGGACAGAGTTTGGTTTCATCATAGTAGCAGACTCAGATGGAAGGTTTTGTGTTTTGTTCTTTTTTAGACAAATTGTCTGAAATAATGAAATTTAAACATCGGTGTGTCACATAAGGAAATTTACTTTGGCGCAAGCCCACATTAAGCTCACTATGGAAATCCTTATCAGTCTGAACACAGCCTCTTTTTCCTGGAACATCAAATTTGAAGACAATTGCCTCTTTAACCTCCCTGTTCTCCCACATCATGTCAAAACACACTGGAGAGAGTTAAAAAGTGAAGGAAGTTAACATTGGCATGAGGCTGAGCCAAAACCAGTAAACATCAAAGTGAGTTATGGTAGATTTGCGCCAATAAATTGGTAATGACGCAAAGGAATTTTATGAACCTTGGCAGTCTTGTAGGCCCAGACATTTTTTTGCTGGCATAGCAAACTGAAGATATATATTACAGTTACTGAGATATTGTAGTCTAAAGCTTTTCTTTCTTTAAGGATAGAGTAAGTTCACATTGAAGCAAGTGCTGAGGTGAATTGAAGAATAAAAATGAGCAAAAAAGAATATAAATGAGCTAAACGGTATTAAGTATTCCATTTCTAATGACATCCTTTACTAGCTTTCATGCTTTCCAGATAATACTACCTACAGCCATTTGGATATAACTCTGTAAATTACATCTTGCAGTGCTGGTAAAAACAAAAGTTTTAAAAAAAATCGCAAAGTGAACATATTTGATTGATGAGTAGAGTAGGGTTTTGTCAATAAAAATGAATGCAACCCAAAAATTAATGGAGAGATTTTGTTTTGCCATTGTTCACATTTACTGTTGACATCCTCAGATTTGTACAGACATTTATGATTGCTTGCTAGGACGTTGAAGTATAAACCCAATCAACGGTGTAAAAAAGAGGAATGCAGTTAAATAGGAGAGATGGGTGATTGAAGAATGTTACCTCACAACTACAGGCCCTAATTCATCCCGGGAATGAAGCAAATGCCTAATTTTAAATTTGAGCAGTCCCACTGAGATCAGTGAAACTATTCAAAAGCATGAGACTTTCAACATAGGACTAAAGCACTTGAACAGGTCTACTGAACTCAGTTAAACTATTCCCATATTGAATTATGGGATCAACCCTGTTGATCATTTATCAATTAAATGTATGCAAAAATTGCAGCTTACTTACAACATTCATATTCATCTTGTGAGAAAAGATGTTTGCCAATTTAATTGGCTCAATTAGCTTTAATGAGTACCAGTCCTTTCTTTTTGTGTGTGGATACCTTTGGAGTATTAGAGGTGAGCACTAATTGCTAGGTGTCAAGAATTTTTAGCTGCTGTGGGAGTGAACAGAAGCCGAGGGCATGGAGAACCTTGCAAGCTGAGGGCCTGTATCTCTCTCATTTGGAACTCCTCTGTCTGAGTTTGTGGGACAGCAAGCCCAGTGCTGCTGGACTTTGCAGTTGAGTGTACCTACATGAACACAGCTTGAGTTAAAACTAAATCACTGAAGAAATGGATCTGTTGCTCCTGTCACTGTGTTCCAGAGAGGGCAAATGTTTTATAGATTGTTCCAATATTAGAATGATAATCTTCTGACTTCAAAGTATATCCAGTGCCATACACCAAGTGAAAATCTACAGATTTCATTCTCGGATTCTTTTGATTTACAAGAGGCACTATTCAGCATGTGGAGTCTACACAAGATGCATGGCATGGTGAGGAATCATTTTACACTCTCAGGTGCTGGATTGTCACTGCACTCCTTTGGGAGGTGCCTTTTGATTTTCTGCCCTGTGCAAGGACAGAAGGTGTAATAAACAAAGGGAAATATTAATCAGTGCTTTAAAAAAGAACTACCAAAAGCTGATTTCATCATCATAGCCCTTTTGGTGGAGAAAAAAGGACTACAATGGCACTAGGAAAGGCAATAAATAATGGAGGATTTTGTTTTCAGAAAACAAGTATTTTAAATGTGTCTATAAAGAACTGTTTCTAAATAACTTGTGGAAGCCTTGGACTTGAAGAGCTAGTCATTATAAGGTGTGATGAATCAAGGCTTCTTTTTGCATTGATTTCTTAAACCTTGCTTCTGTAACTTGGCGAGGGGAGTATTAGAAATAGTTTCTTCTTGCTCGTAGCAACCAAGGACAAAATGACTAATACTAGAGATAGTGCTTGCACTGTTTCCTGGGACAGAAGATAATCTACACAGATACAAAATTTGTATCCACATCCACCTCCGCATCCGCCAAAAATGACAAAGGGAAGATGGGAGAGGTGTATCACATATGAGGATGGAGAAAATCTATGAAAAAGAGAAACAGTGGTATGGATGAGAAGTGACGTATAAAGACAGGTGGTGAGAGGATAGTCTCCAGTAGGGAGAGGAAGAAAGAAGAGACAAAAAGAAAGAAAGTGAAGGAGAGAGACTGAAGTTTGAATGGTATGAAAACTGAAATATTCTTTCATTCTTCAAGGTTATTGTTGCAGCTCCAGGTTGAGGCACATTGATGTGAAATTGTGGGGAAAGTTGCAGTATTACTTACTGCACTCACTCACTCTGTACTTGATCTGTGGAGAGAGGACCTTCAGAGTTGTCACCCTAACATCTTTTTGAACACTAAATTCATCTTGAGTTTTCCTTTGGGGAAAAATATTTGAAGCAAGAGGTGAGAAAAACCCATCCTACTCAACTCTGTGCTTCTTGCCAGTCACAGGTATCAGAAGCTGATTCAAGAGGCGCTAATTGATAATGAAGTAAAAGAGTGATACGGACCAGTTAAGTCTTGCAAAGTAGGCACACTGAAAACTGAAAGGAAAGATGAAAGTAGGCATGCTAGTTTTTAATATAATTTTTTTAAATCTGTGTGTTTGTAAATCTGTGTGTTTAAATCTGCATGGTACAGATTAGAATGACTAAATTGACATACCACACGCCATTTAAGATCAAGAGGGATTTTTTGGTGTGTATATTTTTTGCTGGATTAAATATGGATTTTTTTATAAATACGTGATTTTTTTCCTCTATAGTATTTCATTTTTAAAATAAAATTTAAAATGTACTAGAGTAATCAGAAGAGAGAGCAATCATCTCGGACCTGGTCACTTTTTACATTATAAATGTAATTATTTTCTCAAATCTCCCTTCCAAATTTCCTCTCCAGAGCTCACCCAGGTAGCAGTCACCAATCAATTTCTTTTTTACTACATGGGTCACAATTAGACACAACAAATTACCACCTTTTGCATTAGACAGGAGGGATATGTGTGTAAGCCAGAAGGCAGGCAGAATACAGAGATACACCCCAACAGGATTGAAAGAACTTCAGTGTATAGATAAAATGCAGACCTGCATGCAGAAAACAGCATCTTCAGCAACACAAAAACTGACCCTCTTCCAACCCTAAGTGCACACAGTCACAGGCATCTTGATCCATATAAAATATAATGAAACAGTCAACTCAGCCAGGATCAATACCAGAAATTGTAGATAGGATCCTAGTTGGAGGCCAGACTGGAAGGCCTCTTTCACTATAGTAAATCTGTAGTCAAATCATTATTGAACCTGACCTCCCCCATCAAAGACAGTGAAGTGCTGCACTGAATGAATGCTCTGAGTATGCACTGAAAGATGGGCAGCTAAAATTCCTCACCTAGCTACCTGAGCTAGTTCTAGTCATGTGTCCCCCCTTTCCCCTATTCATTTGTCAATCCTAAATGGAAGTAAAAAAAAAAAAAATCCTTTAAATAATTCTTGCCCTCCTTCTCTGGTGAGGAAAATAAACCTAAAAAACATGCAAATACAAGAAACAATGTGATGCAGTAAACGAGCTTGCAATATATGATTAATTATCATTATGTTATGCTGCTGCTGCCATAACACCTAAAGGCCTTAATCGGGCTCAGGGTTCCATTAAGCAAATATTAAAACAGGTCTTTGCCCTGAAGAAACTTTATAGTCTAAGAATGAACATCAACATAACTCAATTACTTGTAATCTCCGGACACTGATATATAACCTATTTTACTTCATTTGTGAGAAGTATTGCTGCTTGTTAATAAAAAGTTTGATTCAGCTGAGGGTTATATTGGCCTATGACTTAATCATTTTAAAAACATCATTATGAAAGGTTACTGTCATTGTAGATGCACACCCTGCCCTGTGGGATGCAGATGGTAAGGTGAGTAGATGCTGCCTGTTTGGCTGTTGGTGCTCCATGAGTTTGTCGTCCTGAGGCAGTGAAGTCTATTGTTCCGTTTCAGTAGCATAGCCTCCGGGTCCCAGAGCAGCATGGCCTAAGGGCTGGAGTCATTTGCATAGCCCTTGGGTTCAAGGTTGCACAGCCTAATGGCCAGAGTCAGTAATGTAGCCCTTGGGTTCAGGGCAACATGGTCTAATGGCCAGAGTCCGTTCCACAGCCCTGAGGTGCAGGGAAGCACAGCCTAATGGCTAAAGTCAGAAACACGGGGCAGTAGCCCCTTTAAAGTCCAGGCACACCTTACTCCACAAGTCTCTGACCCAAGGCCCTGTTAGTGGCAGTGTGATCAACCACTTGCTCAGCAGGGAATCCCATCACACCATGCTGAGCTCACTTGGGTGGAAGATACCACTCACGCACCCTCCCTAGGTCACTTCCTACCAATTCTAGCATTGGGATGACCCACATAGTGTCCACATCCTCTGGTTCTGCAGCACCAGCCTCTCCCTGAGACACCTCTGGCTGTGGAGGCTTGAAGCAAGCCCAGGTCTCTGGCTGAGGTACCTCTGGCAGCAGCAGCAGGTCCTTCTCCTCCAGCTTCCACCCAAGACTGAGCTGAGCTACTCCCTTTTATATTGTTCCAGCATTTGGAGCATGCCCAGATGGGGTGGAGGGGCAGGACTTCCTCTGCCCACAGGTTTTAACCTCTCCTGTCTCAGAGCAGGTACACAAATCATGTCACAGTTACCCTTTCACTAACCAAAAGCAAAAAAAGCCCCCAAAACAAACAAAAACAAGCAGGTATCATAATCAAAGTTAGGAGAGAGGGTGGAGTGCATGGGAAAATGAGGACTTCCAGAGACTGGGAAGTGTGGGGGTTGCTGGACACAGAATTTTGAATCTGCTTCCGGGAGTGGGGGGAGGGGCATGAACATGTGTTGGTTCATTGTGCTGCTTGACTAGACACTTAGGCTATGTCTACACTCACGGCTGCTTGTGCGAGAAATATGCAAATGAGGCTAAGCATAGACTATCGCAGAGCCTCATTTGCATACCTATCGAGCTGCCATTTTTGCAGAAGAGGCTCTTGTGCCAGAAGGAGCTGTCTACACTGCCCCTTCTTGCACAAGAAAAACCCTCTTGCGCACTGCCATTATTCCTGAAAATAATTGGCATAGCAGCATTGCGCAAGAGGGTTTTTGTTGTGCAAGAAGGGGCAGTATAGATGCTTCTTCTGGCCCAAGAGCCTTTTCTGCAAAAATGGCAGCTCATTAGGTGTGCAAATAGGGGTCAGCAATATTCCACGCTTAGCCTCATTTGCATATTTCTCGCTCAAGAAGCCGTGAGTGTAGACATAGCCTTGAAGACCTCTATCTGTTCTTCCATCACCCTGATTGTTTGTTGTGTAGCTGTCTGGCGAAGTCCTGGTTGTCCTTGCAGTTCCAAAGCTCCCTTTCCAAAGCACTGTTTCCTGCCTCTGCACTCACTCTATGATTGTTTTAGCATGTCACGAACCAAATCCTACCTGTTTTTTCAGGCCACTTCCTTATCTATTGCAACCTCTCTAACATCCTCCATGATGGGGACATCAAAGTCTCTGCTGTTCAGCACAATTCACATAAAGGAGTCTGTTAATATCAAGTTCTAGATTCGAACATTTAACTTACAAACCCCTTTTCCAACAATTCCACTTGCTTCCCCACTGACCCTTGTAAGCACCATAATCCTGGTGAGCAAGGGGGTGAGGGTAGCTGGCAGCTGTGCATACCAACAAAAGAAATTCTAGCCGGGGACAGAAAATTCCCTTTGCAGGACCATTGCTCTAATTTTGCTATGCTTCTCCACAGGGGGGTAACACCTTGGCAGACATCTCCCTGCTCAGAGTAAGCAAGGAAACCAGGACACAAGTTCTCCAGGTTAGTGGCTTTCACCCTGCTCCATATGCAGCCCACCGGTGTTTCGCTTTGGTATGCACAAGTGATTAATGAATGGTACGAGCTAGTGTCCTACAATGGGGGATGGGACAAATCTGCACTGCCATGGAATTTGTGTCAGAAAATGTACAAGTTCCTCAGAAAAGTTCCAATTGCCTCTCTCTGCGGGATCCAGTTGTGATCACGGCAAGTATCAACATGTTGCTCGGCCATATCCATTAGCTACCCTGGAAGGATACATGCAGCTCACAGAAACACAGCCACCCTCCTATTTTTCCATGCCTTCGGCCCTGCACTCCACAGCCACTTACCCCATGCCTCCCTCCCTGCTTCCTGGTCCCTGGAAAGCAGCTTCTCAAACTGGCTATGTCCATCAGCGGTGGAGAATAGTTCTTGTTGCCCGATACATTCAAAGACCCCAGGAGCAGCCCTGGTCCTTGTCTACCTCAACATCTTCGTCTACATTTCATCCCCAGGTTACTTCCTCTGTGCACTGCCTGTAGGCCAAGGATTGCATCTAATTCCTTATAAGAATGGTGGGGTTTGCTGAAGCAACTGAGCATCAGTTCTCTTCACAGGCCTTATGATAGGCTTGTCTCAGTTCTTTAATCTTTACTCCGCTGTGCAGAGTGTCCCGCTTATGCCCCTTTTCACACAAGGACTGAGAAATGTGCCTGTATGTGTCCCAGTTCCTATGGATCACTCACAGCTAGGACTAGACAGAGTCCTTTCCCTATACACTGATCAGATATAACAGCTTCATGGTGGTCAAAGCAGGAGAGTGTTTGATGTGATGGCCAGGCACGGACACCTGGGAAGACACCATGACACCAGTGTACACTGAGCCAGCTTGAAAATAGGGGACCCAGGTGCTCAAGGAGCAGGAAATGGGATTAAAATTTCACAGAGCTTGCAAGCAGGTGGGGAAGAGAGCTGGTCATCTGCCTGCAGGGCAGTGGAGTTCAAACTATTGACCAAATTGGCTAGGAATTATGAGCCACTTCCTGGAGGCCAGGATCAGTGACAAAATCCCTCAATGTGTCCACAATGCATGTTGTCAACAACACAGGGAGGGGAAAAGACAAAAGTCCCTCATGGAGCTGGAAGTTTTTTGTTGATGAAAATTTCTGTTTTTCCCAACAAAAGCCAAGTTACAGTGTGAACGCTCATGCAGTTTTATTGATAAAGAGCGCTTTTCTTTGACAAACCTTGCCTGTGTAGACAAAGCCTTAGTTTGATGTGTAAAAATCTGTAATGTTAAATGGAGTAATGGATATTAGGACTTATGCAAAGTTACACCATCGATAAAATATTTGTACAGTGTGATGTAAAATGGGAAGACATGCAAGACCATTTGCTTCCGCATCAAATGCTAGAACTAAGCACCACAGGAAAATCTGTGGTTAAAATTAAGGTTTTCTTTTACATGATGCCAAAAATTGCATGTACTTCAATCTTTTCTCATCTAATGTCATCTGGGAATAGTTGCACGTCTGTCAGTGTAGGTACCAAACACATTTTTACAATACAGTTGTTTCAAAGGTTTTTAGGCTTTTTGTTAATACCAAAAAGAAATTACAATGCAAAGTTGAATGTTCTATTATGGACAGGACAGAAGCATTTCTATTAAAAGAATTTTCCTTTGAATTTGCACTTACACACATTCACATTCTAGAGCATGAAGATATTTTAGTTACTTGCTTACTACACCATTCACACAATAGATGGCTAGTTACCTAGTTGCAAATGAAAAAAAGTTCAAAGATAATTACCTTCTCTAATGAATATTATGGATCATATACCAAACTATTCAGAATTGTGATGCTGGAAATGTTTTAGAACTTAAAACTGTGGCTGAACTGAGATGAGAGATAAAATTTTTACTAGAGATAAAAATATAAAATTTAATTAATATGCACCTATAAAACTTAAGGTTCAGTTAAGTATTCAGACTTTATTTTAATTTAACCGATATCAGTTAGTAATGGTAGTATTATGTAGAGGGAATGAACAGTTATTCAAATCATAACACATTATATTCTCTACATTGTTTACTCAATTAGCAGTAACTATCATATAGATCTTAGTATCTCCCTACACCATTTTTTTCATCTTCTATCCTCCAATCCTTGCCTACTTGTTCAATTGACCTTTATATAAAAGGATACAAAACATGAGTGCAATATTATCAAAAGTTATACCATTAAAACAGGATTAATTAGTCTATAATATATTCAATTCAAGAAACTGTTCACTTTTAAATAGGGAGACTGTGCCTTGGATTTTTAAAATGTCGATACCATAAAGTTACAAATAGAAGTGGTTATCAAACGGAAAGTCGTTTTTGTGAACATTTTCATAAAACATACATCTTGATTTTTTTATTTATTTGTAATTTCAAGAAAAGAATCAAGATTTAAAAACAATTTGATACTTGTTGTTACATCCAATAAGAAACAAACTACATAGGCAAAGGGACTGAACTACCTCCCCATCCTCAGAAGAAAGAGTTACTCACCTTGTGCAGTAACAGTTGTTCTTCGAGATGTGTCCCCATGGGTGCTCCACTCTGGGTGCTGGTGCGTACTCGCGCCGGCGACTGGAGACTTTTTCTAGCTGTTTCTGCCGCGGCGCGCAGGCGCCGTGGCCCCCTCTAGTGTCGTTGGGACTGAAGGGGCGCCTGCGAGCGCGCGGCTCCTCCGTTCCTTCTCTACACTCCAGAGTATCAGGCTCCAAGCAGAGGAAGGAGGGAGGGTAGTGGAGCACCCATGGGGACACATCTCGAAGAACAACCATTACTGCACAAGGTGAGTAACTCTTTCTTCTCCTTCAAGTGGTCCCCGTGGGTGCTCCACTCTGAGTGACTACACAGCAGTTGTCGGCTCGCGGAGGTGGGTTTGGAGCCGTGTGGTAGTAACTGTGGATAGCACTGCTTGTCCAACCACCATAGAAGATGCTATCGAGGCGGAGAGAGCATAGTGTTGCGCAAACGAGTGGTCAGATGACCAGGTAGCAGCGTTGCAAATGTCCTGCAATGGAACATTACGAAGAAAAGCGGTCGTGGAAGCTACCGCTCTAGTGGAATGAGCTGTGATAGGTCCAGGTAAGTCTTTGTTATATAGGATATAAGAGGTTTTAATGCAGGATGTAATCCATTTAGAGATTCTCTGAGATGAGACTGTTTGTCCCTTAGATCTTTCAGCATAGGAGATGAAAAGTCTAGGCGAGGCTTGCCAGGGTCTCGTGCGATCTATGTAAAATGCCAGTGCTCGTCGGACATCGAGAGTGTGCCACACGGTCTGGATCGGTTCCGTGTGCGGTTTCGGAAAGAAGGCAGGTAAGTGTATGGGTTCATTCACATGGAAGGGGGAGGGTACTTTAAGTAGGAACTTAGGGTGGGGTCGGAGTATCACCCTGTCCTGTAAAAATACAGTGTATGGGGGGGTCAGCCATTAAGGCTGCAAGTTCACTCACCCTCCTACTGGAGGTAATGGCGACGAGAAAAGCCACTTTCATGGACAAATGAGACAATTGGTTCAAACGGGGGTTTTGTGAGGCTCTTAAGGACATGGTTCAGGTCCCAAATGGGGACTGGTGGCCAGACTGGAGGGAAGGTGTTCTGCAGGCCTTTGAAGAAACGCTTGGTCAGTGGGTCAGCAAGAAAGGAAGTGCCTTGTAGAGAACGGTGAAAAGCTGCTATGGCCGCAGCATAGACCTTGATAGTACTGAGTGCTAGGCCGGAGTGTTTCAGAGAGAGTAAGTAGTCCAATAAGGTATGTACAGGAGCAAGATGTGGTGGGCTTGCATGGGTTTGAGTGTACCATTGGGAGAAACGCGTCCACTTGTATCAGTAGGTTTTCCTGGTGGAACGTCTCCTACTATTAATTAGTATGTGTCTCACTTGTTCTGAGCAGGCAGTTTCGGCATCTTGGAGCCATGAAGGAGCCAAGCGTGGAGCTTCAGCTTGGGGACGTCTGGGTGAAGGGTTCGAACGTGGTTTTGTGAGAGGAGGTCGTGATGTGGAGGGAAGGGATATGGGTCCGTTACCATCATCTTGAGGAGGTAAGGGTACCATGTTCGTCTGGGCCACGCAGGTGCCACTAGAATCACCCGTGCTTGGTTTGATCTGATCTTGTCCAGGACTCCTCTGTGTAGGAGTGGGAGAGGGGGAAAGGCGTACAGGAGGGAGGCGTCCCATGTGATGGAAAAGGCGTCTCCGAGGGAACTTCTCCCCAGGGCTCCCTTGGAGCAGTAGAGGTGGCACTTTCAATTGCTCTTTGTGGCGAAGAGGTCCACTTCCGGTTGGCCCCAGTGGAAGAAGATCGGAGTGAGGGCGTGTCTGTTGATCTCCCACTCGTGCTGGTCCATGAACATGCGGCTTAGGGCGTCTGCTGTGACGTTGAGTATTCCGGAAAGATATACAGAGGAAGGGGTGACCCCGTGTGAGAGGCACCAGGTCCAGAATTTGGCGGCTTCCGAGCATAGGGAAGGGGAACGGGCACCACCCTCACGGTTGATGTAGTACATGCACGTGGTATTGTCCGTCATAATGGTGATGGTCTTGTGGGCTATATGTTGAATGTAGTATTGGCATGCATATCTGACTGCCCGTAATTTGAGGAGGTTGATGTGGAGTGTTTGCTCCACAAATGACCATTTGCCTTGGGCTGTGATGCTTCTCAAATGAGCTCCCCATCCCATGAGTGAGGCATCTGTTATAAGGGTGAGAGTGGAAGTTGGACGTTGAAAGGGAATGCCGTGTAGAATATTTTGAGGAATTGTCCACCAGAGCAGGGAATTGATAATGCGTGGTGGGATAGTGATGTACTCGGAGATTTGGTCCCTGAGGGGTCTGCACACCTGCGAGCCAGGACTGAAGAGGTCTCATGTGGAGTCTGGCCAAACTGACAACGTAAGTCGTAGAGGCCATATGTCCGAGGATTTTGAGGCAGTGGCGGACCGTGACAGTAGGTACCGCTTGTGTTGCTCGGACAAGGTCGCAGATTATCGCAAACCTGTGTTTGGGAAGAGTGGCCCTTGCTGCGATTGTATCGAGGAGGGCACTTATGAACTCCAGTCTCTGTGTTGGGCGTAGAGTGGATTTTCCGTAATTTACGTGAAACCCGAGACTGAGTAAAAGGGCTACTGTGGTATCTGTCATGGCCTTCGTTTCGTCGAAAGATGCAGCTTTTATGAGGCAATCGTCCAGGTATGGGAATATTATGATGCCTTGGCGTCGAAGAAAGGCCATTACGACCGATAGGGTTTTGGAGAATACCCTGGGGGCTGTGGAGAGACCAAATGGGAGCACCCTGTATTGGTAGTGTTGGGTACCCACTGTAAATCGGAGGAAGCGTCTGTGAGCAGGATGAATTGTAATATGGAAGTATGCGTCCTGAAGGTCAAGAGCCGAAAGCCAATCATCTTGGTCGAGTGCCGGAATGATAGTTGAGAGGGTAACCATCTTGAAACGGTGGTATGCAATGTATTTGTTGAGGCGCCTGAGGTCTAAGATGGGGCGCCAACCTCCTGTCTTCTTCTGGGTTAGGAAGTACGTTGAGTAGAATTCCCGGCCTTGGAATTGTGTTGGTACGTGTTCTACTACACCCAGTTGAATGAGGTGTGAAACCTCCTGCAGGAGTACGGCTTCGTGAGAGGGGTCCCTGAAAAGGGATGGGGTAGGAGGGTGGTTGGGCGGGGTAGAGGTAAAGGGGATGACATAGCCAGATTGGACTAAGTTCAAGACCCATTTGTCCAAGGTAATGAGGGACCATTGGTGGAAAAATGCTCGGAGGGGGTGGTGGAACTGAAGGGTAGCAGTTGGGAGAGTCGGCGGATTGGCTTCCTGGCTCTCGACCAGGCCTTCAAACCTGCTGCTTGCTGGATGGGGTGTGGCATGTTGTTGTTGTCATTGTCGTTGTGGTCTATGACGCTGGGATCTCTGCTTGTGGAAATCATATTTGGGTTGTTGGCGGAACGGTTCTCTCGGTCATTGGTAAGGCTGGTATCTGGTTCTCCTAAATGGGGGAGTATACATTCCTAGGGTCCTAAGGGTTGTACGGGAGTCCTTCATAGAATGCAACACCTCATCGGTCTTAGATGTAAATAGGTTGGTCCGATCGAAGGGTAAATCCTCGACCTTTTGTTGGAGGTCCCTAGGTATGCCGGAGGCTTGTAGCCATGACATTCGGCGGAGCACTATCGCCGTGGCCGTGATTCGAGCCGCGGTGTCTGCCATATCCATAGCGGACTGCAAAGCTGTGCGGGAAATGGTGAGGCCTTCCTGCATAATACTAAGCAGGGTTGGCCGTTTATGCTCCGGGAGATGTAGGAGGAGGTCCTGGAGCTTTGAGTAATTGGCATGATCATAGTCTGCAAGCATAGCAGTGTAATTGGCCACCCTAAGGAGCAATGTGGACGAAGAATAAACCTTTCGGCCCATAATGTCAACCTTTTTGTGGTCTCTGTCCTGTGGGGTTGTTCTTAGGTTAGGTTGTTTACCCTTGTGACGTACAGAATCCACTACTAGGGAGTTAGGGGGTGGGTGGGTGAAAAGAAAGTCCATATCCTTTGGAGCGATGAAGTATTTGCGGTCTGCTCTCTTATTTGTTGGAGTGACGGACGCTGGGGTCTGCCAAATATTGTCAGCCGGGTCCATAATGGCCTCATCCATAGGGATGGCAATTCTGGAAGCAGTTGGGGGTTGAAGCGTGCAAAGGAGTCGATATTGTTTGACCTGCACCTCTTGAAGATCTTTTTCTTGGGCTACAGCAACTCTTTTAAACAATTCTTGGAACTTTTTCATATCGTCTCCCGACGGTGGGGCATCGGTGATGACCGCTTCGTCTGGGGAGGAGGAGGACTTGTGTAGCGGAGATCTGGTCTCGCCCTCAGAGAGGGAGTCATGACTGTCTGAAGGAGCTGGAGAATTCGGCTTTGTGGCCAATGTGGTGGCAGGAGGTGAGGCTGGAGGTGGCCTGGAAGTGGTAGAAGAGGGTCGATGGTGAGTCCTCTTTGGATGTGAGACCCAGGGTTGCAATTGGGTGGCATATGGCGGGGGTGGATAGGCATACTGCTGTGGATACCATGGATGCGGAGGGGGAGGGTATGCATATTGAACCTCAGGCATTTGCCAGGATGGAGGTCTGTGAGCCGGGCTAGAATGTTGCGACGAGAACCTGCTTCTGGGTTCGGTGCCGATGTCACTAGCTGAACAAGAAGCGGCCGAGGAGCGGTGAGATCTCGCTGAGTGGATAGAGGAACCCGGGGACGACGGTGCCGAAAAGGTGTGGCTCCGCACCGGGGATCGGTACCAGCTCCAGCTTTGGGATGGTGCCGAGCGGTGTGGTCTCGGTGGTAACGGCGTCGTTATTGGAGATGTGGGTGCCGACGTGCGTCCCGGCACCGAAGTGCTAGGAGGTGGATTATTGGTACGGGCCCTTTTCGGTGCCAAGCCCGGTGCCGTTTGGTGTTGCTTCGGTGCCGAGCGCTCTCTAGACGGTGCCGTCGGTGCCGAGGACGGCTTAGGCACCGTAGCGGTCAGTGCCGCTGATTTTTCTTTTGGCTCAGAATGAGCTCTCTTGTGCGGTGCCTGCGTCTTAGATCGCGGTGCACCAGAGGTTCCCGGCATGTCCTCAGTGCTCACCCGCGATGCTGAGGGTGCCGAGGATATAGTTGGAGCCGGAGAGAGTCCGGTTTTTGACCCCGCAGAAGAGGAGTGGGTAGGCGGTTGGTCTTTTTCCATAGCCTTTGTCGGCTGAGGCGGTCTAGAGAAGGAAGGCGAGTCCTCTGAGGAGGGACGGAGCGACTTCTCATATAAGAGAGTCCTCAGTCTATTGGCTCTGTCACGGCGCGCCCTCCCTGTCAATTTAGAGCAATGCGGGCACTTTTGCGTCTGGTGTGCCTCCCCAAGACACTTAATACAGGCGGAATGTCTGTCGGACACCGGCATGGCATCCCGACATGTCTCGCACCGTTTGAAGCCCGGCGAGCCGGGCATGAAGGGTTGGGGAACAAGCGGCAAGCCGCAACGAGAGAATTTTTTTTTTAAAGAACTAGTGGGGAGGGGGCGGGGTTCGAAAACTTGGTTGATGAGGTAACTAGGGGAAAAAACGAAGAATTTAACTGTTTTTCTTCCCACAGAAATAAGGCAAACAGAGGGCTCTGTCTGCTGCCGAGGATGGTAGAGAAGGAACTGAGGAGCCGCGTACGCGCAGGCGTCCCTTCAGTCCCAACGACACTAGAGGGGGCCACGGCACCTGCGCACCGTGGCAGAAACAGCTAGAAAAAGTCTCCGGTCGCCGGCGCGAGGACGCACCAGCACCCAGAGTGGAGCACCCATGGGGACCACTCGAAGGAGAAATGGTCATTCCAGGTCAGGATATGAGTGCATTTACAGGTCACTGTGAAGTTCACACTGCTGTTCTCAGTCTCATGCCTTTTCAGTGGCTACAGAGGAGATATTCAATTACCCAGGCATCCAGGAAACATTTCTTCAGCTCACAATTCATTTTCTTCCCTCAAATGCCATCTCGCTCCCTCTGAGGTTACCCATTTTATGGGACTGCTCTGGCAGAAGCAAGCTAAAATTGTAGGGCAGAGTAGCATCACCAAATTTACATCATCCCAAACCTGGCTGTTCCAGGTATTTTCCATCCCACGTCGGGTATTTTGCAGTTGTACTCAGATGATTCCCTTTGACTTTAATGGGGCAAGTAAGCCCCAAATGTCCTGATTAACCAACCATGCACCAGGCCAAATGAGATTCAGGAAGTAGAAAGAATTCCACTGTAGGGTATAAGCACATGAAACATTTTCAGCAGCCTCATGATCCATAACAAGTAATAATATGTACCCTAAAGCAGTGGTTCCAAACCTTTTTTATACCAGGGACCAGCAAACCCATTCACAAACTGTTGGTGGACTGGCATCATTTTATTTGCATATTTGAATATTCATCATGCCAATAATGAATATTTGAATATGCAAATAAAATGTTACTAGTCTGCCAAAAGTTTGTGAATGGATTTGCTGATCCACGGTATAAAAAGCCTTGGTCCCCAGAGCCAGACCTTACCCCTACAGCCCTTCATCCCTCCACCACCACCCCAGCACCAGCCCAGCGTCCCTTGCACCCAACACTCTCGCAGTGACAGTCTCTTGCCCTCAGAGTTCCCTAGTTCTAGTTTCCCTGCCCGAAATGTCGCAGTGCCAGCCTCCTGTTTCCAGAGCCTCACTGCACCCAATCACCCCAAGTCCCCCTTGCTGGTCCCCAATATTAGCCCTGTCCCCAGTGCCAGCCCTGCTCCCTTAGCCCCCTCAGTATTCGCCCCACTCCTAGAACCCCCTCAGTGCCAGCTCTCTATTCTGGATGTCAGCCCCCACCCACCTCTTAGAGAGCACCTGTGCCTGCCCCACCTCCCTCATGCCTCTGCCTCCCAACCGCCAACTGAGCACAGAGTGCTTCCCTGAATGGCGGGAGGGCTGTGCTGGAGCCTGCAGCGTGCTGGGCTGCTGCTGAGCACTGCGGCAGCCAGGCTCCAAGCAGCATTTGGCCCCAGCCAAGTGCTGTAGCTGCCCATCCATGCCGGCGCTGGAACTAGGGTCCTGGTGAGGCCACCCCAATAGGGACAGCCTCACTGCGGCATGACTTCAGCTGCAGTACACCGGGTTGCTCCCTAGGCCACTTACCCTGCTGCATGAGGAACACCAGTGGGCGGGGCTCATTAGCAGCTGGGGGCAAGGTCTGGCAGTGTGCCGATGCCTGGCAGGCAGGTTCGTAGCCAACTGCCGGTCTGTGGACTGGCAGTTGGGAACTGCTGTCCTAGAGCAATGTTTTTCAAAGTGTTCCGCCACGTTTGGGAAAGACACTAGTGAGTCCATGCTGCTTTCTTTATCCAAAGGCTCCATAGCCAAAATGTGTAATTTGCATAATGTCACGTCTTCATTGCTACGTGGAGTACCAGAGTCAACGAAAGAGCACTTGGAGACCAATTTATTGTATTGAAGCAGCTGCGATAAATTGACTGCTGGTGACTTGAGCACTGCAGCATCCATCTGCAGCATAGTGAAGACAAGCCCATAGAAATGTCTCCCATAATGCACTAGCGAGGGTATTTTTCTTTTGGTGAAATCACAAGACAATATATGAGGACAAAAAAGTTAATGTTCTTCACAAACAGAAGAGAGTGAATTGAATTTATTCTTTTTGTTTCTAAACTTTAAATACATGAGTTTATTTAATCTTTCCAGCTCTTCCCTCAGCTGTCATGCAACAATGGTCATTGAATATCACTTCTTTTCCTTAACACTGAATGAGATGCCTTCTTAGAATAATGAAAACTACATAGTTTCTAAAACTTCTCTCTTGCCTGTAAATCATCCACCTAGATCCTTTTACAGTTGCTATATATTTTGTAAGTAACAAAATATAGTGGCCACTCAAAGTATTAGTACAAATTTGATAGTACCCAAATAGAACTAGAATTACAAACCGCAAAAGAGAATTGCTTAAAAGAAAATATATTCCCAAGTAAGGGCTGATTCTGCAAATGTTTAGGGCTAGATCCACAAAGAGATTTAAGTGCAAAAATTAGCTCTTCAAAACCACTGCTCGGCCAGCTGCCTAACCTGGTAATTGGGGAAGCTATCGGGTAAGATAATTATAGTCTTTATTCAAACTTAGGCGTAAAGTGTCAAATTTAAGCATGAATGACAGTTCAAAGGATTCTCTTTCAAGTGTAGTCTTAAAAGGCCTTTGAAGCAGGATGCAGGTAATCAAGTCGTTGAGACAGTGTCCTTTCTGGTTGAAATGGCAAGAAACTGTTTTTTCTTTGTGATCCTGTCTAATATCTGTTTTGTGGGCATTGATCCTTTGGTGAAGTGTCTGAGACGTTTGTCCAATGTACATAGCACAATCTACATAGTCCTGTTTTTTGTAAATGAGTGGGTTGTTTAGATAAAGGTCACTAGAATGACCCATGTGTGTGTTTAGCAACACAATTATGGGTTGTTCAATAAAAGAAGAGAAAAAAATCACAAAAAACAAGGAAGGTTGGCCTTAAAAGTTAAAGTTCTAGCAGGATTAAGTCAGCTATAGTTCTCTTCTGGCTGGGGCACTCATTAATGGATCTCCAAGTCATCTAACTGTTTCAGGCCAATTCCACAAGCCAAATACACAGGGAAGGGTTGGAACTTAACTTCATTTATAAGTTTGATTCTTATCAGAATGGAATGAACAGGGATATCTCCTGGCTCTCACACTCCTAATGACTTAACCAACCAAACCAAACAAATAATGGAGGTGCTAATTTTTCTTATCAGCCTCTTGTAACTACTTGAACAATCTAGTCCTTATCTTTTTCTCCTTTTTTCCCTCTTCCCCCTTCCCTTATTTATTCTTCATCTGGACTTCTAATACTCTACTCATTGGAAAAAGTGTGTTGTGCCCACGAAAGCTCATGATACCATCTACATGTTTTGTTAGTCTTTAAGGTACTACTAGACTATTAGTAGTTTAAGTTTTTCTAGTTACAGACTAACTTGACTACCCCTCAGAAGCTTCTGGTTTGTTGTGTGGTATGCACTGCATAATTAACACCCTCCCCAAAACATTAACTTACACATATAGGCTGTGTCTACATTGGCACCCTTTTCCGGAAAAGGGATGCTAATGAGACAAGTCGGAATTGCAAATGCCGCGGGGGATTTAAATATCCCCCGCGGCATTTGCATGAACATGACTGCCACTTTTTTCCGGCTCGGGGCTTTGCCGGAGAAAAGCGCCAGTCTACACGGGATCTTTCAGAAAATAAAGCCTTTTCCGGAAGATCCCTTATTCCTCTTAAAATGTCGTGCGTAGGGCAGATGATGGGTTGGATTTTCCATAGAGGAATGATACAGCTCTCCTGAACAGGTGGGAAGGGAATGGCCCAGTTGTACAGCTACTTCAGTGTGTCATGTGATATGTGCTGAATCAGGTCCAGGGGAGAAGCAGGGAGTCTGAGAAGGAGCTGTGTAAGGGAAACATGCCAAAGTAGTGTTATCATTCAAATTAATGAAAAGAAGTCTATTAATATTAAATGCATTTCTAGGTATGATAAGGTAAAATGAAATTGTTATTTGCAGAGTATTTGTTCCTGTTAAGCTGTTAGATAAATCAATGAATGAGCAAACAAAGGGAAACAGAAAATAATTGGAATCCCATACTTGTGTTTACATTAAATAGTCACTTGTGTTAATGTTGATAGTCAGTTTATCTTTCTAAGAGCAAATATCTAGTGAGACATAATTCATAAATATTAATTAACCCAATAGCTTCTGAAAAAATCCCCTTTTCTAGGATGGAACTGGAGGGCAGAATAAGGATTTTATTAGAGAACCTCTCATAATGGAAAAGGAAAGGAACTGAGGAGGGAGGGAAGGGTTAGGGTTAGGGTTGAAGTGCATGTTGAAGACCAAAGGTGCATCTTAACTTTATGTAGAATATAAATGAGAATTAGATAAGCTTTTCAAGTGTTAGTGCTTCCCTACTTCAGATCACTTTTCCATGGTTTGTGCTGGGCAAATATCTAGGGTTTGTCAACATAAATTCAAATAAAAAAATAACTAAATTGGTTTTAATTCACATTTTTGTTCTTCCAGTGCAAGTGTTAGTACAGGTTGAAATGCCATAATCTGGACTTCCCTAGTTTGACAACACCCCTGGTCCAGCATCTTCAGGATGGCCCCATGGACTCAGTAGCATTGCTGAACTGGGGGGCAGGAGAGCAGAGCCCTGGATGGAAAAGTTGCTGTTGGGCAGAGAGCGGAGCTCTGGATGGCAGTGGGCTGCTGGGGAGAGCAGCAGAGATGCCAAGCAGAGCGTGGAGCCCTGGGCAGTAGTGGGAGTTGCTGGGGGGAGTATAGTGCCCAACCAATGGCAGCAGAGCCACGGAGCAAAACAAGATACCCAGGTGACAACAGAGTAGTGTGTGTGGGGGTGGGGGGAGGAGAAGAGGCTCTCCTCCTCTCCGTGGAGAGAGCAGAGCCTGGGGCGGCCAAGGAAGAAAAGCAGAGCCCCTGGAGCTTTGACTTCCCCTGGTCCAGCACTGTTGGGACCTGACTGGTCCCAGACCAGGGAGGTTCAAACTATACAAATATTATTTGGGAACAAGGACACCTAATTTCAACTTAACTTCAGCTAGAAAAGCATGGGCGTCCTTATTTCAAAATAATAGTGCCAGCGTGGGAAATGACGACTAAGGGGGGATATGATTGAAGTCTCTAAAATCATGACTGCTGTAGAGAAAGTAGATAAGGAAGTGCTATTTACGTCTCATAACACAAGAACTAAGGGTCATCAACTGAAATTAATAGTCAGCAGATTTAAAGCAAACAAAAGGAAGCATTGCATCATACAACACACAGCCAGTCTGTGGAACTCCTAGCCAGAGGATGTTGTGAAGGCCAAGATTATAACACGATTCGAAAAAGAATTAGATACATTCATGGAGGATAGCTATTAGGCAGGAATGATGACCCTAGCCTCTGTTTATCAGAAGATAGAAATGGATGACACGGAATGAATCTCTTGATGATGTTCTGTTCTTTCCCTCTGGGGAAATTGGCATTGGCCATTGTCAGAAGACAAGATACTGGGCTAGATATCTGGACTGACCCAATGAGACCACTCTTCTGTCCCTCTGGGAAAACCTCTATTAAGTGGAACTCTACTATGTTTTCTCTTAGGGTGGCAGCATTGGTGTATTCGTATTTATGATCAGTTGTGGCCTTTTGGCATTAACTGAGAACCTTGGAAGCTGTAAGTTTTCTTAATCCAATCATCTATCTGTGCAGTGAGTTTCTAAAAAGATCTGGATGCTAACAGGAACAAAACAATGCTGCCTAGCGATGCCACAGACAGTGGCATGCTTCAGTGCAAGGCATTGTAGAGGTCCTCCTGCAAGAGAAGTAAGAGAAGTAAGAGAGTGGGTCCCATGTGTAATGCTGGATACACGCCTGTTGTGAGATCACCAGGAAATTGTGAGAGAACAGGGATGGAAGGGGATATGTACATGAGGTCAGCAGTGGACAGTGGCTTTTCTCTGTCTGAAGTTCATATTCGGGCTGGGCTTCCTCCTTCTGCTCCATTCCTCCTCTTGCCATCATGTCACATAATGATGCTGTCTATCATGTTGTATTCTGCTATCTGGCTTCCTCACTCCCTGTCCAGTAGCCACTTTTGCTTCCCTCACCACCTTGCACCCATGGGTGTTCCTTCCTAGCCTTGTCCCAGTCCTCCTGCTCACCCCAGAAAGCCTTCTTGTCCTATGTAGCTATTCTAAGATGCCCCTCACATCGCAAATGCTCCACTAACTACTCCTCTGCTGCCTTGAGCTCTTCACTGTCCCTGATCAGATGCCCTACCACCTATACCTAGCTCTCCTTAACAGCTGTCTCCAATAGATCTCATTTCTCTCTCTGGCTCATGCTTGGCATGTTGCTCAAGAGTCGCAATGGCAACAAAGGGTCACTTTATGTCATTTGGAAACCCCAACTTGAATAGGAATAAGCATTAGATTTCAGCTTTCACAGGTGAAGCGATATTCCTTCTTAAAATTAGGAATAGCATGTAATACTGATACATTTAAGAAACTTTTAAAGCCTAAGTAACAATATTTTTTCTTCCACCAAGCACTTTACTGTTGGACTCAGGGAACTAGGGCAGCCTGGCTTTAAAGGCAGAGATTAATAGTACCATCAAAAATGTAAAATTGGTTTTCTACAGAATGTGTGGTATCTATACAATACACCTTGGCGTGTTAGAATGTAGTTTTACTAGCTCTTGTTAGAGATGATCTGCATAATTAGCTCATTGTGCAATGAGTGGAAGTGGAAGCCAAACACATTTAATCTAGAAACAAGGAGTGGTTTTTTTTAATCCCTAAATTTAACAGTGAGGGAAGTTAAAAATCAACATGGGGGCATCATGGACTCTTCATCACCTGAAGTAATTAAATCAAGACTGGATGGATTTCTACAAGATACATCCTGCATCAGCTAGAAGTAATAATATGCTTGATGCAGGAAACATCTGGTAACATTCTGTATCATGTGTAATGCAGTACATCAGATTATGATTATAATATTCTTGTCTGGCCTTTAATTGTTAACTATATTAACTGTTTTACTAGTAGTAACAAAACCATCTTCAAGCCTTCAAGCCAGTAAAACCCCTGCATGACAGAGCTAATGTGGAGGACCTAGATAAGTTTAGTTCCCAACACAGAATTCTCTGATGCATTATAGACATCTAAAGATTTTTAAAATGGTGCTGTAATTCTAGTGCCATTATTCATTTATAATTTTAAAGGTTCATGATAAAGGAAGGTATATATTAGAATTTAGAAACCTCAAATTTTGTTATGTTTAGAAAGAGTACAACTCAATCAACTTATATTATCATCTCCAGCTTACTATATTGACTAAGTAATTAAACACATGCTTAATTTTAAGCATGTGAATAGTTCCATTGGCTTCAGAGGGACTACTCAGGGGCTTAAGTACCTCATTGACTTAGTGACAGAATAAGAATAGTTATGTAATTATAGGGCTATATCCATAGAGTTGGAAATGTGATGTTTAAAAATGACAGACTAATTTGCAAGCTGCTAGGAACACTTAATTGCAGCTGAAGGGAATATACAACCATAAATAAACAAAACAGAGAATGTCCTCTATAATGACCAATTTTGTTTTTAAATGCAAAGAGTTTGAGCTGAAGAGCTTGATGAATGGGAAGCAATGCAATGAGACTAAGGAGCTTTCACTCCCCTCCCCCTCCCCCCCCCCATGCTCCCACACATATGCTGGGCACTGTCCTGTAAAGCTTTTTTTGAAGGAAAATAATTACTTCTTTAGTAATATTTGTGATGCCTAATGCATTTTTACAATGAAAAAATGGGTCTTTCCTTCACTGGATAAACATGCCTGGATTTTCTAGTTGAAAATAGTGGGACCCAAGATCCTTTGCCACTTGACTAACTCCCATTGAAACAGGTGCCTCTACAACTTTGAGAGTTTGGTTCTAAGAAAGAACCCAGATCTGCTCCTCCTTGATTTCAGTGGGAGATTGATCATCCAGTTCAAGGGTGTGGGCCTAGCTGGTAGGTAAGCCAACTGTGTACTTTGCGTTTTTTGTTTTGAACTGTCTAGTGAAATCTCAAATTAGTTGGTAAAATGCTGCTGCCAGTTGTATCTTTAACCTGGCTCTAAAACAGAATAAGTAGTTTAAAACATTAAGAACAGGAAACACTTCTCAATAAAAACTCAACCCAGGCCAATGTTGATTTCAGACTCACTCAGCGGTGGTAAACTACTTCCATCAACTACACCATAGATTAAATCACAATAAAATCCTTTAATAAATTTACAAGAAACAGCACACAAGATCAATAGGATGAATTAATGCCAAGACATACAACTTTTCTGTGAGTTAATAAAAGAAATATTTAAAGCTTACCATCATTAATCTGTTGTCCTTTTTATTACCTGTTGCATTATAGGAGTGCTGTATTCATTTTCCAGAATTGAATCAAAGCTATTGAAGGAGAAAAGTGGGTTTGCAGAAGACTGACACAAGTTATTAAACAGCCTTTAAGTATGGAGCTAGCTCTAATAAAATTGATCTTTATAGCCCTTATTATTCTATCATGATTTCCTTTATCCCTGAGCTGGAAAGGCTTATAGATATACATTCAAATTCCGTCCTGGAGTAAGTGGATTCCATTCCAGATCAAGATGCACTTAAGAAGGATAAGGCCATTGTGGAGAAATTAAATGAATTCTTGCATCAGTCTTTATGGCTGAGGACATAAGGAAGATTCCCAAACCTGAGCCATTCTTTTTAGGTAACAGATCTGGGGAACTGTCCCAGATTGATGTCAGTACAGGAGGTTTTAAAACAATAATTTAAACAGTAATAAGTTGCCAGGACCAGATGATAGTCACCCAAGAATTCTGAATGTGCTATTGCAGAACTACTAATTTTAGAATGACTCCAGAGACTATTTTGGCAATTATAGGCCAGTAAGTCTAATTTCAGTACAGGGTAAACTGGTTGAAGCTATAGTAAAGAACAGAATTATCTAACATGTAGATGAACACAGTTTTTTGGGGGGAGGGGTGGAAATAAGTATAAACTTTGTAAAGGGAAATCATGCTTTGCCAATCTCTAGAATTCCTTAAGGGGAGTCAACAAGCATGTGGACATTGGGGATCCAGTGGAAATATGATATTTTGATTTTTGTCAAGGTACCTCACCAAAGGCTCTTAAAGTAATCTGTCCTGTGATAAGAGGGAGCCTGATCTCATAGATCAGTATCTGGTTAAAAGATAAAGACAAAGGGTAGAAAGAAATGGTCAATTTGAGAGAGAGAGAGAGAGAATATGAATATGAATATGAATATGAATATGAATATGAATATGAATATGAATATGCTAGGTCTACACTGCCACTTTTTCTGATTGTTCTGTTGGAAGAGGCTTTTCCGACATTTGGCCCATCTAGAATGGCCCAAATGTTGGAAAAAAAACCCCTCTTTTGGAAGCCCCCTTATTCCTCATAGAATGAAGAATACAGGGGTTTCCAAAAGAGCGCATTTGTTCTTCTGCAAAAAAAGCGGAAGAGCAAACGTGTTCCCTGGATGCAGAACAGTTTTACCTCCAGTATCCCAGAAAAACTGTGTAGTCTAGATGTAGCCAGAGAGAGTGTGATGCCCTCCAGGCACTAATACTGGGACCAGTTACTGTTCAACATATTCATAAATTATCTACAAAAAGGTGTAAACAAAAAGGTTTAAACAATTCAATGATACAAAACTACTCGAGATTTATGTCCAAAGCAGAGAGTAAAGAGTTACAATAGAATCTCATGAAGCTGGCTAATAAGACAACAAAATGCCACTCCACACATAGATGTGTTATTCAATCACTTATGCTTGAATACTTCAGCTGCTTACGCTGCAGATTTCCTTTCAGCAGATTGGAAGAACATCTCCCTTTGCTAATAGGGCACCACAAGAACAGTTATGTCCTCCAAAAATGTGGAAAGTATGAAGTGATAAAAAAGCTGCTGTAGCACGGCCACTGCAATTTTTCAAACACAGTAGTCTTGCAAGTAGTTTTACAATTTTTAGAAAACAAAAGATAGCCTGGTTAATCACAGTGAAAGACGTGTAGAGACAAGGGTAAATTAAAAATTCAGAGCTATGTCCTGGGAGTCTGTGGCCTGAAGCATCTCTGTGATAGTACAGTGAAGTTCACATTGGGAAAGTAACATTCTATGTCCTTGAAATTCCACAAGGATTTTTTCTGTGCTCCTGCACTGAGCTTTTGAGACAATAAACCAAGGTGGGAAGCCTCTGGTGCACTGGCTACATACAATTTGTCAGAAGTAGCTGGTGGAGGGCTGCAAGATGGTTTGTTCATCTGAGTGGCCATAGGCATGGCCACCTGTAGCTTCCAATGGCTGCAGTTCACCTTTAATCACATCAAGCCATAGTGTGAATTGCCCTGCTCCTCCAGTTTCAGAAGCGGTCATGTCATTCACAGGTACATTACATAGTCATCAAGACCCCACTCCTCCACAAGCACTGAATCCTCCTTAGCCTCTCGCCCTTCCCCCACTAAAAAAGTGAGTCACATCTCCACTGTCTACAAGCCCAGAGGAATTATTCTCCCTCTCCCATGGGATCAGGAAAATGCATAATGTGGGAACACAAATCATCCCCGACTTCTGTTGCCCAGGTGCATCCAGTTCAAGCAATGGCAACTGGACTTTGTGGCTGAGGGAACCGATTCAGCAGACCCGCACAGCCATAGATCCATTCCAGGGGGAAATGGCTGACCTCTGGCTTTGCAAAGGTTGTGAAGGGTGCAGCAAGCCACAATAATGAGGACAGCATTGATGACACTGGCATGTAAACAAGTGTATAGACATCTCCAATGGCCTTTCAAACTGCCAAAAGCACATTCAACCAAAATTAAGCACCTGCTGAGAATGTCAGCAAGCCATCTCTTGTGAGGGCCTCTTAAATCAGAGTAAGATTTCATGAGACATGGCAAAAATGGGTAGATGGAGTTCCTGAGAATAAAGGTAGGGACAGTAACTATGTGTATGACATGGAAATAGCATCCCAGTCTTCCCATGCATACAGATTCCCCAGGGGCAAAAAAAACCTTGGCATCAGCAGCTTTCCTAGTGCAATCTACTTTGACAAATTTCCCTCTGTGGTCCATGAGGGCCTGCATATCAATGGACTAGCACCCATTGGGGTTTCTACAGTAGACTCACATGCTGTTTGAGAAGGGCAATCTGCAAAGTCCCATCAACGGCTCTGACACAGGTTGGAAACACTATTGCCTCAAAGTCAGCAATTACTTCAGGTATATTTGTGATGCTGCCATCTTGGGGTAAACCACAAGCCTGATAGGCTCAGAAACATGTACCACAACATTACCCATAGTCGACTTTGTAACACCAGCTGGTTGGCACTGGACCTGCAGCAGTCTGGGGATAGCCAGCTTCCAGACAGTTCTAGTTACCTGCTTCTGGACTGGCCAAGGACAATCAGCTCATAAAGCTACAGAAATGTGGTATCTTCAAGCAAAATTCTGGACCCACTTGTGGTAATCCTAGATCAGCATGATGATGGAGTCCCACCAGTCGGTGTTTGTGGCTCTGCATGAGAAGTACCGATCTACATAGAGGGCATCAGTGGCTCTATTGAGTCTCACGAGCAGCTTCAATCAGTTTGACTCTGCCATGCTTGAGTACTCCTCTGCCTCCTCCTCCTCCTCCTCCTACATTACAAGCTCTGCTGTTTGGTGGATCAGAAGAAACGGCCAAAATGTGCATCAATTCCCCGTGGAAGCTCTGCCCATTTCTGGACACAGCAGTGAGTACATAAGCAAGAGAAGTTCTTCAAAATGCACCTTCTCCATCTTGCTGGCTCCACTAGCTTGGAGCACAAGGATCAAACAAAAAAATTGTTCTGCAGGCTGTGCACAGACAACAGAGCCCCAGTTTCAAGCCTATGTTATAAAATTCTTGATGCAGGGTTAACAATCAGTGTTGCTACTCAAGCTTTGGCTTCTCTAACTCAGGTTCAGCTGTCTTGAGTTTCACCCTGGGCTTCCATTGCAGTATAGACATACCCTTCATAATGTCTTAGCCCTTCTAGCTCCCTGCCTTTCCCCCCAGAGAACATTTTAAATCATGTTTACACTAGCGAGCTTACTGTGACACTGCTGAAGTGATGCAGCTCCACAGCTGTAAGATATCCTGTGTAGCCCCTTTATGCTGATGGAGAGAGCTCTCCCATTGATATAATGAAACCACCCCTAATGAGTGGTGGTAGCTATGTTGGCAGGAGCGTTTCTCGGGTCCACATAGCACTGTGTTATTTTCAGATCCCTGAGTGACATGTTAAACCGACAAAAGTGATAGTGTAGACATGCCTTAGTTGAGTACAATCAACTCCCATAAGAGAAAGCCAATGGCAGCACATTTTAAAAAAACAGATTTAGGCTCTAATCTTGCAAGCACTTATGTACTAAACTTGATGCATAGGAGCAGGTCTGCACAAGACGTAGCAAATGTCATTAATGAGAAGATTAACACTGTTAACACTAACTAGCACTGTTAGATTTCAGAGGGGATTTAGTTAGATTTAGTTAGTTAATCTAACTAACAGATTTCAGAGGGAATTTTGAAGGGAGAATTGAGGCTATTTGGCTTACACTTAGTGTCTGTTTATATTAGCACTTAAAATAGCCCAAACAACAGCATAAGTGCTATGAGAGAAAGTTATATAGGCTCAAAGTATAAAAAAAGAGATTAGTGTTAAATAAACCTACTTAGTATTTCTGCTGGGACAAATGCCTCTCCTTGAAAATACAGATGCTGCACAGCTTTATCCAGAGGTCTAGCCATAGGCCAAAGCTGTGCAGCTTCAGAAAGAGATTATAGTATTACATTTATTATGCTTGCTGGATATAACAATATTTCCTTTGCTGCGGAAGTATTTATAGCAGTATTTAATGAAGGTGAGAAGTTTTATCATTATAACTATATAAATATGCCAAGTATTGTAAGGATTAAATAATTCTGAATAATAATTACAAAACTGAGCTGTGGCGCTAGGTTGATGACAAGTCTGGCTATGAACAAAGTGTTTTTTCGTAGCCGTGTAATTGTTACATCTGCCACATTTCTAACTACAGTACAACAGCCATCTTACAGTTTGTACCAGGAACTTCACATTTCTATTAGAACTCATGGGTCTCCAGATCTCCTGAAACTAGCTGAAAAATCTGGGGTTTTTTAGACATTTGCAATACTTTACCAGCATTGCTTCTCTAGGTGCATGCCAGAGGCACAGTAGAGAATGTATAAGGGAATGGACAATGATTCAGACTGGATTAAAAAGCACCCAAATAGTTCTTTCTGCTTTCTTCTCCCTTAGCCACCATTCCTGTTTCAAGAACTACAGTACCATGCAAGTACTTGCTCCTGTTCTGGAACCACACAGAGAACTCTTTCCCTGCTGACAATTTTAGACAAAGTGTCTAGCCAATGAGTTCCTCCCATGCCTCCAACTGCCCTGTACCCATTTGTCAAGGTCTCTAATTTACCTTCTCCTCTCTGCCAAACTGTGCAGAATACAGATACTTTGTCACAGAACTCAGGTGCAGTTTGCCATGGAATGCAGGGGGCCTTGCTTGCACTTCCTCCTCTCTCCTTTGCCAGGTCTGCTGTAACCCTTGAGACTCTTCTGTAAGCAGGAACGTAGGGTATCTGGGGGGAGGGAACAGTGTCCTAACTACAAGAGTGAAGAAGATCATGGTGATTCTCACCATCCCAATGAGTTTTCAGGAGTCTGGCTATTATGGAAAGGGATGTCCCTCTTTTATTTCTCACTACCCTTATCTATGATTAAGGGGATGTTTACTTTACCCTCTGAATGGGTGAGGCAAGATATGGACTCATACAGAGAAATTTAAGCCAAACAACCAAATTAAAGAAAAATACCCTGATCGTGACTAGATACATTTTCCCCTCTACTCACGATACATGCTGATCTGTACTTCAAAGTCCAATTCACTCCAATGTCCAATATTTCTTATAGGCATGGTAATTCTGAACCCTGTATCTGCTCTCTCCAGCCCTTTTTCTAGAAATCCCCAGAAAGGAAGAGCAGACCAGGCATCTATATATAATTCAAATTTCAGCACTGTATTCCCATTGGTTCTTCTGGCCCCCTGCCAACACCCTTTCTTAACCCCTTGGTCACTGGGTGCTGGTCAGCATTCCTTCAATCCGTCAAAGAGCATCTGCTCAGGAGATTTAGATTACCCAGAACAGTCATTCATACATGTACGTAAGACTATTTCCAGTCTGGTTTCAAAATTAGGCATGATGGGGAAGCATTTCAGGAAACACATTTCTTCAGTACACTGATAACAGCTTTGTAGACCCTTCATGGAAAGACTGAAAACCAGTTTTTCTTGTGCTGAGCCTGTAGGGACAGTGCATACCTCGGACCAGTGTCCTCCTCTCTCAGGAGTACCACTGTCCATTCTCTAGCCAGAATCATCAGTGTGTTCACCATTGATTTGCCAATCTAACAGGGATGAAAACTAACATCCAAAGCTTTGCCAGTCCCATTGCAGTACAGTAATTGAAGGTAATGGAAAAGCAAAGACAAGAGGGGACCACCATTACACACCAGTAGTAGTAGCTCGGAATGCATCTCAGAGTAACAACCGAAGCAGTTCAGGGAGCACTCAACAGCAGTATTGTCTCAGAAGAAATTAAAGCTGGGGGGGGGAGTGTCAGGTGACATCTCAGAGCAGGTGGTATTTTAAAGAGATGTCCAATGACTTCTCAAGACAGTTGCTGACACTAGCCAGCAGTAGGCCAAATTCAGAGGAGATGCTTTGGATTCATACCTGTGAAACAATGTGAAGTTTGGACTATTGTCTTGCTGGAGCCATTGAGTACAAACAGTGTTTCAAGAAATAAGAACATCTTCCACATGGACTGATTTTTTTTCTCTTTACAGTCATCACAACGTTAACTATATATATATATATATATATATATATACACACACACATTTAAGGTTCTCATAGCAAATGAACATTAATAAAGTAATCTTTGCCACTGAACATTTCCAGGAATTGCCAGTTTAATATTTGTTCTCTCAATGGCACCCATGTTACGGTTAGGAAAATTGATTTACCAGCTAAATATGTTTGAAATCTCTGGAAGATTTACCCTGCATTGGCACAAACCGGCTACGTCTACACTGGCCCCTCTTCCAGAAGGGGCATGCAAATTTCACGAGTCGTCGTAGGGAAATCCGCGGGGGATATTTAAATATCCCCCGCGGCATTTAAATAAAAATGTCCGCCGCTTTTTTCCGGCTTTTAAAAAAGCCGGAAAAGAGTGTCTAGACTGGCCCCGATCCTCCGGAAAAAGTGCCCTTTTCCGGAGGCTCTTATTCCTACTTCAAAGTAGGAATAAGACCCTCCGGAAAAGGGCACTTTTTCCGGAGGATCGGGGCCAGTCTAGACGCTCTTTTCCGGCTTTTTTAAAAGCCGGAAAAAAGCGGCGGACATTTTTATTTAAATGCCGCGGGGGATATTTAAATCCCCCGCGGATTTCCCTACGACGACTCGTGAAATTTACATGCCCCTTCCGGAAGAGGGGCCAGTGTAGACGTAGCCACCATGTCCAAATGTCATGGATTCTAAAAGATATTTAGAACAGACATTAGCACTTTTCCAGACATAACATAACTGAGTGGTTGCCATGGATAAAATAGTCTTAAAATGCCCTGCAGTCACACACCTCCTACATACTTCAGAGATCTTTTACAATGAGAAATTTGGATTATTGCATGGTAAATTATATTACAACTAGTTAGTGTCTAGAATGTATTTGCCCTAATTAGTCTTACACATACATCATTGTTTCTATTTTGATAAGAAATTATCCAAAGACTAATTGGTAAGCACATTGGTATTACTGTCAATTAATCCATGCTTACCAGCCTGGCTCATTTCTTGTTAGTCCTCCTGGTTGAATGACTGCTAATGTATTACCCCGTTTCTAATTAATTAATTAATTAATTAATTAATTAACCAGCCAGAGAGTCTTTCTTTGCAATTGCTGTTCTTTGCTGAACTAAGGAGGGAAAACATCATCTGCTCCTTCTCAGCTTGAATTAACATTTTGTGACCTGCAAAATGTTAATGAATGGGAACAAAACCAGATAAATTAGTGTTCTTTAAAACTGAATAAATAATGAAAAAATCAGTGCCACAACCTTCATGCAATAACAAGATTCTTTGCATATTCAAAGTCTGAATTTCTACAAGAACTTTTCACTGATTCAAAAAAGGACAAATCAGTGGGAGGTGGAATTGTTTCTCTCAGCATTGGTGCTAAAAGAAATGGGATTTTTTTCACCCTTACTTCACAAATATAATATAAACATTAAAGAGTTGATGCCAAGCAAAGAACAAAATATATTTTTAAATGGATTTGTTATTATCTGCAGATAGACTGAGAAAACACTTCCACAGCAAAAAGTAACTAGCTACTATTCCAGCTGTTGTAATGACTGGGTTTTCTGACATCTCTGTTAATATTTGTCTGCTCCATATTAGTTGTTAAGCTGACACCCACACAATGTACAAGAAAATTGTGACAGTTTTAATTTTAACCTCCACTTCCTAGACAGATGAGCAGTTTCCTCACATATTTTGTAGAATAATTAAGAAATTGTATCAAACATAAAATGTGATTAACAGACAGAGGGCTGAATTGCAGACCACTTCAGAGAATCATAAGGCAGATGCCAGTGACTATTAAGGTGTCTATTCTTCACTGATGTGTACACAGAGCTCCCATTAGCAGGCTGTGTCTGTTACAGGGGCTCTTGAAAATATTTCTATGAGGCCTGCCACAGTTTTGTCACTTTTTTTACTCACATAAATTTTAAATTGTAATTGGAAAGATATTAAATAAAATAAGAATGGAGGAGACCTGAAGAGGAAAGGGGAGGGGAGGGGAGGGGAGAGGGAGGGAGGGAGATTGTGTCCTGGCCAGCTGTTAAGCCCTGCAGCTGTACAGGACCTCCTGATTCTCTGGCAAATCTGATAATCCGGCACCACCTAGGTCCAAAAGGTGCCGGATTATCGGAAGTCTACTGTATAAGGAATAAAGATACAAAGAGTTGCAAGCAAACAAAATGAAAACTTTCAGCACTTATCAAACTAAAACCTGCTTTAACAATCTAGAGTGTCTTCTTCAAAGAATTGTTTCTCACCATATCGCCCCCCCCCCCCCGAAATGCTGACCAAACTCATTGGTGAGGATCCATTTCAGAGCTTAAAATACTCCGATTCTTTGTTCCTCAGGTGAAAAATAACTTAAGGATCCCCCCTCCTTCTTTATAGTCCAATTAATCTTTGAAATGTATTCTTCTGAAAGGTATCCCCAGATAAAGTTCCTTTCCCCTGCTGGTGAAAACACCAGCCTGGTTCTTCCCTGGCTGGTGATTTTTACAGTGCAAATGATGTCCTGCAACAACCTCTGACACAAATGAATAGCCCATAGAATTTGGCCAGACTTGGTTTGAGGCATTTTCCTCTTTCCTTTGTCTGGAGAAAACCTTGATTATCCATTCTCTCTGACATAACTAGTATAAGCACATTCTATTTCTAGCACTTCTGCAAAGTTCTTATTGGGTTTACTGTATTCATACCAGGCAAGACTATTAATGATCAGTGAGTATTAATTTTCCAGTGATGTTATATGCCACATTCTGGGTAAATAGCATAGCAGTTATTCGGGTGTGCTTAGTATGTTATCTTTCAGGCTACATCTAAACTGCCTCTTTTGTTGGCATAGAGTATGCTAATGAAGCTATCATTAGCAACTTCTCACACTTCATTTGCATATTCTCTGCCCGAGATTTTTTGAGCAAGAGGTTTTTGTGCAAAAACAAGCAGTATAGATGGGTTCATTTTGCACAAAAAAGCTCTTTTGCACAAGATCAATATGCCTCTTTTTTTAAGGCATAAGGATCTTCTGCAAAAGGTTTTTTTTGTGCAAAACAGAAACTTCCACACTGCTTGTTTTTGCGCAAAAACCTCTTGCGCAAACAGCATCAGAAGAGATTAGCAACTTCTCATGTTTCATTTGCATAATGAGAGCTTCATTTGCATTGTCTCTTCCGCAAAAAAAAAAAAAAAAAAGGCAGTGTGGACATAGCCTCAGATTTGGGATGTGCTTACTAGTGATCAGATGAATCTGTTTGCATTAGAGGTGAACCCTCTCTCAAACCAAAACCTGAGGTAAAATTCTGACTTCCATCATCTTCCATGGCAAAGCATATTAACTACATTAGGATTAAGATTTCATCCTTGGGCTCTAGATTTTGTATTCTCAGCACCCAATACATTTGACTGTGCACTGTTCGAAATTCAACCAGTTTCCAATCTTTTCTATTTTGGACCCATATCTAGTATCTGGAAAACACACATTTACATGCTATCTCTGACTGAATCTGACAAATGGGTTATAGAATATAACCTTTTGAATGGAGTTTGCAAAACATTGATTTATTTCTTCACTAGACCAGCCTATTTAAGTAGTTCACATAGAATTTCTTCCTTGATCAAATTTCAGACGATCAGCTATTTGATCTCAACGGCATTAGGTTTGCAAAGCTGGATATCTATTATAAACAAATTGCAGGCTTATTTGATGAGTATTTATATTAAAGTGGCTCTGACTCACTTCTCTGAAATATCTTCTTGTAACACTAGTATCTGATTCAAAAATACCTACAGCTATTTTAATGACTTCTGAAGAACCTTTCTGAAATTACTTTTTCTATTAATATGACTGCAAAAATGCTTTCCTCCCTTACATGAAATAACTGTAGTACTAAACAAAGCACTGAAATAGTCTTTAGTATGTGGTCCGTATTGATTGATTATTTTAATAATTGAAATTATGATCCCAGCACAAAAGCTGGTCATTAGGCTAACACGAGGATGATGAAACTAACGTATTAAGATCAGAGCCTCTTGTGCACCATACGATATCCCTGCCTCTGGCTTTTGAGTAGCTGAACTCCTCTGCCTCTTGGCTTCCCAGTTGGGAGGAATATGGTGACTTCCTTCATTAGAGAAGTTGGGACAGAGAGCATTCTCATGATAATGGTTCCTCTTTTGCATTCAGAGACGGTTGTACTATCTACAATATAATTCACTGCAAAAAATGGTATTGAAATTGAGGTATTTCTCATTTAATCTATTTAAGCATTAAGAAAATGTTACTAATAGTAGCTCTGGTACATCATAATGTTCAACTAAACTGAATTTCAGGGGTTTATTTTTACATTACATTTTAGATGCACAGGGCTCTGAACAGTAGTAAAATACAGATAGGACAAAAACTAAGGTACAAGTTCATCAGAAATTACATCTAGAAGGAAATAGTATAATTAACACAAGAAGTGGATAGTGGAGCTGTGTGTGAAGACAAGTACATGATGATGTCATGGAACAGGGAGGTTTGCAGCAGAAATGTGAACAAGACGACGAATTGGACTTTTAGCTTTGATTGGGAGGCTGTCCTAAGCCCAGAAAGAGGGATGAGAGCAGAACCTCCTTTAGCAGATGTACACTGCTATAGCTGTTTTGAGTTCAGTGGAAATGGGCCAGTTTGTACCAACTTAAGATCTGACTCATTAAGTTAAGCATAGGGCAAAAGAAAAAATAGAGCCATAGCAGAGAGGGATGAAGTTTAGTGGGAATATGGGAAGCCTGATTTTCATCTCACTTCCATCAGTGTAACTCTGTTAATTTTGGTAGAGGTATTCTTGACTTTCACTGGTTGAAGTGAATGAAGAAATATGCCCAAAAAGTGGAATAGGCATAGAAAGAGATTTTTCCCTTTTGTACAGTTTGTGGCAATAGCATTTCAAGTAGCCAGAAGGGTTTTGTATGTATGTATGTACTGTGACAAAGTTCCTACTCAAAGTTGGTGGGTCCTGCATTTTCAGGTGGATTTGCTTACCTCAGAGGCTCATAGCAGCCCTCTACTTAGGCACCACACCGAGGGCATCAGCTTGCTGCTTGTTGAGCTACTCTCATCATAGACAAGTGTCAGATATAAAGGGAAAGCCCAGTTCCGCAGGCTTGGTGGACCCTCCAAATGATACGTGGCTAGGTAAGCTCTTTTCTTTTCCCCAGTTGGGCTTTTTCCTGAGTGGAAATGGGGAAGTGGGTGTTGGGGGAAACCTGATCCCACTCTCTATTCCTGGTTCCAAACCAAGGCCCTGTAATAGCAGCTGCTTTTAAAAGTCTCCAACACCAGCTGTGAGACCGCTATAAAACCTCTGGGCTACTTCCCCAGCACCTTTCTTATCTCAGGCTCTTCCACCTAACATCCACTGGTGTTTACCCATCTTAGACCCTCTCTCACACTGCCTCTATCCTCCCATGCTAACAAACTGCAAAGACACTCTTTTCAACCAGTTTCAACTGGTTCTTTAATTGACACCAGCTGTTATAACTAGCCTTGGCTCACTTGACTCTGTAAGACCACTTAATTAGCCCTAGGTGCTTAATTGCCTTGATTGATTTTGGCAAATTCTCACTGGTTCTGGACTAGCCCATGCCAGTTTACCCTGGGAACAGAGATTTACTCAATCTGAGGCTAATATAACTTCCTTCCATTATTCTCTTGCATCCCTCTTGCTCAACCCTGTCACTGTATGTATGTATGTAATACTACTAGTCTTAATTTGACAGAGTACAGGAGGGTCTGGAACATGAAAGAAGAACAGGCAGAAGATTCCAGCAAAGCATCAAGAGTATGTCTACACAGCAACATTCTTTCAAAATAATGTTAGTCTGTGTCTACTCAGCAGGCAGTTATTTTGAAAAAATGCTGAAACGCTTTCAAGCTGGAGGACTTCTTACTCCAACTCCTGTAATCCTCATTGTACCAGGAGTAAGAGAAGTTGGAGGAAGAGTGCTCTATTTTGAAATAAGTGCTGTGTAGATGCTCCCAATTTCAAAATAAGCTACTCAACTGACACAGCTCAATTTACATAGCTTATTTTGAGTTAAACCCTACTGTGTAGACACACTCCAAGGCTATGCCTACACTGGAGCGATCTTGCGCCAGAAATGTGCAAATGAGGCTAAGCGTGGAATATCGCTGAGCCTCATTTGCATATCTGATGAGCCACCATTTTTGCGGAAGAGGCTTTTGCCCCAGAAGGAGCGTCTACATTGCCCCTTCTTGTGCAAGAAAAGCCCTCTTGTGCAATGCCATTATTCCTGAAAATAATCAGCGTAATGACATTGAGCAAGAAGGTTTTTCTTGCACAAGAAGAGGCAGAGTAGACGCTCCTTCTGGTGCAAGAGCCTCTTCCGCAAAAATGGCGGCTCATTAGATATTCAAATGAGCCTCATTTGCATATTTCTGGCGCAAGATCGTGCCAGTGTTGTTGACATAGTCCAAGTGTCTCTGTCCTCTTGGGAGAGAAAAATCTGGTAACTCTTTTATTTGATCTGGTCATGGTAGAAATAATTTGTATGATTTTACTAGATACTGGTTTGGAATCAATTCCTGTGAAGAAAGGAAAATAAGGTCTTTTTCAAAAGGCTAGCAGAGTCTGAAAAATCAGTGTATGATGAAAAATCTAACTGTTGACATTGTATAATTATAGCACAGATTAACCAATGTACAATATTCAGGATAAACCTGCCTGCTGGCTGTCTACCAATTAGTATTTAAGTTGGTTTGAAACAGCCAAGATATTGCCCCTCAGAAGTCATGTTACAATGCGTGAAAGAACATAAATATAAGAAGTTTGGTTGTCCTTGCAGTAAGTGTGATGTTTTAGTAATGCTAATTTTCCATTCTAGAGGATAAAACAAAGAGTAGTTAGCCAGAGAGTGCTTAGTAGTGGTTTTCAAAGTTAAGTAGAGTTTCTCAGCTGTTTTAAAAAAAAATTTTCACTCAAACAAACCAGACGACATTAGTCCACTGTAAGTGCAATTGTCTGCCAAGCTTCCTTTTTCTTTTCAATATTTAATTAGAATTCAAAAGACTGACACAAATATAGCAGATCCAATTCTCACAAGCTGCCCTTTCTGAAACCTATTTCTTTCATCAAAGAGAATGAGGAAGTCAGAACAAGTTTCTTTAGCAGTGCTGAATAAATACTGGAAAAAAAATCACCTGAATATTCATTCAAATGTTTTAAAATTTTGCTCTGACTCATCACACTCCAATTTTATTTGCTTTCCATAACTTCAAATTCATAACTGAGAACATACATTCTGAAAATGGAATTCTAAAAGTTTCTAAGAGTTATGCTCATCCATGCATCCAACTACCACATGAGTGATGCCTCTCAGTTACTGGGCTGGTATCTCTGTTTGCGTTCTGGTGTCTGTGAGGCTATGTCTACACTACAGAGTTTTTTTTGCAAAAAACAGCTATTTTTCTGAAAAAACTTCACTTAGGTCCACACTGCAATCACGTTCTTTAAAAAAAAATCGAAAGAACAGAAGGGTTTTTCCGACATTGGTAAACCTCTTTCTACAAGGAAGAAGCCTTTATCCGAAAGAGCTCTTTCGGAAAAAGGCGTGTGTGGATGGGGAAGAGGGAATTCTTTCGAAAGAAGAGGAAAGAGGAAAAAGCACATGTGCCCTGGAGGCCATTCTGTCCATAGTAATCACAGCTTAAATGCGAGATAGCGTTCAATCAATGTGGACACTATCTTTTGAAAAAGCAAATTGCTTTTTCGATGCGCTTTGGCAGTATGGACGCTCTCATTCGGAAGAAGTTTTTTTGGAAGATCTCTTCCAGAAAAGCTTTTTCTGAAAGAAGCCTGCAGTCTAGATGTAGCCTGAGCGTGATGGGCCTTGTATCTTTTTCTTTTGTGTGTGGAACTGTGCACACATCCTATACAGAATGCTGTAGCGCAGCACATGATCTGTCAACTGTGATTGCTTTGCAGTTTCAACTGTATTCCAAACCTGAAGTTCTTGCCTTTGGAAATCTGTGACCAGCAGTGAATATAATGACCAGGCAGCCTTCTCAAAAACCAATGCACTATTTATTTTAGCATAGCTTTTGTGGGTTGAAACACACTTCATCTGATGCATGAAGTGGAATCTTCAGCTTGGAGCCTATATAAACACACAGGCAAAGATGGGTGTGTTACATTATTATACGGAGAACTGGCACTAATGAGGTTAATTCAATTACCCTTCCCATGAGAGAAGGTTTATTTTAATATTTTTGTGGTCTTGTGTTCTTCTGTGCCCCCCAGTTGTGATCTTTCTGGTCATTTTTAGTCCTGTAGGTTTAGCAGGGGATTGAACCAGTATCACAAAAGCATTTAGGTCTGGCATTATGTATTAACAACTGTCAAGTGTTTGCAGAAAAATAGCTTATTTTAAGCCATTCATTTTCCTTCCTGCTTATTTGTCCAGATAGCCTTGTTGATTGAACTCAATATATTCATACAGTGTCTCAATAATCAAAACCACATACAATATTAATACATTATTACAGAGTGGTTTCAAATCATTCACTCTATGTAGCCAATAAAACTATTTCATTACAAATGATTTGCCCTGCTCTACTTTCAAGAGGAAGACAAATTTGGACTTACTTGAAATGCCTCTTAAAGGCTTAATTGATTAGTATCATCATTTGTTAAAAATGTGTATCTTTGTATACAACTTGACTGCCATTTTAATCTTAAAATGCCTGAGCTGCTAAGTCTACGTCTAGACTGCAGAGTTAAATCGGAAAAAGAAAATTGCAAATTGCGTCTCTTTTTCCGATTACTTTCGAAAGAGCCTTTTCTGAAATTTGGCGCATCTACACCGTGCCAAATTTCAGAAAAAAGTGCTCTTTCGACACATCCCTTATGCCTCATAGATCGAGGTTTACAGGGATGGCAAAAGTGTGCATCCGCTCTTCTGAAATTATTTTTGGAAAAGCGGATACATTCCTTGGGGTATGTCTACACTACCCTCCTAGTTACGAGGAGTAACGGTAGTTCGGACTAGGAAGCCTAGTCCTAACTACCTAGTCCGTGCCGCGTGTAGCCGCGCGGCACGGGGTTCGAACGAGCCGGGATTTAAAAATGGCGGCGCCCGGCTTATGCAAATGAAGCCCGGGAAATTCAAATCCCAGGCTTCATTTGCAAGTGCGGTATGCCTACATTACCCTCCTAGTTCGAACTAGGAGGGTAGTGTAGACATATCCTTGGATGCAGCGTTGCTTTTCCAGGAGAAAGTCTAGACTTAGCCTCTGTTACACTGACATTAATAATGCCTACTGAAACATGTTCCAGGGCATGAGTTAGAGTATGTACACTCATTAAGGTAGAGAAGGTAAGCAAATGCAAAATAACATTTTTGGGATGAAATAAAATGCTATCATTGAGCTAAAACAGTGGATAACTCCTTTTGTAACGAAGTAACATCAGAGAGGAAGTTAGCCCAGACAGAGCCTGAAACTAAATGGAGACCTGGCCAGTCTTACCACTGTGGTGTAGTGAGTGTGCTGTCTGCTCTCTAACCTGGTGTCCCTTTGTGCTGTGATGTGAGATTCTCACTGACTCTCCCAAATGTGTATTAACCCAGACACGTAGGCTCAGCCTCCCAGGGAGAGAGACAAAGGGAGGAAGGCAGAGACCAACACCTGGCTGGGGGGCAGGGCCTTGGGAGGAGGCAGTTGCTATCTGGGAAGCATGGAGAGAACGGGCTAAACTGCCTCTGTCCGGGGTGGGGGACTAGATCATCACTATGACCCCTTCTGACCTAAAAGCCTGTAAGTCTATGAGTATCCTAAATCCCAGTCTTGTGCTCTGTCTACTAAACCATCCTATTACGAATTAAATATTTGGAAATTAAAGTGAAGCTGAATTAATGAGGCAGGGAGAGAAATAATGTGAAGTGAGAAGCTCGTATAATATCATCACATTTTACTGAGCAGAACAGTCATTCTACTGAGCAAAAAGCTGACAATTGTTCTCCACTTTGAATGATTGAGAATGTCACTTGTTCTATAACTAAAATGGTATTTTAGATGACTTTTTTCATTTCATTTATTACTGCTGTCATTAAGGTGTGATTAGGAATGACAAGAGACACTAGATCAGAGAGCAACAGCTGCTTCCAGCCTTGACCTTATGGAAAAGGGAGAGGAAAACAGGACAAGGGAGAGGGAAAAACTATAGTTAGTGATTTGAAAACATATAGTGTAAATAATTTAGAGATTCACCAAATCACTTGCTCACCATCTATGAAAGCTGCAGGCCTTACCCAGGTACCTGCACAAAAAGTTCTTAGAAGTGGCTACTGATTTTGGGTACCCTCAGGAATTATCTATTCAAGTAGAAGCACCTTTGGACTAATTTTTTTCTTCCGTGGTGCAGTGTGGCAGGCGCTCAGTGCTTCTGAAAGTCAGGCCAAGAGCCCTTCATCTCGGCACCCAAAAGGCAGCAAGCACTTCTGACAAATGTGGGCCTTAACCTCCATCCCTCAATTTTTTCCCACTTATAAAACACAAAGTGCCACTAACACGTTCCAAGCCTGTTGCAGCATGTTGAGAGCTTCAGATACAGAGTGCAAACATTATTAAACATTATTTTTTACCCTGTCCCAGCTTTTAATTAGCACACTCGCTCTTGCAATAAAAACAAAAACAAATCACACACACTTAACTATTCTCTTCCAAAATAATACCATTGTAATAGTACGAAAATACCAGATTCAAGTAACTAATAACGGCTATAGATTACATTTTCTCTGACAAAACAATCATTTTATAATAAACTGTTTTCAATAAAGAGTCAGTCCAACATTTGTAGCTGCAATATTACTTACAAGGGAGACAGAATAAAAGAAATCATGTCAGATTAAGGTTTTCCTGAATCATAGCTCGGAGCACAGACCAGAGCTTCTGAATAAACAGATCATGTTGCATAAAATAGAACTAGTAGGCAATCTTCAACTATGGCCATCTGCATTACGGCGGCATATGACTTACTGTGGCATGTCCAAGGGAAAACATCCACTGGCATAATGATTATTATAGATACATTATTAAGTTTCCTTGTTTTCCTTCTGCATGGGCTTCCTCAAAACTATTAAACATTCCATCCCGACTCTGCCCCACAGCAAAAATTAGACCTGAAATTATAAGAAGACACCAGGATAGCTAAAACAAATCAATTGCTTAATTTTCAAAGTTTTTTAATCTGTACAAAACACAAAAAATTGCCCACAAAACAGTTAAAGACTGTATATACTAGAGCTCAGTGAATGACAAATTTCAAAGAGTTTATGCAAAAAGAAACCACAACTTTTATCAAACTGTTCAAATACTATTTGAGTGTTCTTAGGGCTCAGTTCAGCAAACATGCAGGCATGTGCTTGATTTTATACACTCTGAGTAGTCCCAATGCCTCGGTGGAACTTCCCAGTATTCTGTTCTGCAGAGCTTCTTACATCTGCCTCATTACAGCAGTATCTACGCTCTTTCCACTAGTGTGTAAAGTGACCAACATCTCTCATGTGCATTAGTTTTCTCTCTTTTACCTTCTCCCAAGAGGAAAATAGTATGTGCAGTACAGTGTTCTATTTTGGTAGGATTTGGAGTACGTTTGTTTTAAATGTACACATTGCTGGGTAAACACAATGAGGAGTCTGGTGGTATGTTAGGCTATGGCTACACTGCACGCTTATTTCAAAATAACTCAGGTTATTTCGGAATAACAGAGAGTGCATCTACACAGCAAGCCCGTTATTTTGAAGGCTGTGAAGGCTAGAACTAGAACTAGAACTGGAACTAGAACAGAGTTTAAAGGGAAGTGAGATCAATTCATGGAGGTTGGGTCCATGGAGTGCTATTAGCCAGGGGGTAGGAGTGGTGTCCCTGCCCAAGGTTTGTGGAAGGCTGGAGAGGGATGGCACGAGACAAATGGCTTGGTCACTGACTTCGGTCCATCCCCTCCAGGGTTCCTAGGGTTGGCCGCTGTCGGCAGACAGGCTACTGGGCTAGATGGACCTTTGGTCTGACCCAGTACGGCCATTGTAAGCTCAGGGCTCAGGGTCGGGGGTCCCAGTGGACCCCCTTGATTTTCATGCACACCTGCTCCTGGGTGGCCAGGCTGGCAGCTATCCTGCCCTAGCTGGCCACTTTCCTGTGCCTAGTGCGGAGATCGTGGACGAGGTCCACGATGTCTGCACTAGCCCAGGCGGGTGCCCGCCTCTTGCGGTCCCGGGCAAGCTCCCGGGAGCCGCCAGCCTGGTCCCAGGAAGAGGAGGAGGGCTGGGGGGCATCGGGTGGGTGGCTCAATCCGTGCCAGGTGCAGGGTCTTCTGGCTGGGTGCTGGCAGGCTTGCACCTGGTACAGGAACCGTAGCCAGCCCGTGCCCCTTTAAGGGGTCCGGGGCTGGGAGGGAGGCAGAAGAGTTTCCCTGGTGGTGCCCAGAGTGGCCACCAGGGAAACCTGGGAAGGGCTAGCCTCCCACTAGTTCGAATTAAGGGTCTACACAGCCCTTAATTCGAACTAGTAAATTCGAACTAGGCTTAATCCTCGTGGAATGAGGATTACCTAGTTCGAACTAAGCGCTCTGTTAGTTCGAATTAAATTCGAACTAACGGAGCGCTAGTGTAGCGCCTATGAAAGTTAGTTCGAACTAACGGACGTTAGTTCGAACTAACTTTGTAGTGTAGACACACCCTAACAGATTTACTAGGGCATAAGCTTTTCTGGGTAAAACCTACTTTATCAGATGAATTTGAGTGGAAGTTACATAGGTAGGCAGGGCTGGCTCTAGGTTTTTTGCCGCCCCAAGCAAAAAAAGTTTTGGCTGCTTCCCTCCTTTTTTTTGTTGGCTTTTACATGTTTGCACTTTGCAATGTTTTTGTTGTTGTTGTTGTTGTTTTCATTTTTGTCCCAGCATTTTATCCCTATAAATAGCAAATATAATTTTAATTATTTTTTTTCCATAAAAGGCAAAGGCGCTTCAAGTAAACTTCCTCTTTCCTTTCACTCACTGTTGGGACACAACAGCCTTTTCCCTGCTCTGCCCAGCCCCTCCCTATGGACAAGCACCGCTCACTCCAGACCCACAGGGGGAGCAGGGTGCAGGGACAGCGCAGAGCCAGAGCGGCATGGGGAAAAGGGGGAGCAGAGTTCACTGTGGGGAATGGGAGGCACAGAGCCAGAGGGGCGTGGAGAATGGGGGAAGCAGGGGGACTGGGGCTCGCAGAGCCAGAAGGGTGTGGGGAACAGTGTGGGGGATACAGGGGTGGCGTGGGGAACGGGAGGCATAGAGCCAGAGAGATGCAGGGATTGGGGGGGAGCAGGGTGTAGAGTGCAGGGGAGGCAGGGGAATGGGACGCAGGGAATGGTAGGGGCAGAGGTATCAGGGTCCAGGGGCAGTGCAGGGAATTGGGGGCACAGACCCAGGGGGCACAGGGAAAAGGGGCTGCAGGGTGCAGAGGGGGCACAGAGCCAGATGGGTGCGCGGACCGGGATGTAGTGGCGGCACAGGGAATGGGCAGTGCAGAGCCAGAGGGGCGCAGGGATCAGAGGCAGCAGGGTGTGGGGTACCAGGGCAGCGCAGAGCCCGAGAGTCTCAGGGAGAGCAGGGGAACTGGAGTGCAGGGGAGCAAGGTGCAGAGGCGGTGTGGGGCGGGGTGGGTGCAGTGAGCCGGGTGGCCAGCAGGGAGCAGTCTCTCGCCGGTGAAGGGGGCTGGGCCATTGCAGGACTGGAGCTGGCGGGGCAGGGCGAAGCCTAGCCGCACCGCGCTCCGCAGCTAGCTCCCAGGGACACGCAGCCAGAGCCAAGCTCCTGCGGCCCTTTAAAAGCAGCAGGGCAGGGCTGGACATTGCTAGTCGTCTGCTTACCTGGAAATCCCGCCCCTGGAAATGTGCCGCCCCAAGCACATGTTTGATTTGCTGGTGCCTAGAGCCGGCCCTGGAGGCAGGGGTACATTCATTGTGTCAATGAGGCTAATCAAGTCAGGGTTCATTCACAGCATTTGTTGTGGAGATGTGAATATCAAGAGAGAGGAAATTGCTTTTATAGTTCATGAACAAGGTAAGATCCTAAGTTGATCTTAACTGGTTAACGACTGAACAAAATGTGTTTTCAGGAGAAAAAGATCAGAGAAGTACTCCCACTAGGAAGCAGAAATAAAACCATGTGACATAGGTGATGACTCCAAAACTCAGATACTCACAGCAGTACTTGTAGAGAACAGTTTGAAAGCAACTCTTATCTCTCATGACGTGAAACCCTTGGGGCTCTCTTACATCCCAGTATGCTCACAAAGGGAGCATTCCCTACTCGCCAGTGACTGCAACTGTCCACTGCAGGGATGCAAGAAGCAGGATATCTCCTCCCAGACTGAGCAACTGGGCACCATTTGGCCTCCTGAGATATGTCACAATAATAAGAATAAATGCTTGTGCGCAAAACACAGGTGGGAAAAGGCCTGAGGCCATTCAATAAATTGCATGTTAGGAATAAATCAATGAGCTCCAGAAGACTCATTTTCAGTTAATTATAAGTCTTTTTTGCAGAGGACCATATATTGCACAATTATTACAGAGAATTCAAAGAGCAATAACAATACAACTATGTTTTGTCTATATTTCCCCCTTTCCACACTGTTTTAACGAGGGGGATACGTTTAACTAAGCAGCCATTTTACGTGATCTAATGCTGGTACCAAAGTATTCTAAGATGCACACAAAGCAACATATACTATTAAGAGCTGCTGCAGGAGAGATATTTAGGGAAAGACTGTTATTGGTTCTCTTCCCTTCCCTGTGTAGGGAGCAAGCCTTCATGAGCTTTCTCATGAAATTTTGGCTTAAAATAATATATCATATATTCTACGGAGTCCTCCTGCAAGCCAGGTTTCAGACCCTTGTTGGTTTCCTGCCAACTCAGATCCTGGGCTGTCCGCCAAGTGGATTGATTTAGAATTGGAGTTCCCAGGGTTTCCAAAGTCATCCACAGGGCTTCCCAAACAACCTGGCCAGCGATCCGCTTCAGAGATGGGAATCATTCCCTTTCACAGAGAATTTAGAAATTTATTATTTTTATTCGGAAACAGGAGTGAAATCAAATTTCAAAGTATCAAACATTTCAATAAGCTGGATTTACCTTTCTCAGCCAAATGCCAGTTTTAGGCTTTGTTCATTACATTATTAGGAGACACACAGATACTATGGGTACGTCTAAATACATGGCTCCGTCGATGGAGCCATGTAGATTTGTTGTTTTGGCAAAGGCAAATGAAGCCACGATTTAAATGATCACGGCTTCATTTAAATTTACATGGCTGATGCACTGAGCCGACAAACAGCTGATCAGCTGTTTGTCCGCTCAACGCGCTAGTCTGGACGCTCCCCTGCCGACATCAAAGCCAGAGGAATCAATCCCACGAGGAATAATGGGGCTGCCAACAAAGGGCTTTGATGTCGGCAGGGGAGCGTCCAGACTAGCGCGCTGAGCGGACAAACAGCTGATAAGCTGTTTGTCGGCTTAGCGCGGCAGCCATGTAAATTTAAATGAAGCCGCGATCATTTAAATTGTGGCTTCATTTGCCTTTCCCTATGTGTCTAATCTACATGCCTCTGACGACAGAGGCATGTAGTCTAGACACAGCCTATCAGTGCTTAGAAGTGGTCTGAAAAAAGGATGTGTGTGAGATCCCAACTCAATTTTGGTTTTCTCCCCTGGTTCTGTGATTGCTTATGATTCCCCTTGACTATAATGGTAAGTACTATATGTATGTCAGCAAATTTTGAGATTGAATGGGAGTTCAGGGAATTTTTGTTCATTTTGTTTGCCACCAAGCTATTTTGTTTTGCATCATGTTGAAGGAATGCTGAAATATGCAGCCCTTATTCTATGGCAACGAGTGTTCTGGGTATGTAAAGAGATTTTAAAGCCCTTGTGTCTTTAAAAGCATATTTTTAAACATAGGAATGAAGTTATTCTTTCTAAATGATGTTATTATAAAACTAATGTTACATTGACCAAAGCATGCTGCTCTACACTGTACTATTTCATGTATTGCAAAGCCATGTCTTGTGCAGGCCACATTCATTTCATGTGCACTTATGAGCTGCTATTGACAGCTGCTGCTCACTCTAGGTGCTTTCTTAGCTGACTGAAGCTTCCTGTAATAGAGAAATTCACAGCAACTCCAGCTTCTTATATGCGAGCATGGGCAGTCGGTGAAGGCAGAGTTGGGAGAGGCAAGCCCCCAGCCCCACCCCCACCCCCAGTACCTCCCCTTCTGCTGAGACCCTGCCCCTTTCCTGTCCCCACCACGGAGAGGCAAGGTGGTGTGCCACGCCCGTGCTTCCCCCTTCCAACCACAAGGAGGGGAGTGGGTGGGCGCGCATTCACCCCAGCCTCCCCAGCGCCAGAGGAGAGCACCTCAAACAGCTTGGCCTGGCCTCTCCAGCCCCAGAGCACCCGGGGAGGGGGAGGGACAAGGGAGAAGGGTGCACCACATGGCACGGCACAGCCTCTCCTGCCCCAGAGGACAGTGTGCCACCCAGCTTGGCCCAGCCTCTCCAGTCCTGGAGCACTGGGAAAGGGAGGAGGGTGTGCCACGTGACCCAGCTCAGCCTCTCCAGCTCTGGGAGGGCCAATGCTGGGTGCAGCAACACTCTGCCTCCAGAACACCTACAATGTGGGCGGGACAATGCTGGTGGGTGGGACCAGGCCTTACACATCAGATGCCCGTGTGTGAGAGGATGATGGAATTTAGACCATTAGCCTTCTGGGAAATACAGCTTAGTAACTGTGGGTATGTCTAGTAAACCTCGTGAAACAGGAGAGGTCGACAAAAGCTTCCCCTGTCGACCGATCTGCATCTTGACTCGCGCGCTGTGCCAACGATCAGCTGAGCCGGCACAGTGTGGTGGCCATTTTTATTTTAATGAAGCCGGGGATATTTAAATCCCTGCTTCATTGACTATGTCGGGTAGCCTATTTTACATGCCTCAGCCGATAGAGGCATGTAGTCTAGACATACCCACTGTGGCACTATACCTAGGGCTTTAGTTTGCTGTTTGTTGAGCTCTTTTCATAAGTGGCCAACGTATAGTAAAATGGAGAATAAACTCCACAGTCCTTTTCCTGAGTGGAAGTGGGGAAGTGGAGGTTGGGGGGCGGGAACCTGGGCCCACCCTCAACTGTGGGGTCCAGCCCAGGGCTCTGTAATAGTAGCTGCCTGTATGAATCCATGACACCTGTTATAAAACAGTCTGTGCGAGCCCACCACCGAGCAGACTGCTGAGTGACATGGAAAGCATATCAATCTCGCTTTGTAATGTGTCATCCTGTCAGCTTTTTTTGACACTTTCTTCTGCTTGCCTTGATACATACAACAAAGGAATATTTCTGTGGATGATCCACTCATTCTGCATTGGGTTCATATGTCAGAGCATTCAGGCGGACATCTTAATCAGGTAAAAAATGGGTTAAATGGTGCTTGCCTTTCTCCCATGAGTAATCCCACTGAATAGGTCAACGTATGAATAAGAATTTGTACCAAAAGGACTTCACTGATGTATACAGACAGCTCTCAATGGAAAGGGATAGTGCATTGAAGTGTGAAATTCAAATACAGACCCACAAACATAATTGCCAAAATTAGCTGCCACTCCACAATATTTAACATGTGTTTTCAAGCAGTATTCCAGGAAGAAGCAGGCATGTCACATCTGCATCGGACTTGAGGTTGACTAGCAATAGTTGCGATGATACCCAAACCTTGGCATGTGGTTACAGTTACTCCAAACAAATACCAACCTAAAACAAACAAAACTACTGCCACCAATACCTGATTTGCCTGTATCCCATGCACTACGAGAGCTGTGCTCTGCCCCATCTAGGGGCAGTTCTCTCCACCAGGGTCTTACAGTTAGATAACTATTGTGTCAGTTACCTTGCTTTAAGCCCTCCCGCCACCCCTTTTTGGCAGTGAAGACAAAACCTTAGAAATAACTCAGAGACAGATTACACAAGATCACATATGCATGTGATTCATTTTAATATAGGCTATTGGATTCTAGTACCTTTCAGTCATTATGACATTAGGCTCAGATTCTCTGCCACAGGGAATCCCTGTAGTTTTCATTGCAAGGCAGCTGGGGGAGATTAACACTATATATCTTGCCCATGGTTGACCTCACTTACTCATGATAAAACTGCACTGCTAGTGGGTATCTGACATGTATTGGTTACTTATGGTAAAACACTTTTTTTTTTTTTTTTAAGAATGAAGACCAAAGATTAAAGGGCCTTTTATCTAGGTATCTATGAAATGGACCAAACTTCAAAATAGACACCAGTCTCACTAGGTTGTGGTTAAACCAAATGGTAGCTTCCCCCGCTCCTCATCAGCCACTGAAATTTATTCAGGCTGCCTAGACTGGCAAGATTTTGTGCAAAAGCGGCCACTTTTGTGCAAAATCTTGCTGCCTGTCTACACTGGCCGTGAGTATTTGCGCAAGAACACTGACTTTGTACTGTACAAAATCAGTGGTTCTTGCACAAATACTCCGACGCTCCCGCTCAGGGATAAGGCCTCTAGCATAAGAGGGCCAGTGTAGATAGCCAAGTTAATTTCTTGCGCAAGAAAGCCCGATGGTTAAAATGGCCATTGGAGCTTTCTTGTGCAAGAGAGCGTCTACGCTGGCACGGATGCTTTTGCGCAAAAGCAAATCTTTTGCGCAAAGGTACATGCCAGTATAGACACTCTCTTGTGCAAATACTTTTAACGGAAAAACTTTTCTGTTAAAAGTATTTGCGCAAAATCATGCCAGTCTACACGCAGCCTCAGTGTTCAATAGAAACAAGGACAAAAACAGATTCCAAAGCCAGGGCCACAGGCTGTGTTTATGTGTCTATAAACAAACAGTAGAAATCAATGAAACAGTCCAACTAAACATATATCTTTATATATCTTTACAACTACCTCTAGGCTTATTTATTTATATATGTTTAGCATAGAGCTCTGCCTGTAAATTGACTTGGGACATGGTTGTGAGGCTCACTTGAGCCCAACTCAACCTATGTTATAGCCTGCTGGGTTAATTGACAAACCAATGAAGGACGTCTGCCAGCAAACCCAACCGGTTTGTAACTCCTGCTGGGTCTGATGACTTACCTGCAGTGCCCACAGGGTCAGAAGGTTTTTATCCAGTGACAAGCTCAGGGTGAGTTATCACCCTGCACACACCCCTCAAGGCTGGTCTGATCTGCCTGGCAGACATTAATCACCATCACAATTAGTTTCACCAGAAGCTCAGGATTAAATGTGTAAGCAGGGGCTGAATTGCTGCTTGCTATCAGCCAGCTAAAAGGAGGGGTGGGTGTGCTGATGGAGGGTCAGTGTTGGAATGGAATGTGGAGAATTGTAAATATTTGGGACTGTTGTGTGGGTCACTAATCATGCTACCCCTAAATGTGGGAACTGTAAAACATGCCACCAGTGCTTGCAGGAGAGACACCACCATCATGGTAAGAGGTCTCGGAGGAACAAGCCTCCCCCCTTCCAGAGTTGAGTGAACTGAGCTGGGGGAAGGGTTAAAGGGCTTGAGTCAGCCTGCTTCACACCTGCCAGGTGTGAGCTATAAGACTGGCCCAACCTGCCCCTTTCCCCCTTTGTTTTAAGGGCAGACCTGAAGCAGACTCTCTGAGGAGTCTTTTCTTTTGCTAGTCCAGCTGGTGGCTAAAGAGTTGAAATCACTGAGAGCTATGCCCATTGCAGCCAGTGGAGTGGCAGTGACCAGCAGAGTAGCTGGTGGCATAATGTGGCCGGTTGGAGCAGCGGTAGGCGAGAAGCGGCAACAAGTGGCATGGCACGGCAACCAGTGGCAGGGGTGAAGCAGGCTTACTCAAGATCTTTCACCCTTCCCCCCAGCTCAGTTTACTCAACTCTGGAAGGGGGGAGGCTTGTTCCTCTGAGACCTCTTACCATGATGGTGGTGTCTCTCCTGCAAGCACTGGTGGCATGTTTTACAGTTCCTATATTTAGGGGTAGCATGATTAGTGACCCCCACAACAGTCCCAAATATTTACAATTCTCCACATTCCATTCCAACACTGACCCTCCATCAGCCCTGGCTGAATGGGATTTACATAGCCACACCTCAGATTCTCTCCTGAGCTGTATTTACATATCAACAGTTTACAGTTAATTACCTTGCAGAGCTAAACAATTGTAGTGGGCACACCCACCCCTCCTTTTAGCTGGCTGATAGCAAGCAGCAGCTCAGCCCCTGCTTACAAATGCATTTGTGGAATGAACCACCCTTTCACCCTGAAAGGTTATATCTCAAGAATGTGGCTTAGGGGGTTAATTTGTGGGCCCCAGCTTTTGCCTATACTGAAAATTCCATACAGATAAAAAAAGGATTCAATACGGCACTTCTCATATTGGTGTTTAGAGAATTGTCATGTGGTTTTTTTCTCTTTCCTCCCAGGTTTTGGAAGCTGTTCAGATGGGAAGACATCTCATTTGAGAATTTTAAATAGTATGGGATTTTAAATAGTATCCTAATTCCTATAGATTTTTCACTGAAATGGCAGCCTTGCATACGAGACTACACTCTGGGTCAGGCCTCCATCCTGTGGGGTTCTAACACCGAGGCAAAAAGGCTGGCTCCGGAATCTTGCTGACTCATTCAATGCCTTTGACGGATTTTCACTGTTAACCTTGTATTTGATATTTCCATGGGAAAAACTGAATATTTTGTCATGCCCAATTACATTTATGAGTTCAAGTCTGCACTTACTTAGAACCTAAACACATGCTGCATGTACAGTAATGAATATTTCCCATCCTGAATCACACAAAGACTGTCCAATCATACCTGAAGGCAAACAACAGGAAAATGATGTTCCCTGATTGCCTTCTCTCTAATGAATAAGAACCATAAAAAGGAATTACGTTCAATATCAATTATTCATACTCCAACAACTAACTGACACATCCTCAAGTTATGATTTCCATCCACACTGGCAATAAAACGTAGTTTCAGTATGACTGGAATATATGTTATTTTCAATTGAAATATAGATCATGTAACAGGCAATAGAAAATGACAACACCAGAGAGGAAATAGCACTTGGCAGTCTCTTGGGAAATAAATAGGTAAGACAAGATAGCAAGACTGTCCAGGATCTTTACCGACAGCTTCTGTACTTTTAAACATAGACGTCTGAGGTACAAAGAACAGGACAATTTTACCTGTGCTTACGTGAAAATTGCCTTTCCTTAAGTAATAAGCTCTACTGATCTGTTACAATGGATACTATCTCTGGCTTGTGAGCAGAGCCAGACTTGTCATTCCTCAGCAGCAATAACATCACCTGCTCCCTTCGGATGAGATTAACCTCCACAGGAATAAACAATGAGAAGTCCTATGGCACATTATAGACGAACAGATTTATTGGCGCATAAGCTTTTGTGGGCAAAGACCCACATCACGAGAAAATTCCATTACAATAACATTTAATTATTTTTTTAAAAAAATAATAATTAATATTTAAGTATTTATTAATTTTATTGAAAACAATTTTCATTTGTGTTGCTCTTATTACCTTGTTTAGCATTTGTTTATTATTATTCTTACTTATTTGTGGTCTACTCTTTCAGCTCCATATATAAGACTGTTATTAGGGGTTCTGCAAAATTCTTTCAAGTTTGAAAGGGTTCTATGGCCAAATAAAATTGGGAAACACTGATCTAAAGAATTGAGTCTGAAATTAGGGAGAATTTCACATAATTTGCCATTGTTGGGCATTTTCCTCAATGTATATTTAACAATATCTATCCTTTAGGAAAAATTTGAATTATCATGCCGGTGTCTGAATCTGCATAAACAACGAGAAGTCCTGTGGCACATTATAGACTAACAGATTTATTGGAGCATACGCTTTTGTGGGCAAAGACTCACTTCAACAGATGCATGGAACCCTTTCTCGTGGAACCCTTATTTTTACTTTGTAGCACCCCGGGGTTTCGTGGAACATCATTTAGAAAACACTGTTTTAGATATTAAATTCTATCTCTATTCTGGGTTATCTATTTGTGTCCAGGATGGACTGGATCTGTAACATATTACTTGGAAAAAGGAACTGTTCAGGTAAGCACAGATAATTAGCCCTCTTTGTCATCATGTTAAGGCCCACAGATCCATTACAATGGGATTTTCATAACTGTGTGCCTCTGGACATGGGAAATGGGATCATCCTTAAATGTGGCTCTCCAAAAAGAGACACATTACATAGCCTCCATCTGCCTTTGTCCACTAAGGCATGGTGAAGACTTCTGCCAAAAAAATAAAAATCCTGCATTGCTAAAGATTGGATGGCTAATGTACATAATTTGATGAATTTATGCGTGAATGGCCACACAGCTGCCTGACTGATCTCAGAACAGGAGGCCTGACTTCTCTGCCCTTACAATATCACTGTCACTCTCTCCCTCCTATCTTTTGTATGGCCCCAACAGAAGATGGAAAGTGAGAAGGCATATGTCAGAAACTGCTCTCATTTTCTATCTCATTCGCAGATCAGGCTACATGCAGAGGTCACAGGACACTTTATAGCTGTTCCCAGATGTCACAAACATCAGCCCATCAACTGAACTTAAAATTCATAAGGCTACTTCTGGGTGCAGGTTCCTCTCTACTTAATTCAACATCTGTTATGTATGTGTTGGGATTAATCTTCCCATTGAGGGGTAGTGTAGAAAGAGACAGAAACTTGCTCGGCCCAGGACAGAAGTCCCTTTTACTCTTTGGGTGCATCTAGACAGCAGTGCTATTTCGGGATTCTCCTGGTATCCCAAAATAGCGTTTTACACATCAAATAGCTTTCAAAATAATGAGTGCACTATTCCAACATCTCTATAAACCTCGTTGCATGAGGCATAAGGGACATTTTGGAATAGTGCTCTATTTTTAAATTTGGCACGGTATAGACAGCACCAAATTTCAAAATACACTCAAAATAAGCTACTCAATTTGTATAGTTTATTTTGATCTATGGTTGCAGTGTAGATGCACTCTTTGGGAGGAGCCTGATTATGTTCTTCCTACTTGACTTGTGAATTTCCCCTCAGACATATGGATTTTTATGATTAGAATAGCCTGTTACTGATGCAAGGAATGGTGCTTTGCCATCTAGTGAATCACTGCATTCCACCTAGTGGCTGCTCTGCTGTGTCTCTCCCTGGTGCCCATTCCTTGGATTGACTTGGCACTTGAATGAGCCTCCTCCATTATTCTCAGATGCATCACTTAACCTGATTTACTAATCCCTTCAAAAATCTGATTCTCTGCACTCACTAACTGAGGGAAGGCAACACAACTGGACCTTGATCTCTGCATGCAGGAAGTAACAGTACTTACTGAGTAGGTCTTCGGCTATGCGACACCACGTATCGCTTTGGACGATGTGTGGTATACATATACACATAGCACCCCCTAGCACAGGAATAAAGCAGCATAACACCGGAATGTTCTGTATACTTGTCTAAACTATCCTAGTTTTAGCAGGATAGTGTCTCACTGGCCTCCCTGCTGCTTGAGCAAGTCCCTTCTGCAGGAAAAGACTCCTCCAATAGGAAAAGACTCTGGGGACAGTAGTGGGGAAAACTTTGCTACCGGGAAAGGCTCTGGTAGTGGGGAAAGGCTGCTCACTTCCCACTACTGGAGTCTACCCCACCACAGGAAAAGACTCCTTCAGTGGGGAATGGCTCTGGCAGCTGAGAGGCAGTAGAAAAAGGCTGCCAGTGCCCAGCTGCTGGAGCCCTTCAGTGCCTCAGGGAAAGTCTCTGGAGCAAGGAGCTGTTGAAGCTTGCCCTGCAGCCTCACCTGACTGCCTGCAGCACCCCCTGATCTCTCCAGGGGCCACATGCCAGCTATTTCTAGGAGTGGGGCAGGGACAGGTCAGGCAAGGAGGCTGACTTAACTCTGCTGCACCACCAGACTTTTAACAACCTAAAATCTCCTGGTTTGGCTTCAATAGTGTCCGTGAGATAGAGCCTGATTTTAGGACACTCCTGGTGAAACTGGGATGGTTGGTATCTCTATTCTCAACAGGCTCCAGTAAGAACTGGATTTTTGTATTTGTGATACAACTTGCCTTTTGGCATTGCTCTCCTCATGGAGATGGGGAACAGGGGCCTGCTTGGCTATGGTGCCTGTTCTTTTCCAGTCTTGCCTGGGGACAAAGCTTAGATGAACCTGCCAGGCCTGAGTTGAGTGAGAGACAGCCCACTTCCCACAGAGCTGGCCATGCTCCCCAGTGAGATACCTGAGAAGGGTGGGGAGTATGAGACAGAGTCCTTATCTTTAGCACCTTTGCCATTCTCTGCCTAGCTCCCTCCTGTAACCTGCAGGGGCACCACCAGCTGCAAATGCTTTAGAAGAGCAAGGGGAGCTGAGGGGATAATCTCAAAAGACAAAGGCAGCTTTGGCTACAGCTGGGAATTAGACATATTATGTGAGATGTATTGTCAGGCCCTATCAGAGGAGTGGAGGCAGGAGGGCCATTTAGCCTGGGCCTCAGGAGACAAAGGGGCCTCAAATTTTGACATTTTTCTATTTATTATACACCTTGAAGTTATAACAGAGACAACAAAAGAAGCTATATATACTTGCAACAGACTGAACATAAGAACAGCCAAACTGGGTCAGACCCAAGGTCCATCTAGCTCAGTATCCTGTCTGCTGACAATGGCCAATACCAGATGCCCCAGCGGAGGGATCACAACAGGTAATCCTCACGTGATCCCTCTCCTGTCACCCACTTCCAGAGAAAACTCTGGATTTTATCACTGTGGGACCTCGGGCCTTTGCCAATTTTTTGGTCACATCCAAGTTTTCATCTGTGAAACTGGAGACTGGAGTAGCTTCTGTGATCAGTGAGTCTCCACTGTGAAATGCTGTTTACAGTCTTTGCATAGTTTAGAGGTTTTGAAAGTTATAATTAATTCTGTTACTGATTTTGCTTGATCTGAAGATGTTTAACCTTTAAATTAGATGTTTATCTCTTCACAGATGTTTATATTCCTGTTTTTTCTTATATGTCTTTGTATACAATAACCATATCAGGCTCAGTTGTAAGCTACCTCTTTGTCCAGTTTTAGATTCAACTTTAAAGGCTTTTTTGCGATAAACTTTTAATTCTAGTTGTTTAATAAACTTTATATCTAACCTGGCAATCACCCTGTGTTCATATTCATAATAATGTACTAGTTATTAGAGGAATTTAATAACAGGAACATGTTAACAGACAACATTTCAAGGTTTTGAAATACGGCTATAAGGGATGTAGTAAATAATACTCCAAACCATTATTATATAATATTCATTGTGAATATAGAATTAAAATTTTTTATAACCAATAGCCTTTAGCAAATTAATGTATTGTGTGTTCTGGTGTTTTAAAAGAACCCCTTTAAAAATGAAGCAAAGATTTGAAAGTGGTGTAAGTTAAAGATGTCAAAAGCAACAGAATGAAGCAGCAGTTGAGTTTAAAGCCAATAACATTGTTTCTCGTAGAAAAGCCCCTCAGCCATTATACGTTGACCATACTGAGAGTGACATTTCCAGTTCTGATGAAAACTTCATATCCACTAATGACATTTCAATGCCACTGCCTCAAAATGAGGAGGTTATTAACTAAGACACAGAAATGCCAACAGTAGCAATAGATGCAGAATCTATGCTCGATTTAGAGACTATGCAGGCACAAAATGAGGATCTCATAGATGCTGTGCAGCAAGAGAAAGAACTTAGGACTAGCACAGGGCACAATGTAGCAACAGTGGCATCAGAACCTGATATTGGACTTCCTGATAAGAACAGTTACCCAAATGCAGTCATTTCTCAAAGTTAGTTGTTTTCAGATTCCAAGTAATATACTGAAAGATGTGGAAAATCATGCTTTGCCCATTCATCTGCTGCCAAAAACTCTTCCAAATGGAGAGATCTACACAAGAGACTGGCTCTCCAGGACGGGCTCTGCTGGAGCATGGAAAAGCAGTTTCATTTTTAACAGTAATACTTCAAATGCATCAGTACTGACTGATCCATCTGGTTGGAGCATCAGTAGAGGTTGGAGAAAGTTGAAAGACCAAATACCTGCACATGAAACTTCAGTATCGCATAAAGATAACTATGTTACATGGAAATCAGCTAATAGAGCAGCACAAGCTGACAGTTCAACTGAAAACTTACTCCTGAATGAAATAAACACAGAAACTGATAACTGGAAAAAACTCCTTTAGTGCATATTGAATGTCATTCTTTTTCTTTCTGAATGGGGATTGGCTACATTAGATGTTGAGAGGGGTAACATTGAATTACTTCTTATATATATTCAAGAGATTTGTTATCAGTGGCACACAACGCTTTCTGAGTTCAAAGAGGTAGCACAGGGTATTGATATTTCATCTGAGTTTTGCACCAATTGCAGCCTACATCTCAATCTGATGCAGAAAGGCACTATCGAGTCAATGGGGTTTTTTGTTATTATTGACTCCATCAAATCTGGTCTTACATGTCAATTTGAGTCACTGTGACAAATCTGTACCTTTTTTGGATTCCTTTGGGAGTTCAGAGAACTAAGTGATGAAGATCTATATTCAGTGGCTGAATAGTTTCAACAAAGGAATAACGATGAAATTTCAAGAGATCTCTGTGATGAGATCGTCTTCCTGAAATGTATGCATTCCACCAACTTTAAATTGGACTTCAAGCCAAAAGAAGTGCTTCAAGAAATATTCAATCTTGGCCAGTCAACTGTATTTCCTAATATGACAATTGCATTACATATTTTTGTCAGTCTTCCTGCATCAGTGGCTTCAGGTAAATGCACATTCAACGTGTTAAAACAAGTAAAGAACTAGCGTTGTTCTACAATAGGACAAGAGCATTTGAATGGGCTCGCAATGCTTAACATGAACAGTGATGTTGCACCTAAATTAGATTTTTCTTCAATTGTAAACAAGTTTGCACACAACAAAGCCAGAAAAACACTCCTAAAATGAAGAGTTTTGCTTACAGTGGAAACTCACAGTTAAAGTTACATTTTTTGAAATATTCATGCTATTGGTATAATTACTTAATTGTTAATAAGTACATTAATGTCTCAGGGTCCGGGGCTGAGGCTGGGGCCTCTAAACTCAAAGTGACCTGGCCTCTGTCATTCTCTGAGAGGTCCTGTGTATTGTTAGTCAGAAATTTGATGTTAAGAATGGAATTTCTTCAGAAGTGCTCTGTGGAAGGGAGGCTGAGCTGAGCTGCTGGCTGTGGGAGGCAGATTAAACTGCAGGGAACTACAGAAGACATGGACCCCACACTGCAAATAGGCTGAAGTACCCATTGCACAGTATCTGTGAATTCCAGTACAGTGGAGGTGGGAGAAAAAAGAAATTTGCAGGGATACTCTACCCTTGCATCCCTGAAGCTAGTTAATATTGTATGACTGAGTTGTGAAGAACAGGACCAATAAGGGTCTGAATAGTTCTGTATGATCAATATGGTTTCTTGGGCTAGCCTCATGGGGAATACGTTACTGGATATTTTTGTGACTTTAATTCAAAAGTAAAGTGACTATAGTGAGACAAAAAAATCTTCCCTTTGTTATTTTCTTTCTTGTATAAGGTGCTTATTTATATCCTGAATTTTCTATGAGCTCCATGATGATGAACCTGTGTCTGCAGGTAACCTCCCTGGCTCTAGTGGGCCTATACATACATAAGAATGCAAGGCACAGAAGTCTGCCTGTGCAGACCTTTTTGGAAGATCAGAGCTGTAACAAGTGTGGTATAAATATCTTGATTATTGACAAAGAAATAATATTATTTCTAAGGCACTTCTCTATCCCAGTTCCAGGCCAGAATTCTTGTAGCCCTCTACAGCTCTTAGAAGCATCATGAAATAATATACAAGTATTCAATTAAAATAGTATTCTACTAGTTTATCTGGTGGTCCTTTCTAGCCTTAAATTCTACAATTCTATGAGACACTAAAAATTTGAAATAAGGTGGCGGGGGGTTGTTGGAGCTCAAAAAGGCAAAGAAGATTTGGGAGGGAAATGTAACATGGTGACCATAGCCCCCATTACAAAGCAATTTTCAAATGGTTGGGGGGGGGGGATTATTTTGGTGAAGAGAGTGTGTCAGATGTAAATCAAAGTTGACTGAACTCCATATCCTAAAGTAGGTGTATGTGATATGTAAGAGAAAAAATAGCACTAACAGAGTTGACATTAATAAGCAAGTATGATATATATTTTTGTGACCCAATGTCCTAAGAAACTGAAAATATTTTAAACAAAGCTTTTCTTCTAAATTACTGGCTTTCATCCAGTCCAGACCAATAATGACCAAATATTATTATCTAATATCTATTTTTTAATCAATATGGAAGGAGCTGTTGATCTCAATTCAGTTCCTAATGAACAGGTGTCCATTCCAAAAGAACCAGTATAATTTGTACCCAGTAGATAGACTTAACTGAGATGCTTATGACTAATTTAGCATGAAGTCTAAAGTGCTAATTCAGCAGAACATTTAAATACATGCTTGACTTTAAACACGTGGGTGAATGACTCCATTCCTCTTCAGAAAAGCACTTAAGTATGTGCTTGAGTGCTTTGCTGACTTAAACCCATTAATCCTTTAACAATAGTATGTTCCATTTACATAGTACATTTCATTTATAGATCTGCAGAGGTGATATCTGGTGGAGAAGTGGTAAGAAATTTGTCCTGCCAGTGACTCAGGTTTACTTTTTCTATGGATGAACCGATACCTACAGGACTCTCAATCTGCCACCTTTGAAAAGCACTAAAATAAAGTCAATGATATTGACAAAGCAGCATCAGTTTCCTAGCTTCTTGTAATTCTGTTTTTGCTTTGCTGTAATTTGAGGGCAGGAGTTAAAGAACTGCCTAGTTCCCAGATGTAAAGAAAAATATATGGAGGTAGGGGAAGTGACAAATGTCACTTAGGTAGGAGAAGTAAAAGTCATTTGAGAAAAATTGTCAAAAGAAATGTGTCTTCGTGATTATTTTCTCTCACATGAGGGCTTTCAATGAATGTGGTATGTTACTTGTTGAGAGAAAGCTAGAACTTACTTTTAGAGGACCTGGGGAGTTTGTTCTGACCACATTCTAGAACATGAACATATATCCTTGGAGGTGTTGTGAAGGTTATGGAATGACTGAAGGTAAAGATGGCACAGTCACCACTTATGTGGGAAAAAGGGATCTCAGGAATAGTTTCACAGAATCATAGAAGTTTAGGGTTAGAAGAGACCATAAGAGGTTATTTAGTCCAACCCCTGTTCAAAGCAGAACCATTCCCAGCCAGGGCTAAGTCAAGCGTGGCCTTAAAAACCTCTAAGAATGGAGATTCCATCACCTCCCAAGGTAGCCCATTCCAGTGCTTTACCACCTTCCTAGTGAAGTAATTTTTCCTAATATCCAACCTAAAACTCCTCCACTGCAACTGGAGATCATTGTTCCTTGTTCCGTCATCTGCCACCACTGAGAACAGCCTCTCTCTATCTTCTTTGGAACTCCCCTTCAGGTAGTTAAAGGCTGCTATCAAATCTTCTCTCATTCTTCTCTTCCATAAACTAAATAAGCACAGTTCCCTGAGCCTCTGCTCTTAAGTCATGTGCCCCAGTCTCCAAATGACTTTTGTTGCCCTCCCCTGGACTCTCTCCAATTTGTTTCACATCCTTTCTATAGTAGAGGTGGGTGCAAAAACTAGCTTCAATACTCCAGATGTCACCTCAGAAGTGCCAAATAGAGGGGAGTTATCACTTCCCTCAATCTATAGGCATATTGAGCTGCATTAGTAGGAACATTGCCTTAGCTTTTTTGACAACAAGGGCACACTATTGATTCTTGTCCACTGTAATTCCCAGGTCCGTTTTCTGAAGAACTGCTGCTTAACCATTTGGTCCCCAGCTTGTAGTACAACATGGGTTTCTTCTTTCCTAAGTGCAGGACTTTGCACTTATTCATGTTGAACCTCATAATAGTTCTTTTGGCCCAATCATCCAATTTGTCTAGGTCACTCTGGACCCTATCCCTATCCTCCAGCATATCTATTCGCTCCAGTTTAGTATCATTGACAAACTTGGATATATCACCTCCACCACTTTCCCCATATCCAGAGAGCCAGTTACGTCATTCACAGAAGGCAATTGGGTTGACCAGGCACGACTAGCCTTTGGTGAATCCATGTTGGCTATTCTTGATCACCTTCCACTCCTCCAAGTATTTCAAAATTAATCTAATTATTGACACTGATACCTTATATTATCACCTTCCTATATCTGAGTTCCCCAAATCCTTCCATCAACTATTAACACTATAGCAGTTGTGTAGATATTTTAATAGATTATATTTGTAGTTTCCTGATTTTCCTTTATTAAAATATTATAGGTATCATTAATCTTTCTTTTGGATTTTATGTAATGCAAAGGTCTTGACCATTTACGTTTTCTGTGTCTCAATTACCCATCATATATATAGTAGCCCAATGTCTGTGACTGTAACGCTGAAACGCTGGCTGTTCCCTCTGGGTGGCACTGTTGCCTCCTGTTGTGGCACATGGCTGACTTCTGCTCTGCTCAGCTGGGCCGCCACACAAGAGCAAGCAGCGCAAGTGGCCATTTGGGGTCCACGCTTCTCAAACGGCCGCTTGCGCCGCTTGCTCCCGTGCAGTCGTCCAGCTGAGCGGTGCAGAAGTCAGCCGAGATCCACGGCTGGAGGCAACAGCGCCACCCAGAGGGAACAGCCAGAGGGCGGGGCTGGATGAGCGTGCCTCTCTGACGTGAGGAAAGGGTGCCGGATTCAAAAGGAGGAAAGTGGAATAGACACAGAGGACGCAGAGGAGACAGAGAGGAGAACGGAGGAGGTGGAGGACAGCGAGAGAGAGAGTGAGAGAGACACAGCAGGAGGAGGAGAAGAGAAACAGAGAGTGAGAGGCGGGAGGGGGTGAAGAGAAAGAGAGAGAGACGGAGAGAGAGGCAGGAGTCAGATGAGAGCTGAGAGAGAGAGAGGGTGAGGCAGTAGAAGGAGAAGAGAGAGAGAGGCCGTTTGTGTTGCTTGCTCCCGCGTGGCGGCCTGGCTGAGCAGTGCAGAAGTCAGCCAAGTGCCACAGCAGGAGGAGAAGGGGGGTGGGGCGGTGATGTACATGCACATGGGGTGGGGCCTAGACGAGCGTGCATCCCTGATGGAGGCAGGAGGGGGAGAAAAGAAAGAGAGCAATGGAGAGAGAGGCAGAAGGAGGAGGAGAACTGAGAGGGAGAGGCAATTGGAGGGGGAGAGAGAGAGGAAGAGACATGGAGCAAGAGACCAGAGGGTCAGGAGAAAAGACCGATGTGGAGGAGAGATCTGAAAATACTGTCTTATGATGGGCTAATTGGCTAGTTTGTAAAATAATAATACAATAATTATAATACTTTTAATTTTTTTTACCTTTTATACATACACTGCAAAGTCTTAAAGGCATATGACATTTGATAGTATGTTTGTGCATCAAACTAGGGCTCTGATCTTGGTTGAGGCTTCTAGGCAGTACTGCAACACAAATACATACATCAATAAATAAAAGCAATGTAATAATAGTGACCAATTGCTGTCATTAAAGAGTCCAGATATATTTCTCTTCTCGGTATTTGTTGTAGACCCTAATTTCCAGGGCAAATTCCTATTTGGATACATTCCATTTCCTTAATTCCTTGTACAGTTTCAAGGGACTACTGCATTTTTTAAAATTCCTGCCCCAAGTTGTCATGTACTATTACTCTGTGCTCTTAAATACCCATCCTATTTCATTCGATTATTTTATACATTTCAGTGGTGGTTAGAAATATAAAGCATTAGTTAGTAAAACATTCAGGGATCTTTTAGGATGGAAGATGCCATAGAAATGTAAAATGATATTCTTATTATTCTAATTATCCTAATACATGGCCACTAGAACCATCCCAATAAAAAAATTGCTGTAGTTGAACACTGTTTCTATCGACTTATTTGATTTATGGAGCATTATCATTTTTTCATTGTGGCATTATTGAAAATTTGGCTTCCAGTTTTGTTCCTCTTTAATTGATAAAATTCCAGCTGACTTGCAGGAAGGGCGCAGTCCTATGCTTCATTCTGCAATCATCCATAATGTAAATTAGTTATGAGACACTGAATCATCCTCTAATATGGCCCAATGTAGAAGTAGGCATCCCAAAGCTCTCTCTGGCTGGGGTTCCAGCATACGAAAAGAATCTGTTCATTTCTATGAGATGCTAAAATGAATTGCTAAGACTGACTCCTTAACTAAATTGCTTCTTAGGGTATGTCTATAGTAGGCAATTATTTCAAAATAACTTATGCGTCCACACTGCAAGGCAGTATTGAAATAACTCAGAATTATTTTGAAATACTGCGTCCACACTCATTGGAGCCTACATCAGATTTAAAGCCCCTGGAAGCACTCTAGGGAGGGCACCAGGAAAAGTACTTGCTGAGGCTTGCTGAGGCTAGATGAGACACATGCTTATAGGGGCTCCTCTCTATGGCCGCATTCACACATCACTCCTCCACTGCCTGCCCCCTTGTGGGACACCAAACTCTTGCAGACACCACAGCATGGACACCATGAAGCCGGAGCTGCTGCAAAGCAGTGCCAGGCTCACAGAACTTCTGCATGTGGAAGGCCACCTTCCTGGAGCTCTGCAAGTGGCTCACCCCTGCCCAACCCGCATGTGACCTGCCATCCCCGTGCAGAAGTGTATCGCCATAGCGCTCTGGAAGCTCACCACACCAGACAGCTACCACTCGGTCCAGAACCAGTTCGATCCATGGCCAGAGCTGTGCTCCTGCAGGTAGTGAAGGCCATTAATAACATCTTGTTGTGAAGGGCCACCACTCTGAGGAATGTCCACATCATCATGGATGACTTTGCTGCCATGGGCTTCCTCAACTGCTCGGGGCCATAGACAACACTCATATCCCCATCCTGGCCCCCAACCACCATGCCTTAAACTATATCAACAGGAAGGGGTACTTCTCTACTGTGCTGCAGGCCCTGGAGCACTACAAGGGATGGTTCATGGTCATGTATGTCAGCTGGTCGGGAAACGTGCACTATGCCTGCATCTTCCGGAACTCCTGTCTGTTCCACTTTTTCCACTAACCGCATCATCAGGGTTGGGGTCATGGGCATGCCGATCTGTATCCTGGGTGATGCAGCCTAACCCTTGCTCCCCTGGCTGATGAAGCCCTACACAGGCAGCCTGTACCCCACCAAGGAACATTTCAATGCCAGGCTGAGCAGGTGCTGTAGTGGTTGTGGAGGGTGCCTTTGGCTACCTAAAGGGGAGCTTCAGGAGTCTCCTCACCTGCCTGAACCTGAGTGAGCGCAACATCCCCTATGTGGTGGTAGCCTGCTGTGTGCTCCACAACCTCTATGATAGCAAGGGGGAGACTTTCCTGGGGGCTGAAGCTGAACAGCTGGCCAGGGCCAGGGCTTACAAGCTGAGGCACTGAGGGAGAGTTTCAGCCAAGGCCACCTGTGGGACTCTTCCCCCAGGCCTCTTCACAAGGGGTCCCTTCACAAGGCCTTTGTTCCCCAACCTCTCCCTTCCCCTGCCCTCCCTTCCCACATCTCCCCTCCCCTGCAGAGCAAATAAAGAAGCCACTTTTTTTTGGAAAAAAACAACTCTGTTACTCTGTGTGTTGGGGGAATATACAACAGGAGAGAAATTGGGGAAAGAACCTGGGGATGGGAGGAGGGGAGCTCAGGGATGGGGCTGGGACTGGTGCCTGCCTTGGCTGCTTGGAAAGTTTCAGCTGCCTGAGTGGTCCCAACGTCATGTGTTCTGGGGCCTGGCAGTCCCGGGAGGGAGGAGAGGCTAGGAGAGGAAGCCAAAGGGGGGGGGGTGGGATCAGGGCCAGGGAGTTGGGTGGGGAGGGGACAGGGATGTGGCTGGTGGCCTTCTCCATGCACTCAGTCATGCGCTCTATTACATAGGTGAGAGAGGTGCACATAGCTTCTTGGTGGTGCTCCAGCTGATAGCAGAAGCCTTCCACTGCTCCCAGTCAGCCCAGTGCTCCTGCTGGTCAGCAGTCGGCTCCTGGCACTCCTTGTCAAGCCCCCAGATGAGGGACTGGAGTCAGGCCATCAGGTCCCGCAGCAGGTCTTCCTGGGTTTGCTTCCTCTGGCGGATCCCGCGGAGTCGGGAAGATGGTTTGGGAGGTGGTAGACACGGCACACTCACAGCTGGGTCCGCTGTGAAGGAAAGTTACAAGGGCAGTCATCCCAGGAGACACTGCGTACGCAGCCTAGTCTTAACCTCTGCTCCGACACCAAACATCTTGGTTCAGATGATGGCAACGTGTTTCAAGCAAGGCCATATGTTGCCTAGGCAGTGGGGACTTTCCTGAAGAGGCATGGATGTCCCAAGGGAGCTTCACTACACCCTTGTCCCGGGGACAAGCAGGCATGGGACAATGTTGATTAGGCCAGGAGTTTGCATGTGGGAGGGGGGGATGGGGCAACTCGGCTGTTTTCTGTGTCCCACATACACCAGATCTGACACTGGCGACATTCTGCAGAGAGAGAACTTCCCTCACTGTTTGCTGGAAGAGGAAGGTATTGGGGAAGGGGTGTGTGAGCGGCGGATGCTGCTTGTCGGAGAGTGCTACTGGGGTCCTCTTTCTCCCTTCTGGCAGGTTCCCATGCAGGGGATCAGTGTCCTCTTCCTCCACATTGCCATGCTTGACCGGGAGCAGAGGCTTACTCGCAAGCTGTCTCCTGCCACCAGCTGTGTATAGGGAAAGTGATGGAACTCACCTGAAGTGCCTTCGCCAGGACTGTCCGAGGCCTGGGAGACATCCTGGGAGGGGGGCTGGCTCCAGGGTGAGGAGCAGGTCCTGGCTGGTGGTCATGGTGGCCTAGTTGGCCTGCTCCTTCTCCTCGTCATGATCTTCTACAATCCCCCCCTTGTGGAGGCTGATGCCAGGTGTGCCCTTGCTGTACTCGATGATGATGCGGGGTGTGTGTGACTGCCCCGCCTTCCAGGATGGCATTGAGCTGCTTGTAATAGCATCAGCTGTGAGTGTTCTGAGCTGTCCCAGAACATCCTCACTGCTCTTTGGCCTTGTAGATCTGCCAGAGCTTTTTTATTTTCATGCAGACCTGGTTGAGGGCCAATGCATGACATTGGCATTCCTCCTCTGGTGCGGAGATCCTGGAAGTTGGTCTCCTTGCCCAGACTTTGATGTGGTCCAGGATCTCTACACCAATCTAGGCTGGTGCCCTCTTTTGTCCCTGGCTAGGGGCAGCTGAGGGTGCTGTGGGAGCGCAGGCAGCCATGGAAAGGTCAGAGGGAGTGCTGGGATCGGACATGGCTCCTGGGATGGGAGCTGTGTACCACTGGGCTGTGAAAAGTCCACACATGCCGCAAGCCCTTTTCCTCTGCTGCCTGCTGCTTTAAGCTCTGCAGGAGAAAGGGAACATTGAAGATGTCATGTGCATGGCCAGAGCAGCCACAAGTGCAGCTGTGAGAGGCCTCTGGAGGCCAATTATTTTGAAATAGCAGCAGCTGAGTGTCCACACTCACGCTATTTTGAAATAATAATTTCAAAATAAGCATTATTCCTCATGGAAAGCAGGAGTTATTTATTTCAAAATACCCAGCCTCTTATTTTGAAATAACAGGCTTGGTAATGTGGATGCTCCACTTGTTATTTCGAAATATGGAGAGTTATTTTGAAATAATTCCCTAGTGTAGACCAAGGCATAGGCACCTTATCCACTGTGACCATATTTACAACATAGACATGCAATCTCAAAACTACAGCTTAAACTGCAGAGAAACCAATGGTTTCTCGCTAATTACTCGACATGCTTTTTCCCGTCAGAGATGTGCTTTATAACTTGTTATGACTAAGCTCTGAGAGAGATCTTCATGATGAGGGAAGATTTATGATCCAGGAGACATTTATATTTCCTTTTTTTATTTAGGAAACTGTAAGCATTGGTTACAGCTACAGTTGTAACATGAGCTCATCAAATAAAAATGGAACTGCAAAATTGCTCTGAGATGTATTTGTGTATGCATGCATATTGTTATAAAACAGAAAATCCTGAAATGAGAGAAGGAAAAGTTCACATTTCATTCATACCTTCCTCTCCCATTGGTAATTACTTTGGTATAAAAAGGTGTGCTCAGCTGTAAAAAAAGCCTGGGTTACTCATATAGCATTGCTATGGAAGAAGGGGGTCTTCATGCAGAGAATATGACGCTAGCTCTGATATGCATGCTGACCACTAGCTCAGACTGGTATATTGACAGATATGCCATCATCCTAACAGATGGTCATGAGTAGGGGATGCCAAAATATTATAATCAGGAATCCTACTGTCAAATATATTTTATCCCCTTGCTTGTGAGCGGCCATATTAATGGATAATATGGCATACCTTTATTACTCCAGCTGAGACCTACATTAACTTTAAAAAAATCAGATAATTTTGGATTAGTGTTCTTTGCACTGCACCAAAATGAACAATAGTCAATCCTCCATTTTTTGTCAAAGGCTCTAAGAATCTTGCTACCGCCATGTTCTGCGGGATAGTCCAATTTCCTCTGAATAGGTTAAAAAGTATAAATATGTAATGCTCTACACAGTGGCTCAGTATGGACTTTTCAGGAGGGTAAAACTGCCCAAGCTGGAAGGGAAAAATGCTACTACAAAATACTAGCAAAGATAGTTACTAAGGTCTTGATTTAGCAAGGTACTTATCAGCTTCTGAATACCTGTAAGCATGTGAGTTGGGGCTGTTAGATTTAGATTATTTTAGCAATCGAGTAGTCAATAGAATTTGTATTGACTACTCGATAGGGGAAGGCAGTCCCACTCAGTCATGGCTCGTGCCGAGACCAAAACCTGCTGGGGTGCTGCAATTTAAAAGGCAGTAGGAGCCATGCAGCCTGCCCCCGGCTCCTACTGCATTTTAAATAAAGCAACAGCGGGGTTTGGTCCACAACCTAGCGTGAGCAGGGACTAAACTGGGCTGCCTGCCTGCCCGGCTTACTAGGAGACAGTGCCAACTTTTAAGCTGGCTCACTTCAGCACCGTCTCCTGTTCCCCCCCTTGCTGCCTCTGATATGGGGGAGGGGGAAATGCAAGTAGCTTATCAGATTGTCGACTAATCAACTAGGGTATGTCTACACTACCACCCAAGTTCGAACTAGGGTGGTTAATGTAGTCAATCGAAGTTGCAAATGAAGCCCGGGATTTGAATATCCCGGGCTTCATTTGCATCTTGCCGGGCGCCGCCATTTTTAAATCCCCGGTAGTTCAGACTCCGTGCCCGCGGCTACATGCGGCACGGAGTAGGTAGTTCAAATTAGGCTTTCTAATTCGAACTACCATTACACCTCGTTCCACGGTACTCCACGAGGAGTAATGGTAGTTCGAATTAGAAAGCCTAATTTGAACTACCTATTCGGTGCCGCGTGTAGCCGTGGGCACAGAGTCCAAACTACCGGGGATTTAAAAATGGTGGCGCCTGGCAAGATGCAAATGAAGCCCGGGATATTTAAATCCCGGGCTTCATTTGCAACTTCGATTGACTACCTTAACCACCGTAGTTCAAACTAGGGTGGTAGTGTAGACATACCCATACTCTCTTACATCCCTAATGTGAGCACTCCCACTAAAGTCTATGCACTCATTCATGTACTTAATGCTACACCAGTGCTAAGAACCTAACTGAATCAGGGCCTAATCACTTTCCTCATTTGGGGCTTAATTCAAGCCCAACAATGGCAAGTCTATTGACTTTAGTAGATTTTGGATCAGGTCCTGGATGAATCATCTTTCTTTTTATTTGCAATATATTGGTATGCATGAAAACTATGTGCTAGTTTTTGAATAAATACATTCTGAGCCTTAAGAATCATGGTTACGTTGGAGTTTATATGCATAAAAAAGGCTGTTTCCACAGCTTTCTGGTCACCATGATTTTCTGATATGTTACATCATGTTTCCTCTGATACCTTTTGCATAGGTTGTAGAGCATACTAATAATGAAGGGAGCCATAAAAAATCCACAACAGCTGTAATTTTTGCACAATAGTAAGTTCAAATTACAAAATTAATGCGTGTGTTTTTATTCCAACAACTTTCTAATGATGGACATTCACCAACAATGCCTTCAAAGCAATTCTGAAAGAGAGGCGATTAGAACACAGTTGTATCCACCCCTAATTTATGTGTGTAGTTGTTAAACAGGATGGAAAATCCAACTCAGATCTTCTCCCTTTCAATCTATGGAACTCAATCACTTTTAAATAACCATTCCCCTATGTTCCCTATTGATAGCAATGTTTACAGTCTCTCTCTATGCATCTTTCTTTAGGTTGACTATTAGCTTGTCAGAACAAATGTTCAATGAAAAATTACTACTGTAGCTGTAACTATATGAAGAGGATCTTCATATAGTTTAATTGGCAATCAAACTGTAGGAAAAATCTATTTTTCCTCCTAAATTATGTCAGGATTTTGCTGAATCTATATTTACTTTCAAAATTAAAGTATTATTTAGTGATCTAAAAAGTTCTATACAGTATTTAAATCTATAGAAAATATGTCTATACGTTATAGAGAAATCTACATACAAAAATGTTCTGTATGCTTAGATTATAGGTTATAAACCAGACTTAATCTTCCTAAAAGTAGGCACTTAAAATAGCCTGAGTTTTGGTCAAAACTAGTGACAGCAGTTACTATCAGCTACTGAATGACTTAAGTGAAATTCTTATTTGCAATAAACCTATCAGATTCCATATACTGCTATACATACCAAATCATATGGTATTCCTTTTCTGGAATGGAAGTAGCTTCTGTCTTCCTTGTTCTTCCTTATCTGCACCACTTCAAAGAAATATACGATCTAGGTTTGTAAACAATTGTTGGAAATTTCCTCCCAGCATAGAGCTCAACTACAGTCTCATGCTCTGAAGAGGAAGCCTATTAACTGTGTTTATCATAAATCCCTCTAAATGGAAAAATAATATTCCACTTCCCTGTAACAAGTTGCTAAAGAAGGCCAGCAGAATTTTGGAGGATGCTAGCCACTATTAGCTAGGTTGTAAGTTCAAGTAGCTGTTTCATTTATTGTGCTCTAATGTATTTGTGAACTACAGTGATCAGGGATGGACTACAGTTTTCTTCATCCTTTAGAAGTCATCTTGAGCCACTGCAACTGTCCTCCCTGACACTAGCTCCAGGCAGTATATGCTGATGTAGGCCCCATCCTCTTTGCTCCTGAGCCAACAATTTTCATCCATAATGTGCTGGCTGATTCAATAGGAACTCTATATCTCTCTAAAGCCAGTTCATTATTTCCCTGAATATCCAGGGTACGGAGGAGGTGGTGGATATTGCATTGAAGTCTGTGGAGTTGGAGTATAAGGCGGAGGTAGGTCTGCTGGGTATTCCATCTCATATTCATAGTTATATGGTGGAGGAGCCACTGAAAGTGAACAAGAAGAACAATTAGTTTGAAAAGTATAATTTATCCCCATCAATATGATTTAGGTGATGAAAGTATCCAGTTAGCTCTACAAACTGTGGGACAAAGCCTGAAGTCTTCTTTTGAGTGTTTCTCGGCAGGATTTTACCTGAATAAGACCAAGTGAAAACTGGGAAGAACTTTAGGCTTTGGGCTTACATGTGATAATGCTACTATCTAACAAAGAGATTTGCTGGCTGGAGGTTTTTGAAAATTCTATTAAAATTATTCACTATTTTGTCCCTTCAAACCAGCTCTACCTGCTGTCAATTTTATAGAATAGGGTCTATCCCAGAAAGCATACATCTGCAGCTCTTACTATTTATTTACATCATGGTAGCATCTGAAAACCCCAGCTGGTGTCAAGGCTCCATTGTGCCATGCAAATACGCAGAAAGACACAGTCTATGCCCCAGCATGTGGTTCTTCACAGCACCACATCTCCTCATAGAGATGTCCCAGCTTGACACTACACTGAAAAGAGGTCGGACAGACTGACGAGCGTGAGTGGATGTGAACCCGGATGTGTGCACTACAGGGGAAAATCAGATTCTACTGCAAAGGAGAAATAATGGCACTTCCTCCAAATTTACTCAGAGCTGAAGTGGAGGCAGAAGGAAACATTGCCACTACAATCTGAGGGGTGGGGAAGGAAAGGGAAGAAATATTTTCTCAGAGCCTACTTCATTTCCTAAACACTGCTCTTGCTGAAACATAAAACCCTCCCCAGAAAGGATGTTCATAACAGGGATAAGGAAAATAGAAAACTAATAATTAATGCCTCTTACTGAGAAAAGCCTTGTGGTGGTAAAGTCTAGAGCCTCCATTTTGTTTTTGTGAACTGGGGTGACTATTAGATACCAGCATTGCTCTTTAGCAATTTGTAATTTTTTTCTTCACCCAGCACGCAGTCAACCTGTGGAACTCCTTGCCAGAGGATGTTGAGAAGACCAGGTCTTTAACAGGGTTCAAATAAGAACTAGATAAATTCATGGAGGTTAGGTCCCTCAATAGCTATTAGTCAGTATAGGTAGGAATGGTATCTTTAGCCTTTGTTTATCAGAGACTGGAAATGGATGACAAGAGAAGGATCACTTGATGATTACCTGTTCTGTTCACTCCCTCTGGGGCATCTGGCATTGGCCACTGTGGGTAGACAGGATACTGGGCTAGATGGACCTTTGGTCTGACCCAGTGTAACTGTTCTTATGTAATTGAGAATTCTAATGAGTCCTAGCATGCTCTTTGTTACCCAACTCTCTATGTCGTGCAAAGCAACATTGCTATAATGAGGCTGATTATAGCCGTTTTGTGCAGCTGAAAAGTACAGATGTGAGTGGGAAAATGGATACAATGCAATGGGAGACTGCAATATGGATACATGCACAAATACTAACCATATAGTGAAATGGGGAGGTTGTCTGGCAAATACAGTTTAAGCTGAAGTGGTATTACTTGTGCTGCAGAACCCCAAAATGGTATGGAATACCATTTGTAAGGCAAGGGGGAATTTCTGTAATGCATCATGACTGATTTATATATATATAGAAAACACACAAAACCCTTTGCAGGTAATTCCAATAAAGTTGACAAAATTAGACCATAAAATAAGACACACTTCACTAGTTATAGGCAACTTTATAACATTAGCCCAGGTCACACAATTAATACAAAAATACAACTGCTATAACGAAATATATCCTAGAATACTTGAGAAGCTGACTGAGGAGATATCAGAGCTATTAGTAATTATCTTTGAAAAGCCATGGAAGATGGGAGAGATTCCAAGAAGACTGGAAAAGGGCAAATATAGTACCCATCTATAAAAAGAGAATAAAGACAACCCAGCCAGCTTAATTTCTGTACCAGGACAGATAATGGAGAAAATAATTAAGAAATCTATTGACAAACATCTGGAAGAGAAGGTGATAAGAAAAAGCCAGTGTGTATTTATCAAGAACAAATATTGTCAAACCAACCTGATAGCTGCACTTAACTAAATTCTTACTGTAAACAAGGGGGGAGGAGCACCGATCACCTGCAACTCCAACACCTCTAATCCTGATCTAAATGGGAGGCCTTAGAGTGGGGAAGCAGATGCTGGAGAGCGACCCACCTAACATTCACCATGCAGCAGTGGATCATGCCCCAGGGAGATGGGCTTGGTACCCTGTTCTTGGTGTTGTAATGTGGGGGTCAGGGCTACAGCAGTACCACTCAGGTTTGCAGCATTAGTGGAGGGATCATGATTTCTGTAGGTAAAATTGACTCTGTGAAACCCCCCTAAAATCGTCACTGCTGTGAAATCATAATGATTAAAAAATATAGCTCTACAATGAACATTTCCTATGGAATTCTTTGGCTATGTTATGAAAGAGTAACTTAGCATCCTCACCTGGATAGGTGCTGATGGTGTTGATGTGCGTCGTTCTGATGACCCCTACTCGAGTTCCCCGGTTGTTCTTCATACACATGCAGACACAGATGGTGATGCCGGCAATCACCCCCATTATAAACACAATGCCAAACACGATTCCTGCTATTGCTGTGCCTCTGCAATGTAAGAGGAAATATGCAGTCAGTTTCAGCCAAAGGCAGTTTAAAAAAGGAAATCCTTTTCTCGTCAGTTGTTCCTAATTTTTAAAAAAATGCATACTGATGACTGGAAATATCACATAAATCAACCCATCATTGTATCGAAGCAAACAAGAAGATCCAAAAGCTTCCAAGGGTAGCCAAGTTAGTCTGTACAGGATAAACTTAAAAAACAACAAATGGTCTGGTAGCACATTAAAGACTAACATGTAGATGGTATCATGAGCTTTCGTGGGCACAGCCCACTTCTTCAGATGACCACAGTATTAGATGTCCAGAACTAAAATAAACAGGGGAGAAGGGAAAGGGGACGGTGGAGGGAGGGAGAGAAGGAAAAAATGGAAGGGGGAAAAACAAGAAGAGGCAGTGGGTATAAAAATATCAAGGGGAAAGCTGAGCTGGAATATAACAGGAAAAACAAATAGTCTACTTATAGCTTTCCCCTTGATGTTTTTATACCCACTACCTCTTCTTGTTTCCCCCTCTCCCATTTTTTTCCTTCTTTCCTCCCCCTCTTCTCCCCTATTTATTTTAGTTCTGGACATCCAATACTCTGGTCATCTGAAGAAGTGGGCTGTGCCCACGAAAGCTCATGATACCATCTGCATGTTTTGTTAGTCTTTAAGTGCTACCAGATTATTTGTTGTTTTTTAAGTTTATTTATGAAGAGCCAAGACACAAAATGAAACAATTAACTCAAATTCACCCAGTACAATAAGCTAGGTTGTTCTCTCAATTTACTATATGTTAAATTGTCCCATTCTAGGGCATACATACATGACTTTCAAATATTGTGCAGATTACTTTTTCCTTCTCCTTCTTCATATTATGCAGTCCTCCCCCTTCCCCCGCCCTGAAGGTTTCACTATTCTTTTCTCTTAGGAAAAGTTAAAGTTTCCCATAGTAATTCCAAAGGCATCCCAAGGTGCTTGCCTGGCATGGTTCCATTTGCATTGTTCTTTGTATTTGCTATATTTGGGGTTACAACATTTTCCTAATGCACAAAACTGTGTGTTTGTCCAGTTCTAGGCTCACAGATTAGGAGAATCTATTGTGAACAATAAGAAGCAAATTCAATGTGGTCGTTCTTTCTGAATTTTTGGGGGCAGCCAGCATGTATATTTGCACAATGATTAAAATAAAACAAAACAGTCATAGGTGCTCAGTTCACCCCACTTATCTCTTCCTCACAGTGATTAATCAGAATGTAGTTCCAAACTATTTGGATGAAGGAAGCCCTGTTGCAGCTTGGGTCAAAATTCTTCTTTTAGGTATACATGAAGAGCTCCAGATATCAAGGACTGAAATGGCCTCTTCTGATACACCTTAGACTCTTGTTAGTCTGTGCAGTGAGTGAAGCATGCACAATGTATGATAGTTACAACTTCTGTACACAGAAAACACAGTTTATTGAATATTTGTGCATCATTTTACTTTCAAACCAGGACTCTAGATAGTAATCTTGTGGATTCTGTAATATATATTTTATCCAATATAATTTGATAGTTTGATCAATAACAGGTAAGCTACACTAGGATATATTACAATGCAGAGAATAAAAAAATTTACAAAAACCCGATGGTTGATAATAAGGTTTATAACACACTGGTTTTCATACACAAATGTCAACACAAATAATTAGAAAGCATGTCAAAATATTAAGTGTCCAGCTGCTACAGCTGGGATCAATGAAAACTGCAAGAACCCAACTCTTCTGAAAATTCTATGTATTTAGGAGTCTAAAGATCCAGGGACCTCTCTCGAGCCACAAAGGGGGCTTAAGCTCAGTGTTTTGTGGTCAGGGGAATCCTCAGCCCCTACTGAGGCACCCAGGCTCTTTATACAATGAACGAGGCGTCTCAGGTGCCTGTGAATGAGACTCACAGAGACCATCACACCCAGAAGACACATAGGCTATGCCCTCAATTAGGCTGATGTCCTCAAAGAGAGTTAAATGCCTGACTCCCCTCAGGAATCAGTCACAAACCCTCTCTTGACAGCAGGCACCTAAGCTCTTTCTCACAAAACTCAGTGGTGGTGGCCCCTTCACTGGCTGATAGCCTGGCACTTAGCAGGCTTGCTCAGGCAGTGTGGGGGATGCAGATGCAAGTCCCAACTCTACCTGTCTTGAAAGAAGGCTTCCTGAATTCCAAGTGTGCCTCAAAACTACCAGACAATGGGCTCTTCTGGGGTGGGTCTCTCCATCTCTCCTGTTGAAGCTATGCCATTTTCTCATAACATATCTTTATGGTTATTACAGCAGGGACTGGAATCAGGGTTTCCCAGGACTGTGGCCTCACCATTAGACTACAGAGTCATTCTCTCTGGCCCAGTGCATATGTAAAGTATTTTAGAAAACATTAAAAAAGCACTCTCCCAAGATGCGAAAGACCTTAGCTTCAGGTACCTGATCTGAATTACTCAGAGGGCAGATTTAAATCTCACTCTCTCATGCTCTAACAACTGGACTACTGGGTCATAATAAGTTCAGGGACAACTCTTCCATGTTCTGTAGGGGGCCCAATCCTGTAGTCAGCCTTCAGGAATATCTGAGAGAGCAGGCTCTGCACCTGAGATAGGCAGGGAATTGCCTAGTCTGAGAATCCTGCAGGGTTTATGTGGTGAACAGCTCAGTGGTGTCAGGAATTAGATTGCCTTTCTGTTGGTGAGGATGCACCTTTATCGGTGCAAACAGAGTCGCCTAATGACTTTATGCACCTACAAGTTTAGGCAGCAGTTGTGTAGGAGTTCTGAAGGTTTGCATTTTAGATTTAGGTGTTTAAAGTTGTAATTAAGTGCTTAAATCTCTGCTGATCTAATCCTTAGTGTTCACCAGCAGGGGTCGGTATTCGACTTAAACTCAAGCACAGAAATGTGATACATAGGAGGCCCTTATTTGTAACATAAGAGAATGTTGCAACATTAGAATATGTGAAGAGTTCTTCCAGTTTTCGAGTTCATCCAGTTCTTGCTGGAAGCAATTTAGGCACTTTTGGAACAATAGGTGCATTAAAAAAATTTACAATTCTGGAAAGATGTTAGTGAGATATTCTTTCATTTACAAAGAGTTTTCTTATGACACTACCAAAAATAAGACCAAACAAAAAGCAAAGGCATAATGAGAGCTCCATTTATTATAAACAACTGCAGAACTGTGAATGCTTCCATTTTAACCAGTAAGTGGATTAATCATTGTGACCTTGCCCGGGACTGCAATATCAGAACCTTGTGCTTAAACTATGTCCTAGGAGGGCAAAACAGCACCTGGAATCAAACAACCCCAGACTTCTGGCTACAATTTTAGTGTTTTTTTTCCATTTGTATATGCAAAGAGGGTCTCCCACATTAATTGTTCAACAGTAACATTCCAAATGTACAAATCTGCTCTACCATACTCATTCACTCAAGCTCTTGAGATTAATAAAAATTTACTATTTTTTCATTATAAAAGTGTACCAGTGGAAGGTGAGCCAAACCACTGTTAAAAGAATAAAGGCCAGTCCCTGCCCCCTAAAAACTCTCCCCCAATCTCAAAGCAAAGAACCACCCACCTCTCTAGAAACAGCAATTGATCTATAATTGCAACAACATAAATACGGTGGGCCAGAATCTGAACTCTTTATGCAGAGTTAATACTTTACAACATCAGGGTTATGTCTACACTACAGTGTTAATTCGAAATAGCTTATTTTGAAATAATGCATCTACACACAAAATGCATTTCCAGCAGGGCACCAGGACAGGACTTACTGTGTGGGATTGCTGCCTGAGGCTATCTGAGGTCTGTGCTTAAAGGGAACCCCCTGGACAGCCAGTTCTCAGGTTTCCCTGCTTGCTTGTCTACCTCGATGAGGGACAGCAAAACATTTTGTCTCTGCGTGGTCTTGTTGTCCTCACTCGGGACACCACAGCACTCTGCAACATGGAGCCAAAGCTTCCCCTGGGCACTCTGGTGCTTTGCTGCAAGCCTGGATGCTCTTTCTGCAGGCTGCCATCCAGGAGGTCCATTTGGGGGCTGTCAGTATCCAAGAGGCCCTGTGGGAGAGCTTCCACCCTGAGGAGCACTAAGAGCCTCCCTGATCCGCCCCACTGGGGGCTTGTGCCTCATTCCTCCCTCACATCATTCTACTTACCCCTCCCTAACCCCCCTTCCTGATGTCAGATAAAATACACGTATTTTCATGAACACAAACTCTCTTTATTTAACAAAACTGGGGGGAGGGATGAAACTCTGGTGAGACTGGGGAAAGGAGGTGGGAGAGGGGAAAAGAGAGAGTGGGAGAGAGGAGGGGGAAACCTGGGCAGAGGGAGCTGGAAGGGGGAAGCAAGGAGAAGAAGGGAGAGGGTAAGCTCAGGGCTCAGTTGTGAGAGTCTCGCCGGACCAACTTGTTTTTCATGTAAACCTGCCCCTGGGTTCACATGTGGCCTTTGGTGGCCAGGCTGGCAGCTATCCTCCCATAGATGGTCGCGTTCCTCCATCTAGTGCGGAGATCATGGACGTTGGGGGCATCCCCCCCAAACCTGAATAAGGCCCATGATCTCCATCTTGGACCAGGAAGGCGCCCGCCTTCTCTGGATCCTGGCAGGCTCCTGGGAGCTGGCAGACTGCTCCTGGGGAGCGGTGGAGGGCTGGCTGACAGTGGCTTGCTGGCTCATGTTTGGGGCCATTGGGTCGGGGGCAGTGACTGCTGGCTCTGGGCTGGCAGGCTTGGAGCTGGCACAGGCACTGTGGCCAGAGTCTACCCCTTTAAGGGCTCTGGGGGGGGGGAGGGACGACAGAGAGGAGTGTTCTTTGTTGTGGCTGGAGTGGCCACCAGGGCACCCTGGGAAGGCTGGAGGCCCCCTATTTCGAAATAAGTGTCTACACAGAGCTTATTTTGAAATAGCTATTTGGAATTTATTTCAATTTTATTCTGAAATAGCGGTTTGGTTGTGTAGACGCTTGGAAAGTTATTTTGAAATAAGGGCTGTTATTTCGAAATAACTTTGCTGTGTAGACATACCCCAGCAGAACTGAGATCAATGGGATTAATAATGGAGTTTGGTAAAATCATGTGTGGTAAAATCTGTCCAAACACCTGAATGAGGAGCAAATGATATTAGTGTTCAGATATGATAATGATACTTAGCCCTTGTCTATACTTAAAAGTTTCCTGGGATAACTATGTCCCAGGATAATGCTTGTGTAGATAGTTATAATTGCAAAAAAAAGTGCTTTTGCAAATATAAGTTTCAGTGTGAAAGCTAAAGTAAATCAAAAGTTCTATGTTAGTACTAGTAGGCCTTTTATCAGTAGACTAAGTCATAACCCCCCCCACCAAAAAAAATACACCCGTAACCAACACAGTCCTGCCAGCTAAACTTTTATGTATAGACCTGGTTTTAGATTCTATGATAATGAGCCCAAAAATTGCCTCGATATCTAAACATTTTTGTTTCTATTTATGAAGTCAGGTTTTGTATAAAAGTGGTGTTTATTAGATAGTTTGTCAGTGAGAACATGAGACATAAAGAAGAAACTGCTTAACTTAAAATGGCTTCTTTGATGAAACAGCAGGTGATCCAAGTCTGCTGAATCAAGACCCACCGGCCATATATTTCATATTGTCATGTGAGCCAAGTACTTCAATTATTAAAAAAAAAAAGATTAAGAGGATCTTGAAGAGAATGTAACAGCATTAAAGTTCTATTTGCTAATCAGCTGAACAACATCAAAAAGAAACATGCTATGAAGAGGTCCTGGGCAACCACAGATGCCACTGACTTCAGCTAAAGCTACAAGTGCTCTGTACTTCTGAAAATCTGGCTCCAAAAGGCTAAAATTCTCAGACTCAAGTCCTGGCATGACTAGAGTGTCAGAATAACTGATCTGTAGATATGCGAAAATAAAAATACTAGTTCGCTTTGTGGATAACCTTTAGTATGGCTACAATGTATGAAACAAAATAATAAATATATTTACTTAGCCTTCTGACATGGCCAAATTTTTTTACTCCTATTTTCATGTTGCTTTTCAATGAAATACCCTATAACAAAATGTCATTTTATATTATAAATGCATGCTTGCTATCTCTCTGGCTCTCTCTCTCTCACATCTGTCACACAGATGACATTATTCATGCTATCACCACTGCAAATTTCTTCAAGGGGGAGCGTCTTTAGAGAAAAAGGACTGTAAAGCAAAGGAAGACCTAGAAACTGCACAGCAGAATCACATAGCAACTATCTGAAGGAAAGAGAAAACTTTGAAGTACAAAAGTTTAAAAGAAACCTTATGGAAGGTTCTTCACAGAAAAGATATGCACATAGGGAGAAAAAATAGCCATAGAAATAGTGATGGAAAAGATTATACAGAAATGTAAATGGGGGAGAAGAAAAGATTTTTTTATAAGAAAAGGGAAATTCCAAGGGACATTCTCAAGGTAACCATAAAATAGTCAAAAGACAAGTTTCCTTCCTCCCAGCTCTAACCACACATTTCTATTTTATCAGTCACTACACTTGGGCTGGTGCAAGACCCATGGGAGCACTTCAGATCTTCAGCTAGGATGCAGAGAGGGAGGCTGCCAGTAAACAGTGATCCAAGAAGTCTCTGAACCTCATGTGCTAACCACACTACATGCGCTGTCACCGAGGGTGGTCTTGGGTGGATGAAAAGGAGAATGGCCACAAGTCTGGCCACTATGTGCATGCGATGGCCTTAACACCCTGCACAGATGGCATAGGGGCAACAGCCTCTTCTGTGACTCAGTGGTGTGTAAAGGGGAGTGGGGGAGAGCACAAATGGTTCTTGGGATGGGGCCATAAAGAAACTGGGAAGCGGGTCTTTCAGGACCTGCTGACATAATTACAGGATCAGAACAAAAACAGAATGTGTATTGCGGATAGGGTTGCCAGATGGCTGAAAGAAAAATACCGAACCCCCCTTCCCCCCCCCCACGAAAAAAAATGCAGGGAAAAAATTTTGTTGAAGGAAAAAAAAGAGGGGTGGGGGGACAAAAGTTGTTGAGCTAAAAAACCCCCCCACAAAACCCCGAACATGCTTCATTGGGGGGGGTAGGAGGGGTCAGCCGGGAAGAGAGCGCTGCTGGCTGGGAAGGGGAACCTGGAAACAGCTAATGGGGAGGGGGGCGGCAATGGGGCTGACCGGGGGAGGCGAAGGGGCCAAAGGGAAGCAGGACTGGTCGTGGGGGGGGGGGGAGGGTTGGGTGGAACAGGACTGGCTGCAGGATATTGGGGGAGGGGAGACCAGCCGGAAGGGGGCAGGGCTGGCCAGGAGGAAAGAGGAGTGGGAAGCACAGCTGGTGAGGTGTGTGTGTAGCGGGTGGGGGCCGGGAGGAAGGGGGGGTGGAAAGCAGGGCTGGTGGGGGGGTGGGTGTGCAGCAGCGCTGGCCGGGGAGATCAGGAAGAGGAACGGGCCAGCGGGAAGCAAAGCTGGGGGGTGCGGGTCAGGGGCTGCGGGGCTGGCCGGGGTAAGGGGGAGGGGAAAGCAGAGCTGGGAGGGGGGATGCAGCGGTGCTGGCCAGGAAGAAGGGGGGGCCGGGAGGAAGGGGGGTGGGAAGCAGAGCTGGTGGGGGCGGGGAGAGGTGCAGCGTCGCTGGCTGGGGGAGACAAGGAAGAGGAACGGGCCGGCGGCAAGCAGAGCTGAAGGGGTGCAGGGGGGCTGGCCGGGGAAGATCAGGAGGGGAAGTGGGGGAGAACTGGCAGGCTGGGAAGGGGGAGGTGAGCAAATTGGCCGGCGGGGAGCGGGACAGACCCGGGAACTTGCTGCCTGTCCCATGCAGGGTCCCGGCGACGCAGGAGCAAGGAGGAGGCTTCCCCTCCTCCTCACACTCAATCGATTGAGGGCTCCCATCAGCAATCGCGGCCCCACCTCCCAGCTGGGACTCCCAGCCGCTCCCCGCACCCATGCCAGGCTTCCGTCCGGTGCATAGCCGGAAAAATCAGAAAATACCAGACATTGCACATGTCTGTTATTTTCTGATTTTTTGTTACCGGACAGAGCGTGGAAATACCAGACTTTCCGGTACAATACCGGACACCTGGCAACCCTAATTGCGGAATGGGTGTGGGGTTAAAAACAATAATCCTCCCACATTGCAAATACGAATGCTTTGGCCAGCAGCTGCCACTCAGTTCTGAAGGAAGTGCCACCAGTAGCAACGCAGATGTGAGGGAGGCAACACGGTTGCTAGTGGTGGCACTGCCTTCAGAGCTTGGTGGCTAGAGAGTGGCAGCTGCTGAATGGGGCACTGTCACCCTTATGGCTGTGTTGCTGCAGGTCTTCAGAAGTGGGTGGCCAGACAAAGGATGTGCCAAATTGCACACATGATCGGGGGCACCACTGGAGAAGTTTGTACACCACTGCTCAAACTCATAGGGTTAAGTAGTGACTACTGGGGCCAGGACAGTGACTGTATTGTAGCTCCACACCCTAATCTAGGAATGGGGAACCTTTTTTGGGCCACAACAAAAATCAGTTGGGAGGCGCAAGCAAGTGAAAAGCAAAAACCAACTCAGGCCCCCTCAAAACCGCAAAACAAAACAAAAACACAACCCTCACTGATGTGACCCCTAACTGAGAAGGAGAAAGACACTCCCCACGTTCCCCTTGCTCACCAAAGTCTGGGGGGATCTAACTTGGCAGATTTGGTACACTCCAACCCTGCAGTGGGTCACTGGGGAGGCTAGAGTAACAGTGCCAACTCTCCAATGCTGGGCGCTGGGGAGAGCCCTGAGCCTCGGAGCCAGATCCAGGCACACCAGGGGCTGCATCTGGCCCTTAGTTCTCCACCCCAGCCCTAATCCTATGTTGGTGTGGGGAGATTTCACCTACCTGGCTTCTTTCCCCAGCAGAAAGCTTGATAACTAGGGATTTATGCAAATGAATTTCAACTTTGATTAATAAAACAAATACTATATTTCTAGTGACATCTACGCATTGTGGCTTGTGTGCCTCCGAAGCATAAAATACATATGATCCATAGCTCAGATTACTTCAGAATAATTGTGGCTATTGATCATCCCTCCCTGCCTGAAAACAGGGAAAAATGTAGAGGTTTTCTTCCAATTTAAAGACCTAATTTACAAAGAGTTTTTCTACTGCTATTTAGCAGGGACTTAGCTCGGCTGACTAGACCCTCTACTGCTTCTCCAGCTCCACAATGAGTCAATATAGACTTTCATGCATCAAATAACACTCCATCATGTTGAGATCTGGTTTGTTAATGCAAAGTTCACAAGAAAACAAGACATTACATTTAGACTTCCCAGCTGTCCCACAGCCCTTAATACACAATTCTTAGCTCTGGACCTGCTGAGACTCTGCTCCAGCAGGCTCTCTCTGCACTCTAACCTTCCTAACTGCCTGCTGCTCTCTGCACAATTGCACTTCGCAGTCCTCCACCTGGAAGCTAAAAAACAGCTTTCTATAGAGCAGGGTATGCTTCCATCTCGGCTCCTTTAACTCTCTCCTTGACCTCCAGATGCCCTTATATTTCCCAGCAGGCCTGGTTCTGAGTCACATGCTCACATCCCTTGTAACCTGGACTTAATCCCTTCACTTGGGGTGTTAGGCTGAGCTCTGTACTCTTCAAGGATCAGCTCACTGTGTGACACCCACAATTATATCAGTTTAAAATGCAGTGCAGAGTTAAAATAACACAAGTTTCTGGTATGAACATAGTTATATGGGTGTAAAAGTCCTTTTGCTGAGATAGTTGATTCTGAGAAATTTATAGAAATCCAGCCTAACATGGTGTAAGAAATATTGTTCTTACAAGACATATGATGGATAGTATCCTCACCACGTTTTACTAGGTTTCAATACAGTAGGGAGGTACTCCTTTCATGATCTGATCTAGTTGCCAATTGTTGGCACCAATGGTTTGCTGGTTTTGAATTGTTGTAAATATTGTACATCAACAATTATTCCTAGAGGAATTCTATGCCACTGCACATGTGCAGAATTCATATGTTCTGCAGAATTTTCGTTTTTCTGCAACAAGTACATACTGCCCTAGAAGTGCTGCAATTCTGTCTTTCCCCCAACAGAAGCTACTGTGGTGCCAGAACAGCCAAGAGCATGGATATAAACAGGCTGTTCTAGTGCCACAATCTAGCTGGGCAAAAGGCAGAGAACTGAACCACTTCTTAAGCAGAATGTATTTTCTGTGAGGAAAAATAAAATTCTGTGTGCACAAAGAAGCACAGATTTCCCCCAGGAGTAGAAGTTTATTACAGCACCTGACCTGTGGAGCCAGGTCAGGATAGAATGGGACACACTGGGCTGCTGGACCAAGAGGAAGGGTGTCACAAACTGGACTAGCTGGAGGACAGACTGGAGTGTAAGTGCAGGAGGTAGTGAGGTGACAAAACCAAGCCAAGAGTTCAATGGGAGTGGCAGTGCATGCCATATGGTGATGAGGAGAGGGCAGGGTACAGGGACACATGGGGATAGGCTAAAGGAAACCATCAGATTGGAGATTCTGGGAACAGGGGCAGAAGTGCTTGATGAATGGGTGAGGCTTGGGATTAGCCAGGGTCTGCATGAGAGAGGCTTCCTAATAATTCTGCCCTTCCTCCCCCCAAAAAACTGTTCCTTTTTTCCTCTCACCTACACCCAGCAGCCCTCCACATTACTTCAGGCTCCTTCCCTCTCCTTTAGGTCCTCTGTTACCCTTGACATACCCAAGCCCTTGGACTGCTTCTGATGGGCGTGGAAACACAGTTCTGTATTGTAATTTAAATGAATTATTCAAAATTCTATATTAGTATGCCTATTACAGAATCTATTTGTCAAAAACAAACAAACAAACAAACAAAAAACCCCAGACTCTTACCAGTCTATATTGTCACAGGAATTCTCGCTAGAAGAAATTCTAAAATAAATTACCAAAAGAATCAAAACTGGCATGATTATGTTGTATTATTTGGACAAATACAACACAAAGAATTTTGCAGAATTTTAAAATATTGTGTTGTATGCGCAATTTTTAATTTTTTGGCACAGAATTCCCCCAGGAATAAATCATGTAGTACAAATGTTGGAAGATTAAGAGTAATAGCAATATGTCTTTTAAAGGATTTTTCCCCAGTGTGTTCAAAAATGAAGCTCTAGGAATTAAGGAAGTCATTTTCCTGAGATAACATTATAAAAATAATACTGTATGCTCTTAGATCCTCTGTTCTAGCATATAGTATGTTTGAAAAATGAACTCTCTAGACATCTAATTAGGACAGATTTTGTTGTGTTTTGTTGTGTTTATAGCAGCCAGGGTTGGGCAATAAGTGGCCTACAGTTCACCAGGGTTAGCTGGTGGTGCAGCTGCTCCATTTCTCTCAACCAATGGGAACTATGAATGGTGAACCACAGAGAATGGGAGCTGCAAGTGACCATATCTGCGGATGTGAAGGTAAATAAAGAATCTATTGGCCTGCCATGGCCTAACCCTGATGAACTATGTCTGACCCATGGGCTGCTTATTGCCCATCTCTGATACACACAGAATTTCCTCTGAATTTACTGGGGCTATCATTCACATTAGATCTACAGCAAAGATTCAGCAGGCTCATGGGGGTGCACTTTTTCCTCACACACAGAGGGCAGTCTCTTGCCTTCTAAACAATGGGGCTGTGTCTAGACTGCATCCCTTTTTCGTAAAAGGGATGCAAATTAAACATATCGCAATTGCAAATGAAGCGGGGATTTAAATCTCCCCCGCTTCATTAGCATAAAAATGGCTGCCGCTTTTTTCCGGCTCGGAGCTTTGCCAGAAAAAAGCGCCAGTCTAGACGCGGATCTTTTGGAAAATAAAGCCTTTTCCGAAAAATCCCTTATCCCTCTTAAAATAAGGCTTTATTTTCCAAAAGATCCGCATCTAGACTGGCACTTTTTTCTGGCAAAGCTCCAAGCCGGAAAAAAGCGGCAGCCATTTTTATGCTAATGAAGCGGGGAAGATTTAAATCCCCGCTTCATTTGCAATTGCGATATGTCTAATTTGCATCCCTTTTACGAAAAAGGGATGCAGTCTAGACACAGCCTGGGTGTTCAATGTTCACCTCTATCTTTCCAGGAGCAGCTGCACCTGATGGGGATTTACCTCCCCATGGAAGGCAGAGTAGGTTTCTATTACTACTCTCATACAGGGTTTTGCCAGAGAGGGAAGATTTAATTTGTGGCTGAGACACTATAGGTGTCCCCTTAGCAAAGCATGCACTGGCCTGCTTGAATCAGTGTATCCTCTGGCCTCTCAGGGCTCATTGCTTCTGGGCAGACTTTCCACCTCAATGTGACCATAAAGCTAGAACAGATTAATAGAAGTCCAAGTCATCTGAGGTAGTGAGAGAACTACCCTCACTACTCAGTGAAATTGTTTGGCTAGCTGGTACCCAGTGTTTAATGGTTCAATATGTGTCTTAGAGAATATCAACTGCACTAGGACTGGCTTTACAGCCTTATTCTGCTGTCTTCACTTAGGCAAAACTCCTACTGACTGACTTATTTTTGTATTTTAAAACAATTTGTGTATATACGAATATCTTTTCCCTAGTGGAATGGGGTAAAATGATACACAGGAGACACCCCTATACAAGAAGATTCCCCATTCAGCACAGAACTGTGGAATGGTACTATGTCCCCAATTTTAGCTGAGCATTACACAGTGCATTCTGGCTATTCTTCTTGGTTGCCCATGCTTACTAAGGGGCTATTGAGTGTATAGGGACAAATGGGAATACCCTTGAAGTCACTCCAATTTCTGCATGTGCCTGGCAGTCCCCATTTCAGCTCTGATAATATAGGAAATACAAAAATGGCTTAAAGTCACTTTTGCTCCATCTTCCATTCCTGTGCCCAGTAGAAAATGAGAGCAACTCAGAATTAGGGTTAGTGCCCAGTCCAGGTGGTGCTCTACACATGGCTCTCCTTTTAAAAACTAAAATGCCCAAGAAAACACTTTAAGATAATAATATTTATATCAATTACTAATTCAAAGATCTGCACACAAATCAACATTTTAAAAGTACACCAACAGCTACTTTAGGATTTCAACCATTACTTAATTTGTTCTGTTTTACTCAGATCAGATCATGTATTTAAATATGCTGCTGATGTTTTTTCCATCCAAACTGACTTTTCCCCTTCTTTGGTACTCACAAGGTGAATTATTTTTTAACAGCTCAGTCAACCAAGTGCCTTGAGAAATATAAACACCATTAGAAAGCAAAAGTGCAGCATTTTGGGCAGACAGTGAAAACTCTATCCTTCATTCCCTCTTCTCTGCTGGAACTCAAGACAATGTAACACTTCATGGGATTAAGAATAACTTTTGTCTTTTAATATTTTCAATGCATGAACACAGGCTGCAAGTTTGTTACAAGGTTGCACATCCAGTAAAGTGTAGCAGTGGCATATTTAAAGTACCAGAGAGGAAATCATATACTGTAACATAAAAGGATACATAATTACAGTTTGTTCTGGTTTTAGTGTAATTCTTGGATGGACTTTGCAGACAATTTGTTTCCAGAAAAATGTGAGTACAGTGTGCTTACTTCCTTTATGTACATCTGCACACTACTCTTCCTGGCGCCTAGCCCTGAGTGGTTTGTTTGGGCAGTAGAGAAGTCAGCAATGCTACAGAGTGCTCCAAGTAAACTATCCTGAAGAAGCCTGTAAGGGCCAGGTGCCCATCCTCCACAGGGAGAAAGAGCCAAACGATTTCTGTAGTTATGGATCCTCTTGTCTTGTGGCATCCAACCAGTTCTGAAGTGGTAGCCATTATAGTAGCTACTGCTAGAGCGAACTAGCCACACTCAACTGGACAAACAGCCACATGTGGCTAGTGGTTAGTGCATTGGACACCACAACTCTAATCCATTCTGCAATCCCTTCACACAACAATAGCAAGCTTCCAGGATGCTTTGAAACACGCCAACAAGGGGTGTGTGAGATCTCTCCCTTCCTTCATCCACTGTACAATAGCTAAGTGCCTCTACAGCTCAGTTCCTCTGCATCTCAGCCTCTGCACTCACAGAGGATGACACAGGATGTCTTGCTTAGTACATTTGGCACACACATGTAAAGGTCTTCTGTCAAATGTATTTCTTGTAAAAAAAAAAAAAACCTGGAGGAAATTAATGTTGTGCTTGTGGAAATGGCTGAAGTGATCTTGGAACTGAAGTCATGTCTCCATAGAACATGCCTAAGCTATGGGTTCTCCTCCGGGGTACTAAGGTCATTGCAGTTTGCAAACCACCTCCCTTCAGTCTTGGACTCTGTCTCCTTTGTCCCTGCCACAAGGGACAACTCTGGTGCAGTAAAGCATTTGACATCCCGAAACCATTTCAAGTGGGTGAACATCATTATCAGTTTGTACCAGAGTAGTGCTTAGGTGTCTCTGTCAAAGTTCATAGCTCCTGTGTGCAAGTCCCAAGACGAGGGCTCCTGTCCTAAAGAGCTCAACAGACAGAGCCTGGACACTACATGAAAGCCAAATAAAACAGATGGGGGTGGGGAAATCAAGGATGGCAGGAGGACAGGATAACAGTACGATTAAGCCTGTGTTGCATAACAGGAAATGCTTTCATCCCATAACCTGATAATGGCTAAGTAACTAAATTTTGATCAGTCTAGATCTGTTCTATGTTTGAAGCTGAATTTTAAAAGTGAACAGATCCAGATTATAGTTTTGAAATCCTGAGACAATTAGTTCAATAGTAAAGAAATGAAATGCTTTTACTGCCATTTGGGAAAAAAACTAAGAATACATTTAACTTAATACAAAAGTGATACAGAAAAATGCTATTAATACTCTAATATGAAAAACAAGAGCTTTTCCATTTAAAGTATTTTGATCAGGACAGTATCACAGGCTTCCAGTTATTGACTTTGCCTTCTTATCTGTTTGAGGTAGGTGCCACAAAGGTATTTGAACCCCAGCCTCTCAGATTATTTTTATGTGTCTTTTCTCACTCTATTTTCTAATCAGTCGCTTTACTCTCCTCTCTCCAGTCCTCACAATCTCATGACATTAGAATTTTCCAGGAGCAGGCTGGAAAGGAAATGGAGCCTGAAATGGAATTTCCACTTTCTGAAATGTTCCACTTTGTTGTGCTTGCTTCGGGGACTGATCCAGACATTGTATCTATAAGTAGCAGAGGGACAGAGTCATACTTAGATCACCCTTGTCTTATGTTAGACTCTGTTCTGTTGTTTTTGATCACTGATATTCCTGGGTCTATACTACCGTTAAAAATTGCCCCGAGAATCATCTGACCAGTGTTTGTTTGGAAAATGGTTGAAGTCCTGTTTCTTGCATCAATTTTATTTACATCAGCTTCTGAAAACATTTGGCTTCACATGTTTCCATCACTCATTTTAAGAGCTGCTATGTTAGAATCTGTGTTTGCTTCACAGGGTTTCTTTGAACATTTTATTTGCTTTCAATTTGCAATATTCATTTATACTTTTTAACTTGGAATTTGGAGAAATCCAAAACCTCAGATCAAAACTACCAAGGTTCACTTAGGTTTGCATTCTCAGTGGATGTGACATAGCTTCAATGCCAAATCAAATCAGATCATATCAGAAGCTTTCAATTAACCTGTTCCATGTATTATATGATTTTAGATTTCACTGAGAACATCACACATAGCTCTGATCATTATCTGCAATTTTACTCACACAAAAAACCACTAATTAAAGGAGTCACAAGACAAGGCCCTTAATTACAGCCTTGAGAGGTAGAAGAGCACAAGCATATGAGAAGAACATTAAGTGGTTGAGTGAATGGAAGGTGGCATTTTATCAGTGTAATTCAGTGTTTCTCAAAGTGATCCATGAAACTGCTTTGAGAAACCTGCTAACTGGCTGCTCCAATGTGTTCACTTACTGGCTCCATGGCCATGGAGCCTCGCAACTCCCATTAGTTTCAGTTCACCGTTTGCAGCCAAGGGGAGCCACGGGAAGCTTTAGTTGCTTTAGTTGTGTGTGTATGTCAAAAAGCACACATAACTGCAAAATAAACGAGTATGTGATACCCAAACAGAAATCTCAAATTAAAAAACAGATGCAACACTAATTTTACGGAAGAGGAAAAAAGCTTTTAGATTTTATTTTTGTAACATTTGAATCCTAAAACTTAAGTCATGCCAAAGAAATACAGTAATGATTGATTATATTCCAATTCAGATAGGAAAATTTTATCCTCTCTAGTAAAGCTAGAAAATAGAGTAAAAACAAAATAGGTATTATTTAGAAACTAAACTATCAGAATTATCTCCTAGAATCTATAGTGGGAAATTAAAACCCACAACTTCATTAATCATTTATACCCTATTTTTTTAAGATAGATAATTATATCTTTATGTACATTGTCAGAGGAATAAAACAACTGTGAAATATCTTTTAAAAAGGCAAAACTATCTGATATTGTATTTTTAAAGTATGAATAATTAATTCTATCTGGACTTTGAATTGTCTAGCATAGATTTTTCCCTCAGATCTTCCAATAAAAATAAGACCCTGGGAATTCAATTCTGTAGTAGAGTAGGGAAAAACACAAAAAGAAAAATGTTTTCTTCTCTTCTTTCTAATGTAGTTTAAAATGTACTTTGAATCTTCTAGCTGCTAAAATATGTGCGTTCCAGCATTCCTTCCCTTGCCAAATATGCAATATTGTTTACTTTTTAAAAAACTTTTTCTCTCTGAAGAAGCTGCATGAGCCCTCTGGAGATATCTCTCATGTCCTTTTGGAGTTGTAAGTAGGGCAAGGCCCAATTCTTTTACACTTAAGACAATGGGGCTATATTTACACTACCCCCTCTTGCGCAACAAAATATGCAAATGAGGCAAAGCATGGAATATTGACACACCTCATTTTCATATTTTTTGTGCAATAGAGGGTAGTGTAGACATAGCCTGGGACTTTTACCAGTGACTTCAACAGAAGCAGGAATATCTTCCAACGTCCTGATCCTGCAAGTATTTATATATATATATATATATATATATATATATATATATATATATGCATATACTGTGTAATGCAGTATGCAGAGATCATTAGTGAGCTGTGATTAAGGTGATTAGGCAAGCACAGGTAACATGGTTATAGTATCAGATGTGTGAATTACATTTATTAAGCATGAAGTGAGTGATTGATGATGGGAATCAGTTTACATTTCTAAAAAATATATAAAAAGTATTAAACTAAAAATGTGTGTTTGCAAAGGATTTATGATTGTTTTCTTTATTTTGTTTCTCTCACATGTTCCAGAAAGTGCAATAATTAAGGTCATTTTACCCAAAGAGGGTTGAGGGTGTGGAAAAATATAATCATTTAAAAAAATACTGGGCTAGATTCTTCTTTCATCAGAAGACATGCTAGAGGTGTTAAGGAACAACAAATTATTAATGAATCAGCCAGAATTCTCTTATGGACTCCCAGGGAACACATATAGATGGTGCACCACCCTTATAAATAACAGAGTATATCTTGGCCGACATGAAGTAAGGGAGAAAACATAACCCAGCTCCTTCCTGCTCCTTTTCAGGCATCTGTGTCTACTGGAGTGCAAGGAGGGAAGAAGTATTATGCACTCCCTGTACTAACTCTGGATGGTTCCTTTACAGCAGGGGTCTCCAAACTTTTCAGCCCGAGGGCCGCATTAACTATCAAACAGCAGTTCGGGGGCCGACTACGCACTTGAGGTCCAAATAAAAAACAATCAAAACATGGATGTTGTTTTAAATTATTTATTTAATATTATTTTATTCAGTTATTATTTAATAACTCATTGATACACTACACATGAACACCTGTATTAGTGTGAATGGTGAAATTGTTTCCTGGATGCCAAAATAGCAGACATTTCTGGCTTTAGATTTGTTGTCCCTAACATCAACAGTGACCTGAGATTATCATCGGACAAGTTTGTTCTCAAATTGTTCTTCACGTATTTCATTCTTGAAAATGTTTGTTCACACAGGAATGTTGTTCCAAAGATTGAAAGGTACCTTGATGCAAAAGTTTTGACATTAGGAAAGTCTTCCTTGGGCAAAAACTGGTAAAAACCCACCAGTCCTATTTTGAACTTGTCCCTAAGGAGGTCATTTGCTTGCAACTCAATGACTTCCAGCTGCAGTTCATCTGGGCAACTGGCCACATCTGCTTCAAATGGTAATTTTTTTTCCGTAGACAAAAAGGTCTCCACGGGCCGGATGAGAGGGCCTCGCGGGCCGCATCCGGCCCGCGGGCCGTAGTTTGGAGACCCCTGCTTTACAGTATGTGGGATGACCACCATGTACTTCTCTTCCTCTTTATACATTCTCATATGGGCTGAGCAGAATTTGGCCAATTGTTACTAATATGTTTCTCCACAATTTTTAGCAGAGTCTTAACTTACTTTCTTTGCTATGGACAGGCAAAGATGCAGGGATAAAAGCAGCTCACCTTACTCGTGTATGCAAGATGGGAAGGTTTTTCCCTACTGACTATAAGGAAAGAGCTATGTAATCTCAGTGAGGTCCCAATTCAGCAAAGTGCTTAGCATGTGTTTAAGCATCTGAGTATTCCCACTGAAGTCAACAGAACTACTCAAGTATTTACGTGTTTTGCTGAAAGAGGGTGTGAATTCTCATCCATTACTTGTTATGCAACTGAAATGTTCCCTTGTCTCATGTTCCTGTATTGTGTAGGACTTTGGCCCTACCAGGCTGCCTTAAGATTATATCACAAAAATATTCTGCGATAGCCTCTTAAAAGAATGTACAACCCCCAGATTTTAAGTAGAAGAGGTGTCTCTGAAACCCTCACCCCCATACTCAATCATTTAAAAACAACCCAGAATCAAAACAATTGCACAGCCTTAGGTGTCCTTTCTTATACTACATACTTTACTACATTAGGTGCCTGTAACAGCAGTGGAAAATTACAACTATGCAAAACAATGGTAATATCCCCAACCCAGAGGAGCTTATTTCTATGCAAACATACCTAATCATAAAAAATTGGAATAATGAAATATTGTCCTGCACTGGCAGAATGGTCTGTAAATAGAATGTTTTCCCCACCCAAAGTTCTCCTTGAGGCTTTAAGTATTGCCTTTATGTCACAGCTCATTACTAATGTACACTTTACATGGTTTTTATAGTACAGTAGTCTGAAGGAAGTGACTAAATACTATAATAATATGGCTTACAAAAATTTCAAAAACAAAAGTATTTGTAACTGCAAGACCACACTGATATGATTTTCACTGATATGTACCACCATAGGGCCACTTTATTTTAAATGCCACACTCCAAAATAGCCACTTGAGCCATATGCTTCAGTGTCACATTCTTCTGGGATAGGATATGTCACAATGGCACATCACTGCAAAAGAAAACACTTCTCAAGGGAAAAAAGGGCCAAATTCTGTTCTTTGATGTATGCAAAATTACTTCTACAAGAGTTGTACATATGCACCTGGGGCAGAATTTTGCTCAAAGAATTGACTACAATATTCAAAAGGAATGTTTAAAAATATGTAAACAAAAGCACATTATGATGTACTACATCCTTGGCTCTCAACCTTTTCAGACTACTGTACTCCTATCAGGAGGATAATTTGTCCTATATAATCTCAATTTTCATGCACTTAAAAACTGTTTGGTTACAAAATATGACATAAAAATATATATAAAAAATCACAGCCCTCTATAACTGAAAAAATTGCATGTTCTCATTACCTTATACAGGCAGTCCCCAGGGGTATGTCTACACTACAAAGTTAATTCAAACTAATGGATGTTAGTTCGAATTAACTTTAATAGGCGCTACACTAGCGCTCCGTTAGTTTGAACTTAATTCGAACTAGCGGAGCGCTTAGTTCGAACTAGGTAAACATCATTCCACGAGGACTAAGCCTAGTTCGAACTTACTAGTTCGAATTAAGGGGTGTGTAGCCCCTTAATTCGAACTAGTGAGAGGCTAGCCCTTCCCAGCTTGCCCTGCTGGCCACTCTGGCCAACACCAGGCAAACTCTACTGCCCCCCTCCCGGCCCCGGAGCCCTTAAAGGGGCACGGGCTGGCTACAGGGTTTGTGCCAGTTGCAAGGCTGCCAGCACGCTGCCAACAGACTGTGCACCTGACACCCCATGAGCCAGCCACCCGATGCCCCCCAGCCCTCCCCCTCTTCCCGGGACCAGCCTGGCGGCTCCCAGGAGCCTGCCCGGGGACGCAAGAGGAGGGCGCCCGCCTGGTCTAGTGCGGAGATCGTGGACCTCATCCAGGTTTGGGGGGAAGCCTCCAATGTCCACAATCTCCGCACTAGCCATAGGAATGCGGCAGCCTACGGCCGCATGGCTGCCAGCCTGGCCGCCAGAGGCCACCACCGCAGCAGGGAGCATGTCCGCTGCAAGATAAAGGACCTGCGGCAGTCCTACTTCCGGGCCTGCCTGTCAGGGGCCGACCCGGAGGCCTGCCCCCACTTTCTGGCTCTGGACCGCATCCTGGGGGCTCATGCCGTCCCTGCCCCCCAGGTGGTGATTGACCCCGGTGCAGAGGGACCACTCTCTGACACCGAGGAGGAGGACGCCGAGAGCCAGGAGCCTGCCGGCAGCCTGCCCGAGACCCAGGACCCCCGAGGCACCCCACTGAGCCGCTCGCCTGTGTCGTCCGAGGCCGGAGAGGCCTCCACCTGTGAGTACCATCATGCTCCCCTTATGTGTACGGGGGGCGGAGGGAAGAGGGAGCCCAGGGACCGTGCGCCTGGGCCTTGCCCACTACGGAGCAGCAGCTGGGTGTCATGCAGGGGCCCTGGACTTGCAGAGGGGGGCTGGGTTTCACCCACCTGGGCCCCAGGGAGAATTGACCGCTGCTCTTGTTTCACCACAGCCGCAGCACCTGGGCCTGCAGGGCGCACCACCCTGCCTGCAGCAGCCGCCCGCGCCCAGGCCAGCAGGAGAGCCAGGAACCAGGAGGAGTACCAGTGGCGGAACCTCTGCTTCCTGGATCACCAGCTCCGCACCCAGGACCACTGGGTCCAGGAGGACCTTCGGCTGCGCCAGCGGAGCTTGGAGGCGCTGGAAGAGCAGGGCCGTGCCCTCAGAGGCCACCTCCAGAGCCTCCTCGACCGGTTCCCGCTTCCTCCTGCTCCTGCTCCCCCTGCTCCTGCTTCCTCCGTAGCCCCCGTCCCTCCTGCCCCAAACTCCACACCCAGGCGGAGAGGCAGGGGGCTGACGTGCACCAGGTGGTGCCAGGCAGCCTCCTGCCATTGCTGGCAGGCTTGCAGCAGCAAGTCCAGAAAGTGCACCAGAAGGTGCAGGGCGAGCTCTGGCTCCATGTTGCCACCTGCAGCGGCATCCCCGAAGGGACACACCGACACAGACGGGAACAGAGACCAACGCTTTGCTGTCCCTCGGCGAGGTTGGCAAGCAAGCGGAAAAGCTGAGAACCGGCTGTCCGGGGGGGGGTCCCTTTAAGCACAAGCCTCAGATAGCCTCAGACAGCAGCCACACAACGCAACTACTGACCTGATGCCCTGCCAGAACCGGTTTCAGCTGCCCTTAAATGAGCCCCTGTGTCCAATCAGTGGATGCGCTAGTTCGAATTAGCAAAACGCTAATTCGAACTAGTTTTGAGTTCTAGGTGCGTTAGTTCGAATTAGCTTAGTTCGAATTAACTAATTCGAACTAAGTTAGTTCGAATTAGCACTGTAGTGTAGACATACCCCGGGTTACGTACAAGATAGGGACTGTAGGTTTGTTCTTAAGTTGAATTTGTATGTACGTCGGAACTGGCGTCCAGATTCAGCCGCTGCTGAAACTGACCAGCGGCTGACTACAGGAAGCCCGAGGCAGAGTTGCTCTGCCCCGGGCTTCCTGGAATCAGCCGCTGATCAGTTTCAACAGTGGCTGAATCTGGACGCCTGGGACAGTGCAGACTAGCTGCGCCCCTCCCCCCCAGCAGACCAGGGAGATGAGGGCGGTGGGACCGCCCAGATGTGCCGTGGTCCCGCCGTCCACATCCTCCGCATCTTTGCTCCGCGTCTCCCTGGTCTGCTGGGGGGTGCCAAGGAGACGCGGAGCAGCTTTTCTCGCCCCGGAGGACGCGGGCGGCGGGACCGTGGCGCGTCTGGGCTGTCCCGCCGCCCACGTCCTCCGGGGCGAGAAAAGCCCCGTTCGTACGTACGGATCCGACATAAGTCAGATCCGCGTAACCTGGGGACTGCCTGTACATCAATCTGACTAAAAATGTTGTATTTACATGTTAGTGTATACAGCAATATAAGCAAGTCAGTGTCTGTATGTAATTTTTAGTTTGCATTTACTTCGCTAGTAAAGTGCTTTTAATGTAGCCTGTTGTAAAAATAGTTGATGTACTCCATAGAAGACATCTGTATACTCGTGGTTGAGAGCCACTGTACTACATCACTAAGGAAGGGATTAAAGCATTTATTGTATATTTTATATTAGACAGGCATATAGGGTTAATTTATAGACTGGGGCCAAACATACTTCACCAAACTTGGAATGCCACTGGTAGAGCAAACTTAAAAACAAAAGGTATGCAGTTACTTTCAATTCAAAATCTAGATGTAGCAGGCAAAAAGATCCCGCACACATTTCAAAAGAAATCAAGTCAGATGCCAAAACAGGCTTCTCACAGCTATAGAGCAAGGGTGCTGGGTGAAAAGGAGAGAAGACAACCTGGGTTTTAACTAGTGAAAAAATATGCAAAACATGGATCAACTCTTCTCTTCTGCAGCATGTTGTACGGGAGCTTGATAGTCTTGGATAACACCATCTTCAAACACACTGACTACTTGCACTGAACACATTTTCTAACAGCTGGTACTTTCATGGCTGCAAACCATGCTCATTGCTTAAGTGAGCTGGTACAGCTCTGTTGCCTTCAGTGGAGTTAGACCTATTGACACCAGGGATAAGTTTGGCCTGAGGAGACCGATAAACTTTTGAGTACGAGAACTGTGCCTTGAAGTACACTTCTATGTAATAAACTAACTATGGGGAAATGTTCAAAGGCATAAAGGAGAATTAGGTGCCAGGGAAGGCAAATGAGTGACAGAGAAAAGGACAAGAAGGAAAGAAAGACAAGAAGGAACAGAAGGAAGAGTCAGAGTGAAAAAATGGGAATCAAGAAGTAAGTCAAAGAACAAGGAAGGGGCGGGAGGAGCGCTCATCTCCCAGTTCCTGCGCAGCCGCAGGAAGGGGTAGGGGGAGCACTCCTTTGCAGGAACCAAGGGATGAGCGCTCCCCCACCCGGAGGCTGGAGGCTGCACAGCTGCAGGAAGGGTCGGGGGAGAACTCTCATTCTCCTACCTGGAGGTTGTGCGGCCGCATGGGATCCAGGGAGGTGAGTGCTCCCCAGTCTGGAGGATGGCTAATTCCCACCCCCCCCGCCCGACTCATAGAAGCTCCTCCTTCCCCCGCACAGTTTGAAAAAAAGTCTTGTATACCCTGTGGGTTATACTCGTGCGTGGGGTATACAAGATTTTTTTAATTCAAACTACAAAAACCGCGGGGTATATTCCGGTGCGCGGTATACTCGGGTGCAGGCTATATTCGCTAAAAGATGTTACTAATGTGAGTAAAGTTACACATCAGCTGGTGTACTTGCAGGATTGTGATCTTACACTGGAGTATATACACTTATTTTTCAGATTCCATTTCCTACCCTGGTAAATGATGTCCAGTACATTAAACCTTCAACAATATGTTAAATATCATTTTGAGGGTAAAACCTCTGACCCCTTGCAATGAACTGATGTCATACTAGTCTCTATGGTCTAGCATCATCAAAGGAGACAGGCCTATATTTGTTCAGATTGGTCATCATCATCTAGGGCTGTGAAGCTTGTTACAAGAATGTGGCTATTACAGAATGTTACTGTTTTCAAAACAGCAATTTGCAATGTGATAAATAAACAGAAACTGAAGTAAAATAAAAAATCGAGTTCCTTTTGTGCATCTAACATCTGAGGTATTCATGAAGCACCATTTTGTCACATTAATATAATACATATTCCGATGTACAGTAGATACAGTACAGGCAGTCCCCGGGTTACATACAAGATAGGGACTGTAGGTTTATTCTTAAGTTGAATCTGTATGTAAGTCGGAACTGGCGTCCAGATTCAGCCGCTGCTGAAACTGACCGGCAGCTGACTACAGGAAGCCCGAGGCAGAGTTGCTCTGCCCCGGGCTTCCTGGAATCAGCCGCTGATCAGTTTCAACAGCGGCTGAATCTGGACGCCAGTTCCGACTTACATACAGATTCAACTTAAAAACCTCAGGCGTCCCCAAGTCAGCTGCTGCTGAAACTGATCAGCGGCTGATTCCAGGAAGCCCGGGGCAGAGCAACTCTGCCTCGGGCTTCCTGTAGTCAGCCACTGGTCAGTTTCAGCAGCGGCTGACTTGGGGACGCCTGGGGCAGAGCAACTGGGGTGCTGCTGGGTTGCTCCAGTAGCACGGCTCCTTGGCGCTACTGGACCAACCCAGCAGCACCCCAGCTGCTCTGCCCCAGGCGTCCTGATTCAGCCGCTGCTGAAACTGACCAGCAGCGGCTGAATCAGGATGCCTGGGGCAGAGCAGCTGGGGTGCTGCCGGGTTGGTCCAGTAGCGCTGAGAGCGGCGCTGTGGGACCAACCGGCAGCGCCCCAGCTGCTCTACTACAGGCGTCCCGAGAAAAGCCTGGTCTGCTGGGGAGGGGCGCACTAGCTGCGCCCCTCCCCCCCAGCAGACCAGAGAGACGTGGAGGAAAGCCGTGGAGGACTGGGCGGGGGGACCACCCAGACGCACCGCGGTCCACCCGCCCAGGTCCTCCGCGGCTTTGCTCCGCGTCTCCCTGGTCTGTTGGGGGCGGGGTCCAGTAGACCAGGGAGACGCGGAGCAAAGCTGCGGAGGACCCAGGCGGGTGGCCAGGGCGAGAAAATCCCCGTTCGTAAGTGCAGATCCGACATAAGTCGGATCCACGTAACCCGGGGACTGCCTGTACTGTGGCTGACAGAAGTAGTCTGAACAACCTAAAGAGTCATTTAAGTTCCACTGCACTTCTGCTTTCTTTTACCAGATACTTATCTTGAAAGGCCCCGGTGTTCAATATATCTCACAATGTTTTCACAAACCCATTCATTTCTTTCATGGCTTTGGGGATTATGAACATACCTTCTCCCCAAGGTAATATTCCTGGAAACATCTGTTTAGAAACTCAGTTCTGTGGAAGGGCCATTACCAGATTATGGGGAGTCTGGAGTCTGTTGTAAACATTAACTCTTGAGAAGGGAAAAAGGGACAATTTAAATCCTTTTAATTCAATACAGGAATTAGGTAAAGTTTTTTTCCCTCCCACCCAAAAAAGATGTAATGGGCTCCAGGAAATTTCAGGGGAAAAAAGTATTTCACTAGTAATGAGAGAGTTCACTGATGTGTTCACAAAATTAAAGCTATTGGGTTCTGTTGTTTCTATCTAATTTTCAAAGGGAACAGCCTTGTTTTAATTCTGTGTATTCCTCATTTACTAATTCCGGAAGAAACCATTTCCCTAACCCTATTTGGTTCCTTATGGAATTAAACTCAATGAAAACAAAATTCAAATTAGGCTCAGTCAGTGCCAGTTAACACAAAACATGACCAGTTGGTTCTGATTTGAACTCAAAGAATTTTAATGTGTTTCCAATGAGGAAGTCATAATTAAGCATTCTCCTCCTATTGACCCAACATTTGTGCCTGAATTTATAGGAAACACCCAACAAATGGGCACTTGTATCATGTCTGGCTGCATATTAGAAAGCCTAACATGACACACATACTGTTCACTATTCGGTTCTAGTCCTTCTGTGGGTGAAAGGGTCATTTTAGAAGTGAGAAAAACAGAAATTGCTTTCTTAGATTTCTAAAGCAAATTCTACCCAGCTCTATTTATCAGCATTGTGTCTTTACAAGAATGCTTGCAGTAAAGAGAAAGGCTTCTTCCTTTTTCTTTCTAAATGACAGTATTTCAAAATAATCCTGTAGGATTCAAAGGGCCAAATCCTTAGCTGACCTAAATCAATGAAGTAGCACACAAATCAATGGGATTATGGTAATTTTCACTAGAATCTACCCAGATGGATTTCTACCATTTTTCCTCATGAGCTAATAATGTAAGTTTATTCTGTCTTAACAGATCTACAGTCTGATTCTTTTATCACTCCCACTGGTGTAAATGTGGACTAAGTGACAGAAAATAAAGTTCATAGGATAACAATTTTAAAAAGTGACTACATGACATAGGAGCCTAAATCCCATTTCCAAAATTGTCTTATGCACTCAAAATCCCATTAACTTTCAAAAAGACTTAGGACTTGTCTGAATAGCCTGCAGTTTCAAGCAGGACTACACTGACACAAACAAGGTGCTTTCTAGTTTCCACTAGCAAGGTTTACACAATGCAATATACTGCTATATGCTGCAGTTTACACCCATAGGCTATGTCTACACTTGCGGCTTCTTGCACAAGTACGGCCGTTCTTGCGCAAGAATCTGCAGAGCGTCCACACTGCCCGCCCACTCTTGCGCAAGTAAATTTACAGTATGGCGTAGTAAGAGGGGCCTCCTTGCGCAAGAGCTACGCTCTTTTTTGACAGGAGTAAGCCCTCTTGCACAGGAGCTTTTGTGCAAGAGGGCAGTGTGGACGCTCAGCAGGGATTTCTTGCGTTAAGAAAGCCCTATGCCTAAAATGGCCATCAGACCTTTCTTGCGCAAGAAAGCGTCCACACTGCCATGGGAGCTCTTGCGCAAAAGCACAGCTCGCACATGGCAGTGGGGACGTTTTCTTGCGCAAGAGTTCTTGCACAAGAACACTTGCGCAAGATGTTCTTGCGAAAGAAGCCACAAGTGTAGACATAGCCATATAGTCTGCACTGCAGGAGCATGTAAACAAACCCTTAGTTTCATAATTAATTTAATACCCTTTGAAAGTTTTACCCAAGGTTTACAAAGATAAGAAGCAACCAGTATCTGTATGTCCACTGCAAACAACAAAAAGCCAAACCAGACCCTCCCCTGAAAGCGTTCTAGAGCAACAGTGTAAAACCAAACAAACACACGAAACAAACAAACCCACTCATTGCAAAGGGTATTGTTATGGAGAGCTAGCAGAAGGCTACAATATTGCAGGCGCTAGTCCAGCAAAGCATTTCAGTTTAAGTCATCTCCATAGCATCAGTAGGGTTAATCAAGTTAGAAAACCATTTTCATAAACAAATTTGAAATTTCAAAGTGGTTTCAGTAGTGAATTGCTTGAAATACACCCATTTTAGTATTTTTAAAATATTTTTGTTCCAACATTTTTATCTTTTAATAATATAAAAAAAATGTAAGTTCTCAAAGAAAAATCAAATTTCAGTATGGATCATTTTCATGTGTTTTTAAAGAAAAAAAACACTTTTTAACAACAAGGCTTTAATTTGAAAATGTATAGCCTGATGTAACAAGTGCTTAAAATTATGCATTGGCTACATGGTTAGTTGTATGGGGGTCTTAAAAGAGAGTTCCTGAGGCATCAGGATTTCTACTTACATCTCTTTCTTCTTCCCCTTTCTTCCACAGAATGTAGCGGTATGAAGAAAATATACTTTTCAGAAGTAAAGTTCCCTCTTCTCTTTCTTACAGTTTCAACTCTTTCAGTTCAAGTCCAATTACTGGATGTTGAGTATATCTCTTTGCATCAGATACAATGGATGAACAAGAATGAGTCTCTACTATTCGACTGCCCTTTTATGTGTGTGGAGTTTTTTGTTGTTGCTATTAGTACAAATAATGGCTTTCTGAATTAGATATACTGGAAGCTCTGTGCCTCCAACAGAATTCTGCTGGAGGAGAGCAGTGCTTCCAAATGCAAAGCCATTCCTTATAGATAGCCTTCCTGATCCAGTACAGACCTTGAAAGAAAAAATGGTTACGTTACCTTGTGACTGTTGTTCTTTGAGATGTGTTGCTCATGTCCATTCCCTGTAGGTGTGCGCACATCACATGCGCGCGTCATCCGAAGTTTTTCCCTTAGCAGTACCCATTGGGCCAGCAGGGGAGTCTCCTGGGGTGGTGCCGCTATATCATCTAATATATACCTCTTCTGGCCCTCCACTCCCTTGGTTCCTTCCTACCAGACTACTCCGAAGAAGGGGAGGCGGGCGGGATTTGGAATGGACATGAGCAACACATCTCAAAGAACAACAGTTACAAACGTAAGTAACCGTTTTTTCTTCTTCGTGATTGCTCATGTTCGTTCCATGTAGGTGACTCCAAAGCAGAAACTCCAGGAGGCAAGGTCAGAGTTCCAACCTTCCACTGAGTGGAGGGCAGAACTTCCAAGAGCCGCCTCCATCCTCGCATTCTGAGTCAGATCATAATGGTTGGCAAAAGTATGGATCAAAGACCATGTGGCAGCCCTACAGATGTCCAAAAGAGTGACCTGAACCAGAAAGGGCATAGAGGAGGCCTGTGCCCTCGTAGAGTGAGTCATGAGAGGAGGGGCTGGGACTCCAGACAGATTATAGCACTCACTGATGCAGGAGGTCATCCATGAAGAAATTCTCTGGGTGGAGACCAGCTGGCCCTTGAACCTCTTTGCAATTGCCACAAACAACTGTGGGGACTTACAAAAAAGCTTTGTCCTCTCCAAATAAAAAGCCGATGTTCTCCTAACATCCAGAGCAGGGCTACTCAATTTTGGAAGCCCTGGAGGCCACAATGATACTCACAGCACATGCCGAGGGCCACAACTTAAGTGTGGTTGCATATACATGTAAATATATATACAAATTCCATCTCCCAAACAGGGTTGAAAACCCTGTGTTCATCCAACAAGCCATTTCTTTGTTGCCATTTTTAATGTTTCTTATTAAAAAGAAACTTGCATGCCAGTGTTTTGGGCGTTTAGCTTGAAGCTTCAAGTTGTGTGCTTCTTGGAGTGATCTTACTCAGAAAAAGTTTCCAAGCCAAAGCACTCCAACCTGTGGTGGGCGGAGAGCTGGACAAGTCAGGCAGGACACGAGGCAAAAAAAGAACAGGTGCCCGAGAGCCCCGTCCTGGATTCCCAGCAGGGCTGATGTCCCCATGCAGGTGTCTGTCACTCCATGCAAGATGGAGGCAGGGCTGCCTGGAAGCAGCACCAGATCCAAACATGGCCAGTGTGAGCCAATCAGCACCTCTCAGGCTCTGCCCACAAGGCTAAGCAGCCAGCACTTCCCACACTCAGTTCCAGCCATCCTGTCTGCTTGTGTCTTTCAATGCTCACCCCACTTGGGAGACACCTCGCCTTTGTGGAGCATGTTCCCAGTGGAGGCCATGTTCAAAGGATCCCACCTGTGGGCAGCATGTTGAGACCTGTGTAAACCCATTTATACTGTGGGACGCAAAAGTACAGTCCTGATCTAGAGTGCGTAAAGCCTGTTCTTTAACAGAAGCGTGGAGCTTGGGGTAAAAAAAATGGGAGGAAAATGTCCTGTGAGACATTTGGCAGGAAGGTGGGATGGGGGCGTAGCCTGACCTCATTGTTGAAAAAGACTGTGTAAGGGGGGTCTGAGGTAAGGGCTCATAACTCTGACACCTGTGTGGCCTAGGTGTTGCCATAGGCTCAAAGCGGGGACCTGTGAGCCTAGTCAGGACCAAGTTAAGGGCCCACCGAGGGACAGGTAGATGGGCACGTGGGTAAAGCCTGCCCAGCCCTTTTGGAAACAGATGGACCATGGGGTTTGAGAAGAGTATCATGCCCCGGGGGCCTGGGTGAAAAGCAGAAATAGCCGCCAGGTGAACCCTGATTGATGAAGAGGACAGTCCCTGGACCCTGAGTGTGAGGAGATAGTTCAGAACCAGTAGGAGCTGGACATCCATGGGAGAGATTTCCCTCTGGGAAACCCAGACAGAGAAGCACTTCCTCCATTTAGCCAGATAGGTAGCCCTAGGGGAAGGATTCCTGCTTCCCAGCAGGACTTGCTGCACCTCCTCTGAGCAGCTTCACAGCTTTCTGCCATGGAGCTTCCAGGCCATTAGGCGTAGGGACCACAGGTGCGAATGGCAAAGCTTGCCAAAGTCCTGCTGTGGTGCTGTTCTAGACCTACGGCCATAGTATGGGCGCAGTGTCGGCTGCATCCAGGGCCACTTGCAAGGCAGTGTGGGAAATAACCCTGCCCTCCCCGGAGAGGGACTTGAACTCAGGCTGGGAGTCCTGAGGGAGAAGTTCGGCAAACTTGTCCATCGCAGTCCAAGTGTTATAGGCATAGCAACTAAGCATAAGAACGGCCAAACTGGGTCAGCCCAAAGGTCCATCCAGCCCAGTATCCTGTCTGCCAACAGTGGCCAATACTAGATGCCCCAGAGGGAGGGAACACAACAGGTAATCATCACGTGATCCCTCTCCTGTCATCCATTTCCATCAAACAGAGGCTTGGGACACCATTCCCACCAATCCTGGATAATAGCCTTTGATGGACCTAACCTCCATGAATCTATCTAGCTCTTTTTGAACTCTATTAAAGTCCTAGCCTTTACCACATCCTCTGGCAAGGAGTTCCAGAGGCTGACTGTGCACTAAGTGAAGAAAAACTTCCTTTTGTTTGTTTTAAACCGGCTGCCTATTAATTTCATTTGGTGACCCCTAGTTCTTATATTGTTGGAACAAGTAAATAACTTTTCCTTATTCACCTTTTCCACACCACTCATAATTTTATAACCATGATTTTATAACTAGAACCTGCTGGTTCAGAATGCAGAGTTGCAGGCCTCCCAAGGCGTAGGCCTTCCTACCCAGAAAGTTCATCTTTTTGGCATCCCCGTTCTTAGGGGTTGGTCCCGGCTGCCCCTGCCTCTCGTGCTGATTTACTGCCTGGACAACCAGGGGCTCTGGGGGTGGATGGCAGAACAAGTGTCCATTCCCTTCTTGAGGCACAAAGTAACATCTCTCCACCTTCTTATCAGTTGGTGCAATGGAGGCCAGGGTCTGCCAGAGGGTCTTCAGGATCTTAACCACTCTTTTATTAAGGGGCAAGGCCACTCTGGTAGGGATGCTGGCTTGCAAGATGTCTACTGAGTCCTCTGACACCCTCTCCAAATGTAGCTCCAGCTCCAGACTCAGAGCCGGTGGAGGAGGTCCTGGTGCACCCTTGAGTCTATGGATGGCTTTGGTAGGAGGACCTCGTCTGGGTCACAGGCCTGGGGAGCCACCTGGAAGGCTGCAGAGGAGGCCACTATCAAGGCCTGTGCTGTGGGTGGGGCACTGACCTACAAAGCCCTGCGTGAGGCCTGGCCTGGAGGGAAGGGCTATCCCAACGTAAGGAAGTGGACAGAGGGGTGCCCTTTGGCATCAGTTTCTCTAAGTGCCAAATTAAGCTTTAAATATTTGATTGCATTTGATAGAAAGAAGCTAACATTAGTGATATAAACTACCCAGAAGAGGTGGGCACAAAACAGGTTTCTATGGAAGGGCACACTTTGGTGATGACTGCAGAAATTAACATTGTGCTACCCTCTGCTCTGCTAGTGGGCAGGATTCAATTGGGGAGGGGAAGAGGCTGAAGCCAGTGGCAGCCTCCACGTAGAAGTGGCACTCTAATGCTATGGCATCATTGAGAACCTGCTGCGGAAGTCAGCACGGCGAAGACAGGCAGCAAAACAACCCCTCACTGTCCAGCCTTCCTATTTGGGATTGCAGTCACCTCACTATTCTAGTATTAGTTCCCCTCATGAAGAGGGCCAGCCATGCTGAAATGCAGAGTGATTTTGTAGTGCAGACAAATATCTACTAAGAATTAGCTTAAACTAGCCTGAGACCTAGGCAATATATGAACCTAAATCGCAGAGGTGTTAGGTCAGTGTACTTTGTACTAATACACTATACAAGGTCAGTAAAAATGGGGAACAGACCTAGGTTAGGCTGTGGCCAGTTTAATTCTGGCCCACGAATATCTAAATCAAAGTAGGTTTCTAATTTTTGCAAGTTTATCTGACCCACAATATGGGCTGGTTCTTTACTCATTTCAACCTGGCATGCAAAATGCTATTGTTAAGCAATGCATCCTCCTTAGCTTAGCTCAGAAAAATCAATGACAGTTCTGTGTGTTTCCCATACCTGGGAGGGAAGATTCTTTATGCCCCTTCCTCCATGGGCATTAGGATGAAAACAAAAAGAGACTGCCTCCAGCCTGGCTGAGTGCCATGAGGGAAGGCAGAGTACTTTTTTTACCTGGAAGAGGAGTGGGAAAAGATAAACTGGGTAGACTGCCTCACACTTACTAGCTAATAAGAAATGTGAAGAAAAAGGAGACAGTAATGTAGAAGAGGAAAGAAAAAAAATCTGGTAGAGGCTCTCCCTCTTTCTACAGCTGCTGGGATAATTCTGCAATTCTGAGCTATGCATGTCATGAAAGTGTTATGGACTTGATCCTCCACTGTCGTGCTCCTTGTGTGATAATTTACATCTGTGCAGAGCAGTGTAAAACACTAGAAAATTGGAAGGTGGGATTTTGAATTCACTTTGCATAATTATAAACATCTGCACAAGGCAGAGGAAAATCAGGCTTGTATGTGCCTGTATGAGATCCAAATGCGAAAATGTAAAGAATCATAGCCCCGGCCCACCTGCCCAGCTCCACTGCCCTTGGCCTGCTTGTGGGGCTCTGCTCCTGGCCCCTCACAGGGCGACAGCCGCTCTTGGCCACCTGGTCCTGCAGGTCAGGCTCTGACACTGCCATAACGTTTAACCAGTTAACGGATTAAAGGGGCAACGGCTGTGCGGGGGCTGCTGCCCCAGTTCAACTGAGCTTGAGCACCCCTCTCCCCCCAGCCCGCTCACTGCAGACAGGTTCTGCTCTGGCCAGTCTGGAGTGCCCTGTCTGCAGGGTGCACACACTGGACCCTCTTCGACAGGGGCGGCTCTGACTAGGTTGGAGCACCCTTCTGCCTGTGGCAGGCCCTGCCAGGCTAGAGCAGCCCCTTGCCTGTGATGGGCAGAGAGCTCTCCAACCCCTACCCATTAACCCAGACTTTGGCAAAATACCCTCCGCAGGCCAGATCCGGCCTGCCAAGCTGCCAGATCCAGCCCGCGGACACAGATAGACTCCCTATCTGCCCCCCGCACGTTGCTGGGAAAAGTGGCCATTGCGGGGCTCTGTTTGAACATCTGTGAGCCTCAGGGGGGGATGCCCTCACCCCCCAGCACAATCCCAGGTGGTCAATGGGCAGCTTGAGAAGCATCCTTCCCTCAGGCTTGTAGCTGTTCAGAAACCACATTGCCCCTGCAGGCAGTGCAGGGACACGGTAGGCAGGAAGTCTGCTTGAGAAAGCTGCTGGCTCCAAGTCAATCAGGTAAGTCTCCCACCCACAGCCTGCCTCTGGCACCCCAACCCTTTGCTCCCTACCCCACATAACCCAATCCTCTGCTCTCTTCTACCCTTATATCCCCTGCAGGATCCTGCACCCCAATCCTCTGCCCCATGTCACAACCCAAACCCTCCATCCCCCCTCTTGCACCAGTATCCCCTCCCAAATCCTGCACCTCAATCCCCTGCCCTAGGTCACAACGCAAACACTCTGCCCCCTGCCTCCTGCACACATATCTCCTCCCAGATCCTGCACCCCAATTCCTTGCCCTAGGTCACAACCCAAACACTCTGCCCTCCGCCTCCTGCACACATATCTCCTCCCAGATTCTGCACCCCAATCCCCTGCCCCAGGTCACAACCCAAACCCATCCATTCCCTTGTGCACCCTAGTTCCCTTCCCCAGGTCACAACTGCCCCCTTCACCCAAACTCCCTTCCAGACCCCACACCCTCTCCTACACCCCAACTCCTTACTGCAAGCTCCCTCCTGCACCCAACCTCCATCCCAGATCCCACACCTCCTCCATTAATATGGAAGAGTGCAGCCTCTGACCACTTTCCAAATTCTTGGAGTAGCCCGCCATCCCCATAAAAATTATTGCCCTCCCCTGCGTTAACCAGAACTGGTAAGCCTCACCCATTAAGGATAAGGCTTACTGGTTAACCACTCACATCCTTAGCAGACTGCCAGCCCACCAGATCAGCTCCACTCACAGCTGTGCTCAACTTCTGCGACTGTGGTTCTCTGTTTCAGGGGTTCTCTTGTCCAGCAACATCAATGATCCTGCTGGAGGTTGGCAGAAAAGCCAAGGAGGTATGGGAGAAAGTAAGAATGAGCCTTGCAGAGCAAATCGAATCCACCCCACCTCCCCCAAAAGCTATTTCATTTTCTTAATTTCTACATTTTTCTCCACCCCCTTGTCCAAACTGGGGATTTAAGTGACTAGTTGACTAGTCAGGTCAACTAATGACTCAGTTAGTTGCTTTCTCCCCCCCTTGCTGCCTCTATCAGAGAAAGACAGCAAGGGGGGAGGGGCAGGAGCCAGTGCTGGGGGGAGCTGGCTTAAAAACTTGTTTTCCCCAGCACTGAGTCCATTAGGGGATAGAGGCAGGGGCGCAGTAGGGAACTGGTAGCGTTTCTGCCTTAAAAATGTAGAAGAGTGGGGCTCTTGTACATTTCAAAAGCAGAGAGAGCAGGGCCAGCAAGGGATGCTTGAGCGCCTGTGCTCCCCACGTGCTTCCGCCTTTGAATGTAGCTCATGCTTCGATATGGGCTCTTGCTACATTTCAAAGGCAGAGGCGCCCTTATTGACTAATCAAATAGTTGATGCAAATTGCATAGAGTATTGATTAGTTGATTAATCTAAATTTCATATCCTTAGTCCAAATAAAACAGGGTTTTTTTTTAAATTTTAAGCTCTTGATCACAAGATGACAATATTTCTTAACATATGCTTGCTCGCTCTCAGTAGTAGGTCTGCTTTGACACAAACTATTTGCCAATATGGTATAATCATGGCTTTGCATAGCACTTTTCTTCAGTGTTACTGTGAGGTTATAGTCTAATCTTTTTGCAGCTCTTCATATGCTTGGCAGGAGAAAATATTCATTCCCAATATATTCTGAAGTTGGAGAGGGGATTGTTGACATTATATGATCTCCTATCTTATTTGCCATGTAAGTGCTACATTGCTGGGTGAATATTCACAAAGTGATTTTAGATTTGTCATAGGAAACCCACCCAATATGTCTTTATTTACCATACCAAAACACTGACTCAAAATTTGGCATTTGCACAAGACAGAATATTTTTTTTCCTTTTCATAAAGTTTTGTATTAGTGTGCATTCTGCATAAAATCTCAAAAACAGCCTACGAGAGAACACACTTTTAAACGCACACAGCTCATAATATATCATCTGAGTTGAGAAACATTAATTATAAAGAGAGTATATATGTTAGTCACTCCTAGAAGATTATTCTATTCCATAAAAAGAGGTCTTTTAAAAGAAACTGTAATAGTAATTTGCTTATACAAGGCATAATTCTACATTCACATAGTATTTAATTCAGTATTTTTCATACTTTTAACACAACATGGTGTCCCACTTGAGCTCAGATTTGTCATCTTTATGAGTCTATAGCAGCTGAAACACAGCCTTGAAAATGCATATTCATATGCAATATCCCATTCCAGCATGATGATTCACACTGAAATGTCTAGTAATCACCTGCATAAATCCTTTTACTTATCTTAATTTGGCCATCTTTCTGTAGTTCTCCTCTTACTTGCATTGATAAACATTCAGCCTTTCTATATAGATTCTAAATGATCCCTTAAGCAAGGCTTAACTTCAGCACTTGTTCAGGTGAGTTATTACTGCTAGATAAAGCGACAAGGAATGCCATGGCCCCTTATAGACTAACAGATGCATCGGAGCGTAAGCTTTGTATGTGCAGGATTTATGCAGATGACAAATCTTTGTAGTGGATGCATCTGATGAAGTGGGTCTTTGCCCACAAAAGCTTATGTTATGATACATCTGTTAGTCTATATGGTGCCATAGGACTCCTTGTTGCTTTTGCAGATCCAGACTAACACGGCTACCTCTCTGATACTGCTAGATAATACTCTCAGAGCCACGCACATGCCCGCACACACACACCTGCCAGATTGATATGCCAGGAAACTGACACCTGTTTACAAAAAAGACCACACACAGAAAGCAGCTCTGTAAACATTTAACACTGCTCCACTTTTGTTCTATGTCAGTTAACACCTTTACTTCTGTGTGGAGACTTCCAGAAATGATACCAGCCAAAAACAATTGTGACAGTGGCTTTGTTTCCTGGAATTGGACATATGTCCTCTAGGAGCAGGACCATGATGACCAACTTGCAGGTAACTGTTTCTCTCTGTCACCTGCTGTGGGTGCTCAGAAAGGACATTTGGGTGACATTTGCAGGACATTTAAGGCTACTAGTGGTAGCGTACAGAGTGGAAAGATCTCTGCTATGGAATTCTTTATTGCAGGAAATCAGGTTGCTCCTAAGCCTGGGTGTCATAACACAGCATCTGCCATTTCCTCTTCCCTCAGTAACAATGACAAAAGAATGGATAACAGTGGTTCTCATGGAGGATTATTTTCAGATCATTCCAAATAACCAACAGGAGCTGAAAGCAGTGGTGGAAAGGAGAGCCATGATCATATACAATCTTAAAAGCATGTGTGAAATTTCATTTATGTACATAGCTCCACTGACTCCAGTGGGACTGCTCCCATGAGTGAAGTTGGCATATGATTGAGTGTTTGCAGATCCAAGGCCTCAATTTCCTTTTAGGCAATTAATACTATTTTCAACATAGTAGTTTATTACCTGGCACCAAGTATTAAGTATGAGAGAAATGCACAGACAGATGAACAGAAATCAGTTGTACGGTGCTGTTAGCAGAAGCCTGTTTGGATTTAAGACACTGACCTAGTGATGAAAGAATCCATAGCCTGCTACTAATCATCTGAGTGACCAAGCCCTATCTGAAGAATCTCTTGGCTTTCACTAATTATGTGAAGTAAAAAGAATGCATATATCAGTGTTTATGTAGGGTTCATTGATAGTCAGGGAATAATTTCTAAACTCAATTTCTGACTTATACAATAACCCAGAGCTCACTGGAGAAGGGGCAGGGCCCAGGCTACTCAGGGAAGCTCACTTAGAGAAGCATCTAACTATTGTTCCTGTCCAGGGATATGGCGTTAGTGTACAAAAGAGGTAAAAGCCCAGTTTCCAAACTACTGATCCTAGTCCCATGATGCTTTCTCAGAACTCTCACTTCTGCTTGTGCAACATCCCCTTTTCTGAGGAGGACACATGGAATTGGACCGAAGCCTGTCCATGACAACATTAATTCCCTGCATCCAGCTGGATTCCTTCAGATCATCTATCTGGTGACTTCTGATTAGAGGTTCTTCCTCTCATATGCTACCCACAGAGGCAAGAATCCCTCATGCTACTGAACCTCAGAACCCTGACTTTTCTGAATTGGAGAACTATCTTGACTTCCTAGTGCCTTGTTTCTTTTAGAGACAGAGACTGGTTTGAATCACAGATGAAATTAGATACGAATCTTGACTTCATGTCATAGTTTGTCCAGACCTCAAAACCACATGGAAATTTGGCACAGTTCAGGCCATTTAGATAATATATGGAATTGTGATATGCTCCCGGTTCCAAGTACTGTAATATTGTCTCCTTTGCACCGTCTGTTAGTAATTCAGTAATTCTCCTTGTTTATTTGACAATGAGTTTACACGTATTAAAAGAAAATGCTAAGCAACCTATTTCTGAGGCTTAAAAACAGCTACCGTATTTTAGCGAATAGAACTCACGAGTTTTACAAACCCCACACACACCCCGCTCCCCCCATGGGCTATACTCTTGCGCGGGGTATATAGGTTTTTTTTTACTGAATGGAAGAGGATCCCCTCCTCCAAACCCTTTTACTACCTTTGCCAGGCTAGGGTTAGGTCCCAGCCCGCGACCGAACAACATGGGGAAACTTACAAGGGGCACAGCAGCCGGGAATGCTCTGGAGCCGGGGCAGAGGCATCCTCAACAGAGGTGCAAGGCGGGAGGCTCCCAGCCCAGGCTGATAAAGGGAAGGAGCCCGGAGCAAGTTGCTCAACGGCCAGCAGCAGTGGCGGGAGTCTGCAGGCAGCCACAGCTCACAGGAGCGGGGCCGGGGCACAGTGATTGTTGCTCCTGCGCGATCCAGTGAGGCGCCCTTCCCTGCCTGCAGCCACCGCCGCACCCGCTGCATGCTCGCTTGTTGATCCTGTGCCGGTGCCTGCTCCGCCGCCACAAACCATGCCTCAGCCCAGGAGCAACAAGCGGGTAATTCAGGCCTACAGAATATCAAATTCTTAATTAAACTGCAACAAATTAATTACAGTGAATGTTAAAAAAAAACCCAGTAGCATATGCACACTTGTATTTCAATCAGTGCCTGTACCCTGCATTCAAACTTGATAATCGAATTTTAACTTCATTGCATCAGCAGTGTTTCTTCTCTAATAATCAACATAATTCTTATGACTAACACTCCAACTTCAGTGCTGATTATCTCTTCCAGGATAAAATCATTCTGTAAAAGGCGATTTTCATTTTGTAAAGGTCAGAGCCATCCATTGCAATGGAGTATTTCAGTTTACATCAGATAAAAATATCTGTCTAGAGGTCTTGTGATGAGAGCAAGAAATGGCTGTCAGGAAGCCTGAGTTGTGGTGCTGAATCTAATACCGGCTCACTGTGCATTATTGGGCAAATCACACTACTTCTCAGTGTCTCAGTTTCCTTATCTGTGAAATGTGATTAATATTTATCTAACCTTGCAAGAATGCTATCAGTATTAATATTGTCAGTAGATCTGGGACTAATGGATGGAAGACACTATAAAAGTAAGTTTTTAATTTCAAATCCCTCACCTAAGCAAAGGACCTCTTAACTTATTCCCTTTAGTTTTTGGTGCTTATATTACGGTAGCGTCTTGAGGCTTCAACTAAGACCAGAATCCTTTTATGCTAGATGAGATAAAGATACTTAATAGGAAATAATCTCACTCCAATGGCTTTAAGCCTAAAGAAATCTAAATGGAGTTTGACATGTTCAAGATCACGTGTGAAGTCTATGATATAGCACATCACTGAATGAAGCTTTCTGGAGTCTCAATCTAGTGAGTTAACTGCAAGACTATCCTTACTGTTCTTTAACATCTTTGCAAAATGATTAGAAAATCCCAGCACTAGTTAAAATAATTCCAAGGAATCACCGACTCCTTGCATTTCCAGAATAGTTGGTTCTTTCATATCCATCAGAAACATGTTGCATAAAATCCTAGCAAACCAATGATAATGACAGTATGATGGAATACACTCCTGGGGTACGTCTAGACTACACGCTTCTTTCTAAAGAGATCGTCTAGACAGCCACAACTTTTTTGAAAAAGCGATTCACTTTTTCAAGAGAGCACCCAGACAATCTGGATGCTCTCTTTTGAAAAAGCCCTGTTTGCGGTCAAGAACACCTTTTTACGAAAGAGCACTACTAACTGTTTTACCTTTATGTTTTGTAACCATTTGTGATTTTTATGGCTCATTACTTGAATTTGGTTAAAATCTTGCTGTAAACGAGTCGCGCATAGTCCACCACCAACACGGCTAATGGCCCTTGGTTTATTGGTTATGCAGGACAGTTCTGCAGCAACAGGCACGACCCACCGCCGTGGTCCGCCCTGTTCACCTTCCTCTTTGTTTCTTTTTATGCACTCCCGAGGCTGCCTCTCCGGCCAACGGAGTAGGGGGGTTCGGGCCCACCCCCTCTCCGAACCCCGGCCCAGGGCCCTGATGGCAGGGACTCACAGTCCCTCCCTAGCGGATGGGGGAAGGGCCCCAAAACACACCCGCTCACGGGCTCTACGACCCCGCCCTGAGCCGCTTCCTACTCCGCCCTTCCTAAGGGCCGGCCCCTGCCGCATCTCCCAGCCTCACCTCTTCACTCTCCTTCCTCCCTGACTCTCTGTTTCCTCCTCCCTCCCTCCACGGTGTCAGCCCCGGGTTTAAATCCCCCGCTGGCCCTGTGCCCCCCTTCGTCATCTCCTCCGCGTCGCCCCGCGGCCCCCCTTCCTCCATGACGTCACCCGTCGGCGCCTCTCTGGCCCCACCTCCTTGGGCCTCGCCCAGAGGCTCTCCTTGTCTCCCACCGCTTGCCGTGCCGAGCCCCGGCTCGGCAGCACGACCTGCCGTCACGGAGGCACGCCGGCTCTCCAACCCCCGGCGAGTCCGCCCGTCGTCACCCCGGGCACCCCGAGTGTGGGGCGGGAGCGCCCCGTCACACTTGCTCTTTGTAGTTAATAAACTTGTTTTATTGTTTTATCTTATCCACTGTAGTTAAGGTTGAAGTGTCTGGTTAACTATTTCAGATAATAGACAGGCATATTATTCTCTCTGGGTATGTCTAGACTACATGGCTCCATCGACGGAGCATGTAGATGAGTTTACTAGACATAGGAAAATGAAGCGGCGATTTAAATAATTGTTGCTTCATTTACATCAAAATGGCCATCGCGCTGTGCCGATCAGCTGTTTGATGGCACCGCGGGGCAGTCTGGACGCACCACGGTCAACAAGGAAAGCCTTTGTTGACTGCTCCGGTAAACTGAGGAATACCGGAGCGGTTGACAAAGGCTTCCCTTGTCGACCGCAGCGCGTCCAGACTGCCTCACTGTGCTGCCAAACAGCTGATTGGCACAGCACCGCACTCATTTTGATGTAAATGAAGCTACGATTATTTAAATTGCTGCTTCATTTTCCTATATCTAGTAAACTCATCTACATGGCTCCGTCAACGGAGCCATGTAGTCTAGACCAGTGTTTCCCAATTGGTGCTCTGGGAAGCAAAACTAGGGGTTCCACAAAGCAAAACTAGGGGTTCCGCGAGGAGCCAGCACTCCCCCGCCCCCTCTGAAAGAGAGAGAGATGGCTAGCCAGCAGAGGCATGGGTGGCGAGTTGTATGGGCTTGTGGTGCCCATGCTCCACCAATATTTGGAGCTGGAGCAGCCCCCCGCCCCCAGCTGTGTGTCATCCCACCCCGGCCCAGAGTCTCTCTCCCCTAGCCCCGTCCCTGGCCCGTCCCTGCCGTGCACAACCTTCACTGAGCTCCCCCTTGCTGGCTGCAGCTGCCCTGCAAGGTGTGCTCAAACCAGTGGGCAGGGAGATGCTTGGGCGTGACGTAATGTCACGGCCCAGGATTTTAAAACTGCTGGGTGCCGCGTTGCACCACACAGCTGAGTTGTGGGTTCGGAGTCTGGGGACGGAGCGCAGACTCCAGCCCCGCAAAGTGGAAGGCAGAAGGTAGGAGAAGGGGAAGGGCTGGGAGAGGAAGGGGCTTGTGCGGAGGGGGAGTGAAAAGAGAGGAAGGCACCAAAGGGACAGGGTAGAGGAGAGACAAATGCCAGGGGGCCAAGTGCAGACAATGAGGAAAAAGGCAGGAGGGGAGGTGTCAGTGGGAGGGGGACAGGGTGATGCTGGGAGGGGAGAGGGTAAGGGCATTGGGGGCTGGAGGGGGAGGTGCTGGGAGAAGGCTTGAAAGAAGGGGTGGGCATGAGGAAGGCCGGGATGGAGCAAGTCATATGTGAGCGCACAGAGGGGCATGAGAGGAATGGGGGCAGAGGATGGTTAGGGGGTGGGCATCAAGGAAAAAGAGGGCAAAGGAGGTAGGGGCAGTGAGGGAAGGGGGAGGCACCAGGAGGGTGCAGGAGTAAGAGAAGATGCAAGTGCCAGGGGATTATGGGGGTGAAGCAGAAGAGCAGACACCTGCAGGGGAGGGACCAGCACCAGAGGAGAGATGCAGGGCAGGTTTGTACAGGGAAATGTTAGAAGAGGGGATGAGGAGGGGTAGCTTATATGATCAGAGGGGAGGAGAGAAGGGCTGGTGGAGGGGAGCAGGTCTCAGGAAGGCTGAGGGCAGTGAGAAGGGCAGGAGTCAGGACAGCAGAGGAGGGTGAGGGGTTGGAGGGCAGCAGGCACCAGGGGAGCTGATGGAACAAGGAGAGGAGACATGGCAGCAGAGAGAAAAGGTAAAGTTTTAAAAATATTTATTAATAACTTGGGTGCCACAGTGGCACATCCAAACAAGCCACATGAACTCAGTACTTGCAAGCTGTGCTTTTCTACAAGGGCATCTATGGCAGTGTGGATGCTCTCTTGCCCAAGAAAGTGTTGATGGCCATTTTAGCCATAGGGCTTTCTTGTGCAAGAAATTCACATTGCCTGTCCACACTGGCCTCTTGCACAAGAACAGTTGCGCAAAAGGGCTTATTCCAGAGTGGGAGCATCATAATTCTTGTGCAAGAAGCCCTGATTTCATACATGAGAACGTCAGTTTACTTGCGCAAGAACACGTGGCCAGTGTAGACAGGAAGCAAGTTTTTGCGCAAAAGCAGCCGCTTTGGCGCAAGATCGTGCCAGTGTAGACACAGCAAAGGGGAGGGAGGAAAGGAGGAAGGCAGGGGCAGGGAATCAGCACTGGCTCAGCATGTCTGCATGGTTTGGGGGAAGGTGCAGGGAAATTGAGCTCAGCTGGGTTGCAGAGTGGGGAGGTCCGGGGAGCTGGGCTGGGCTGGGCTGCGGGTGGGAGTGTGTGTGTGGGGAGCTCAGAGTGGCTGCAGGAGGAGGAAGGTGCTGGGAACCGGGGCTAGACTCAAGGGGAGAGAGGGGCAAGGAATCGGCGCTTGGCTCAGCAGTTTTGCGGGGCTTGGGAGAGGTGCAGGGAAACAGGGCTCAGCTGTGTTATGGGGGAGGCATGCAGGGAACCAGTGCAGGGCTCAGCTGGGCTGAGGTGGATGGGGAAGGGCATACGGAACAGATGGGCAGCTCAGCTGGGCTGTGAGGGGCTGCAGGGAACTGGTGCTGCACTCCCTTGGATTGTGGGGGATGGTTTTGGGGGAGGTGCAGGGAACCAGCAGGGGTGGGCAGCTCAGTTGGGTTGCAGGGGATAGAGGTGCAAAGAAGCCTAATGTGTGTGTGTGTGGGGGGGGGGAACCAGGAGCGCTGAAATGACCTCCCCTGGTCCAAAAATCCCTCATCTGGGACCAGTCAGGTCCAGAGGGTGTCAGATCAGGGAGGTTCAACTCCTACCCAAGTCCCCTCCCTGTCCTGGCCCCAGCGCCCTGCCTCACACCCCAGGACTCAGCACCACCCTGGCCCTGGCTCCAGAACCCTGCCAGTCACCCTAGTGCCCAGCAGGACCATGTCCTTGACCCCAGCACCCTGCCACCTGAGCCAGCATCCTTCCACCCAGCAGCACCCTCTCCCCAGCCCCAGCACCCACTTTCACTCTGTCCCCTGCTCCCACCAGCACATTTGGGACCATGTTAGTGAGGCTTGGGGGTTTTTGGAGAGTTTTTTTGCATCTCACTTGTGTGGCCCCAACTGACTCAAAACAGGTTCCTCACCCCTCTCATAAATAAAGACAATGTTAAAACCTTTTGCGTTTGACATAATATTTTATTTAAAAATGAAGCCTGGCCAACAAACCCCCAGTTGGGTTCAAACCCCCCTTCTCACTGCAGCATCATAACACTCCTGCACCACCTGATCCCAAATCTGAACCTATCGTACACTGGAACCCCCTGTCCTGAGTCTCTTACATCCCCAAACTCCTGCATCCCACATCCTCAGTCTTCTGCCACAACACTCCAGCACCATCCACACATCACAAATCTGTGTCCTGAGCCTATCATGCTCACAGCCTCCTTGCCCTGAGTCCCTCACATATCCAGCCCAAACTCCTGCACCCTCACATCCACAAGCCCTGGCTTGCTCAGCATCCCAGCCTTCCACCTGAGCCCAACACTCCCCAGCCTGGAGCCCCCTCCCCAAGCCAACATCCCCTTCTCCTGCTTCCAAATTCCCTCCCAGAGCTTGTACTTCTCACCCCTTCCCACCCCCAAATCCCTCGTTCCCACCCCACACCTCCTGTCTCAACCTAGTGAGAGTGTATAAGGGCTGGGGACAGCCAGTGATGGAGAGGAGGGGAACAGAGCGGATGAGGCCTCAAGGAAGGAGGGGGGGGAGGGTCTCAGGGAAGGAATGTGATTTTCATGCATTGGTGGGAATTTTCCCTCTCACCCCCCCTTTTTTTTGGTTGACAAACCTAGGGGTTCTTTGAAAAGCTGAAAAGGGTTCCTCAGCCATATAAAATTGGGAAACACTGGTCTAGACATACCCTTAAAGAAATAACAGACTTACACAGATGTACTGTCCATGACAGGCTTGGGAATTATAGGGTGTACATTTCTGGGGGAACATCTGGATGTGTACTAGGGTCATCCTGCTGTTTATCCAAGGCTGGTGAAAACCAGAATGTGGCTGGAAGGCTGCAGGAGTTCAAGGTGTGGTTTGCATGCTGAAAGGCAGTCTGTCAGCAACCCACGTCAGAGCTATTTCAGCAAGGCAGGGCAGGGGTGACATGGCTCACCACTGGTCTGAATTGTACCTGATATGTTTCAGCTTATAAAATAATTAACTGCTAAACTTCATAAAAAAGTTTAGCAGAAAACAATTCCTTCTAATGGGACAGCACATTCTTACAACTGAGTTATACTTTTTGGTGGAAAAACCACATTTGTGCTAAATTGCTATGATTTAAATTTTCCATTTCATTGGGTCATGAAAGATTCAACAGATAGCTGAATAAATCACTTAAAAATGCAAATCTTCCAGGCATCAGTAATATTTCTCCAAGGACTCTCTCTTTCTCAGGCTCTTACCTGATCTTGGAAATGATTATGATTTAGAAAAGGAAGCATATTGTATTTTAATTCACTATATGTTTATTTTAGCTGTAGTTGTTATATTTGGCATCTGCAGTAAAACACTGATATTTCCAGAGATCTCTATAAATCTTCAGAAAAGAAGGGAACTGGGAAATTAGCAGAGTGCGAAACATACAGCAAAATGAATGTATAAGGAAGGCTCAAAGAAGACAGCAGATTGTATTATTGCCCCGATTGTACTATTGCCCTCTGTATTTTTGCCCCGCTTTTCAGATATACTGAGCACTTACAAATTTCACTGAAGTCAACAGTAGCGGGAATTGACAAGACCTTTGAAAACTCCCGCATTATCATATTATACTGTAATTAAATTATAATTACTGACTTTATAATGTGTTTGTTGCAAATTTAGTACTTGTGATTAGTGTACATATATATATACACATATATAGTATAGCATGCACAAAAGATTTTAATGTGAAGATCTTAAGATGCTCTATTATTAAGTTATAAAATGCTTAAGATATGCTATTATAAAGATCTCACATTGAGATTCTTATAAACTATGTATTATTTGAGGACTCTAAGTCAGAGCTTCATTGTGCATTGGATGGACATACAGTAAGAGATAGACCCTGTCTTCTAAAGCTTAAGTCTTAATTGAAGACAAGATATAACAAGTTAATACATGTATACATTTTTTAAAAGACTGTCGGCATTCCACTTATATAACAAAAGTTCTGTGGGCTTCCTGCAAGAAATGAATCTATGGAGAGATCTCATACTATGCTGAAAGCTCAAATTTTTACATAAATAAAGTGATTAACTGACTGCCTTCCCGAATACAAATAGCATTATAGAACTGTGATGCACTAGATCTCAAAGTAGTACCCTATAATCATCACGTATATATAACTGTGATAATTCATACAATATATGCCATGTAAGATACCACCGGCATCTTCTGAAACTCACTGTTCTCTTAAAATATGTAATTTGTTAGTGTGTATGAAGTTATGTGACTTTGCTATATGGGTGTGAAACGGGGGCACTCTCCTTCCATGGGTGCCTCCTTCTGGCCAAGTCCACATGCTTTCACTCCCTCGTTACACTGGGTCACTAAGAACTGCTTCTTTTTACATTCCTAAGAACTAGTTGCCTCAAGCCCTGTACTCTGAAATGTGAAAGGCAAGCACATTCCTCAGCTATTCATACCGTATCCAAGTAACTACCAGAAACAGGTAGGCTGTTATACTATAGAAATAATACCGTTATGCAGAACAACCTTTTTTCTTGTACATCAAAACTTGTACAGCATCCTGGAGAGCAAACAAAATGTGCCAGATTCAATAGGGTTTTACTAAAACAATAATAATAAAAAACACTCACCCCATTGTAACGGATCTGGGCATTTTGGTTTTAGGATAAACACATTTCCCCAGTGACCTGCTTCAATCAATCTGAAAGAGTGATTTTGAGTCTTGCAGTGTGTTGTGATCCCATAAATTATTTAAGTATGAAATATTTATATCAGAGAAAAAAGGCCATGCTCATTCTTTAAAAAGTTTAATGATTTTTTAAAAATGTATGAATGTGATTTGGAAGTGTTTGTAACTTGTTAGATACCATTGGTTTCAATGTACTTATTCCCACTCAATATTCTCATACAAGAAAAATATCCGAGATTTTATCTTCTTGAGTCCCATTTCCCTCAAGAAAATAAAATGTAAGGTGATCCGAATTTTTAAAACTACCATTATGGTTGGTTATTATTTGTACGACCACAGTGCCCAAGAGCCCTGTTCAAAAAGAAGGACAGTATTGTGCTGGATACTATGCAAACAGAAAACAAATACTAGTTCCTCTTTCCTCATGTCTTTCTCTATCAGCTTTGAGCAGGACAGCACAAAGAAAAATGCACTTGTTCCCTGACAGGAGTTTGTATCATTTAAATAAAACAGTGGCTCTTTTCTATAGCGAGCCACAATTGAAAAACTGACCTTAAAAAATACAAATGATTGGTTTGGGCCCTGTAGAAGCATAGCAACCTGGGGTATGTTTACATAGTAAAGAAAATCCATAGTTGGCCCATGCAAGCTAACTTGAGGCTCAGGCTTTGGGGCTGTTTCACTGCTACACAGATGTCTGGACTTAGCCTTAAGCATGGGCCTAGGACCCAGCAGGGTGGGAGGGTCCCAGAGCTGAGCAGTCTGAGCCTGGCAGTCTCCAGTCTGAGCCCGGAAGCCTATGTAGCAATTAAACAATGCTTCAGCCTGAGCCCCAATCGCACAACTCAGCTGATCGGCACAGGGAGGGGCAAATTGCCATGTTTCCACAGCTATGTTACTCTTAAAAGCCAATCCAATGTTCCTATCAGGAGGCTGCCAGGAGAGTGTACTAACTTTGGCGAGAGTGAGTTTGTTCCACTGTTTGTTTGCATTTTGTTTCTGTTGCAGGTGATTTCAGTTACTGTGGCAGTTGGGATTATGTCGAGTATTTGATCTTTTGTTCTCTTGATTACTTTTGATTAGATTCACTCAGGGTTGTCTAGACTACATGGCTCCATTGATGGAGCCATGTAGCTGAGGCAGGCCAACAAAGGAAAATGAAATGGCGATTTAAATAATTGCCGCTTCATTTAAATAAAAATGGCCGCCACACTGTGCCGATCAGCTGTTTGCTGGCACAGCGTGGCAGTCTAGACGGGGATCTGCCGACCCCAGAACCCTTTGTTGGCAGATCCTTTATGCCTCATGAAACAGCGCGGCGGCCATTTTTATTTAAACGAAGCGGTGATTTTTTAAATCATCACTTCATTTCCCTTTTTCGAGTAAACTAATCTACATGGCTCTGTCGACGGAGCCAGGTAGTTTAGACGTACCCTCAGCCTTATGATCAGCCTCCCCCTGAGTGGCTAACAAGGTGGTAGGCCTAATCTAGATTAACAGGATTTAAAAGACAGAGGCAGAATGACCAGGGGAGTGAAGTGGACAGGGGGCTGCAGACAGGGGAGTTTGAGAGGGAGTCCTCGTATGGTTAAAGGAAGACCCGCAATACCTGAGCCAGAACTGCTTCTGTCTCCTCTGCCTGCTCCTGTAGCCAGACAGACCACCTGAGCATGGATACCTCTACCCAGATCCTGGTGTTATTTTGCAGGGACTGTGCCTTGCAACTCCCACTTACTGAAATCCAAGGTGGGGAGACCATTCAATGTGAAAAGTGCCTGCTGGTGGAATTTCTCAGGAAGCAGGTTGGAGAACTACAGGAGGAGGTGGCTATGCTGAGGAGCAGCTGAATCCACGAATAATTCCTTGAGAGTATTCATGTGAAGACCACTGAGGCTGAGAAAGCTGTCCCATTACAAAAGACTGACGACAAATCACTGGTGGTGGAGATGGCTCTGTCTCAGGGGGAACACTGGCAGCTGGTCACTTCTGGCAGCAGGCAGTGCTCCATCCCTGCTCCCAACCCACCCACTGAGGTACCGGGAAACGGTTATGCTGTTCTGGATATGGGAAATAAGAAATCACCCCCTAAAGCCGAAGAAGAGAAGCCTTGTACCCCCAAGGCTGGGAGGTCTGCAGCCACCTCTGTGAGGAAGAAACACAGGGTAGTGGCGATTGGAGACCCTCTTCTGAGGGAGACGGAGGCACCCATCTGTCACTCTGACATGTCATCCTGGAGATATGCTGCCTGCCAGGGGCCCATAGATGAGATGTTACGAGGGCACTTCAAGGATTATCCAGCCTTCTGATTACTACCACATGCTACCATTCTACTCTGCGTTAGTTAGGCCTCCAAGTTGGAATACTGTGTCCAGTTCTGGGTACCACATTTCAAGAAAGATGTGAAGAAATTAGAGAAAGTCCAGAGAAGAGCAATAAAAATTATTAAAGGCCTAGAAAAATGAGCTATGATGGAAGACTGAAATAACTGGGCATGTTTAGTTTAGAAAAAAACGACTGATGGGGTCATGATAGAAGTTTTCAAATATCTAAAAGGGTGTTTCAAGGAGAAGGGAGAAAAATTGTTCTCCTTGGCCTGTGATGATAGGACAAAAAGCAATGGGCTTAAATTTCAGCAAAGGAGATTTAGGTTGGACATAAGGAAAACCACCTATCAGGGTGGTTAAACACTGGAGTAAGTTGCCTAGAGAGGTTGTGGAATCTCCATCACAGGAAATATTTAAGAGCAGTTTGGATAAGATGTCTATCAGGAATGATCTAGATGGTGCTTGGTCCTGCCATGAGAGCTGGGGACTAGACTTCATGATCTCTTGAGGTCTCTTCCAGTTCTAGGATTTTATGATTTTATGATCATGCAAAGGAACAGGTGGGAGATGATATTCTAGACTGTTACAGCATCTTATGGCCTACAAATAATTTCATCCCAAAATGAGACCAGAAATAGTATCTCCAAGGAAAACATACCAACCTAAACCGCAGGGTCCCAAAAGTGCAAAAGTCCTTTTACATGGAACAGCTTGCAGGTTGAAAGCCAAAGCTTACAGAGTGTGAATGTACTTGTCAATTCTAATCATGTAGACTTACATCTATTTTGAAACATTTTTCTGTTTGCTAGAACTTGGAAATGCATAATTAGTGATATAACATTGAGCCTTCCTTCTGTAACAATGCACACACATAAGGTTTAATATTTACCCACAGATTTTGAAAGAAATATTTACTTAAAATGAAATAGCTGACTATGGGAAGAATGAGCCAAATTTAATTTACTGTGAGGAACTGGAAAAAAAGAATTTCTTGATGAGTAGAGGGATAGTAGCTGTATTGTTATTATTACTGAATGTGTGTGAAGCCATTAGCTTTGGGTCATAGGTAGGTGCTTTTTTTACCTCCGAAGATTTATGCAATTCAAAACTCTTCATATTTGGAAAGGCAAGGGTCTATTGGCATGCCTTTAATTCAGTACTGGAACATTTTTCTTTATTCCTGCCCCTGTAAGTGAAATTCTTGCTTCACATCTTCTCCTAATCCCCTCTGGAAATAGATGATTGAAGTGCTGTTTTTCCAAAGATGCTTCTATCTGCTAGAATCATTCTCAACTCCTCCTGTGAAATAAACTGGCATGGGCAAAGCTGACTGAATGACATGCAACTTCTTCCAGCTAAAGGTAAAGTGGTTTCTGGATTACTCATAGGGGAATTCTGTCCGCTCACAGAATTTGTGTCCCCGCATAGTTTTTTGCTTCCCTAAGAAAACATTATTTCTGATGCAGAAACAAAAGGAAGCCACAAAAGCCGTCATGCACCACAGTGCATTGTTTTGAGCACCCAGTGGACAGAGAAGTCACAGTGGAGAAGGTGAGGGCGAGGAGGTTCATGGCTGGGGACAATCTGGCCCACAGCTTCTACCCTTCTACAGACTCAGCTGCTTGTGTCCGGCTGGGCTGGGAAGGAAGAGACTTCCTCTTCCCCTGAATAGCAGATCAGTGTGGACTGGGCAATTTAAATTACCGATTTAAATAATCAAAGAAAATAATTGATTTAAATCAAGTTACCAAAAAAGCTAAGATTGTGCTTAGAGTGTACTTAATTTTGGAGCAAGCCCCACTGAACTCACTAGCACTTCTGTTTTTTGAGAAAACAAGTATAAAATGGGGTTCCTTTGGAAAAGCTGAGTTATGCTGAAGTAAAATAGGGAACAGACTTATGGCATCGCCATTATGATCTGTGGCCATGATGTTCCAAAATAAGGGGCATGTATTATGTAATATAAAATAAGAAAATGATGCTCAGTGGCAACTGGCAACTCCAGATTTCTCTTACTACAGCTTTCTATACTGCTTACTTGAGAGACAGATTCCAAACCTAGTTAACTAATTAAAAAAGCCATAAGGATTAGCTAAGATAAACTTTTTATGGTAGCAACATCTAACAAAAGCATACAGCTTGGGAATTTACTTGTTAAATCACACTTGTAATAAAAAGCATGGAGGGGTTTTGAAGAATGACGCATTGCAAAGTGAATTATTTACGTTACTATCCAGTGAATTATTTACGTTACTATCCAGCCATATCCACATCTTCATCTACATAATTTTCTCCCAATAAGTAGTTTTCCTTATGATGTTTCATCCTTGCAACTAGGCCATGCATATTCTTCTTGCTCTGCTTCCACTTGACATATTTTCCTTTTTTCCCCAGGAAACAAATTTTTTCAAAATATTCCCAGACAGTGTGTCTCATGCCCAGAAGCCATGACAGTTTTTCTCTGGCAAAAGTGTGGGGGAACATAGGAAGTTACGTGTGTGATGAACTGTGTATTCCTCTTTCTTTCCAGTCCATTCCACAGTTCCTTTCTATGCTGCTTCTGTCCTTTCCTGGACCTACCCATATCCAGATATTCTATGCCAAGCCTCACTTCCCCAGCATCCAGAACGTTCCCACTCAGCCACTTGCACCCAGAACCATCCCACCCATCTCATCCCCTGCATATTGAACCCCCTTATACTCAGATCGCCCCTCCCCCCGCGAGCCCCACTTCCACAGCATCAGGACTCCCGTTTCTTCTGGACTTCCACCCCAGCAGCCTGATCAGCCCCTGCTGAGTTCCCTGCACTCAAAGCCCCACCCAAACAAGTCCATCCCCCTGCACCTGGACCACCTTGATGAACCCCCCTGCACTCAGTCCCACACACCAATGAGCCCCAACCAGCTTCACCCAGACCCATATGCCATCAAACCACACTTCTCCAGTATCTGGACCCCATCCCCGGCTGAGCCTGCCACACTCAGATTCCCCTGCCATCCCTCTACACCGAGAACTTTCCTGCTAAGCCCCAACCACCTGGGCCTCTCTGCAGAGTCTCATTCCCCCCTACACCTGGACCCCCTTTGTGTACCCAGATTACCCCACACAGAATCTTCTTACCCGACACCTGGATTCTCACTCCTCTCCTTCTCTCCTGCCCCCGCACAAACTAAGATCTTGCCAGGTGGGCTGGCTGTGTTTGCAAGACTCTCCTTCTCACTTGCTGTCTTAATGCACCTGGCTTGGCGGGAAAGGGTCTCATGCTGTTTCCGGGGCAGGCCTGTCCCTTGCACTGTATCAAGATGTGGTACAGACTCACTCATGAGAATGTCCAGGGGAGGCAGACAGGGCTGGAAGGAAGGCTGCAAAGTGATCTCCCATCTCCATGCAGCCAGTAACCTGTGCTCTCCACTGCCATGTTGGAGCTTCCACATGTATTTATTTACTGATAAATAAAATATGCAACATTTTAAAATACTGTGGGCAGAATTTTTAATTTGTGGGTGCAGAATTCCCTCAGGAGTATCAGATGAATTAGGAGGAGTTAGGGTGAATTCCTAACTGTCCTCAAACAGATAATAAAGGAAACTTAGATCTAAAGCCAGACCATTCTTAAAAGTATAATTATAATTTGGGTTGGCTGCTGTATCATTATAACTTGGATTGGTTATTGGCATAGGAAGGGTACTATTTAAACTTATTGGGACAAATTCACTTTGGTGTCATCAGATGCTAGTCCTCTGAGAAAAACAGAGTTATATTCCGTTACCAAAGCAGATACAAGGACTATGATTTTTCTTCATTAAATATTGGTTACTCTAGCAACAACCATAGGGAATTTTCCAGGGAATCAAGCACTCATAGGTGTTAATCATTCTTTTCTCACTGTGGCCATCAACACCCTTTCAGTCATTAATCCTCAGTGAAACACCATATGCTTGACTGGCAGATATTGCAATGACATATAATTCATGGAAAAAACCCAATTTTGTATACTTTTATCTTACTGCACATATGCTTACCAAAAAAAGGTATCCACTCCAATCAGTACACTATTGATTGGGCTAAATGTACAGTACCAAGCATGGAAAATATATTGGTTTTGATAAGCATGTGTCCAGATCACATAATAGTTAGAGAACGATTGACAGAGCCTACTAATAGAAATTCAAACAACATTACGTGCTTCCATTGCCACCTTATCTTCTATGTCACATGTGGCCAATAATTTTCGCAGGGGGGCCATTTCATGAATTTTGGTACATGGTCAGGTGCTGGCTCCAGGCCCGCCAGAAGGGGCAGAAGGGGTGGGGCTGGGAGGCTACAGAGGGGGAAAAAAGAGTGTGTGTGTGAGACACAAATTTTGTGATACAGATTGAGCGTGTGACACAGAGGCAAGAGGGTGTGTGGCAGTGACTGTGTGTGTGTGGCACAGAGACAGCATGGCACAGACTGTGTGGGTATGTCTACACTACCCCGCTAGTTCGAACTAACGGGGGTAATGTAGTCATCCGCACTTGCAAATGAAGCCCGGGATTTGAATTTCCCGGGCTTCATTTCCATGAAGCCGGCCGGCACCATTTTTAAATGCCGGCTAGTTCAGACTCCATGCCGCGCGGCTACACGCGGCACGGACTAGCTAGTTCGGATTAGGAACGAGGTGTACAGCTAGTTCGGATTAGGAAGCCTAATCCGAACTAGCTAGTCCGTGCCGCGTGTAGCCGCGCGGCATGGAGTCTGAACTAGCCGGCATTTAAAAATGGCGCCGGCCGGCTTCATGCAAATGAAGCCCGGGAAATTCAAATCCCGGGCTTCATTTGCAAGTGCAGATGACTACATTACCCCCGTTAGTTCGAACTAGCGGGATAGTGTAGACATACCCTGTGTGACAGTGACACAGAAATTGTGTGTGCTGGCTGCTGCTGGGTAAGTTTCTGAGAGAAGCAATGTGCTGTCTCTAGTCACTCTTGATTTGCTCAGATTCACACATTTCAGTATCATTAGTGCCCACATGGATGAGTAGCATGATCAGGTATGGCGGGGGAGGGAGGGGAAGGTGCATGTGAGAGAGACAGAGAGAGAGAGCATGGACACTGAAATCTTAGAAACAGTGCACTGCTTCTTATAACAGGCACTGCTGAGTCACTTAAACATCCATGCTTCAGATTGGAGCAGCTCCACTATGTGTCTCCCTCCCTCTGATCTCTATTCTGCAGCAGGACACCCTAACTTCAGCACTCTCCTCTCCCCTCCCCTCTGCACAATTAGCAGGAGAATCCTGCTCAACTGCAGAACTGAGCACCTGAAAACCCGCTGCTAGCTGTAAGTATGCACACTCTGCTAATAAGCTGGGCGGGACAGAGAGAAATGCTTGGTGGGCTGGATCCAGACTCCGGGTCCAATTTTGTCTATTCCTGTTCTAGGTGAAGATCAAAACCTGTTAGTTTGTTAGAGTTTTTTAGAAGTTTTTTCCCTCATTATCTGGGGTCCTCTTCATGGCAACAGAACTGATTTTTGGTTAGAGCACCAGCAGCTTGGAGATACGATATGAGCAGTATCCTGACCTCTGACATCAAGGGAATAGATATGAATTTTCAATTCACCAGCTTCATCTCTAATGCCTACATTTCAGCCAACCTCTACCACATTGTTTTTATTATGTGACTTTGCTTCAGGGCTGCTGAAGGGAGATTATATTGATTTTAGATACATGCTGCTTAAGGAGGCAAGAGATAGTTTAGAGGATTTGTAAAGAAATACAGTGTCTTACCTTCAGGTTGTAGCCTAAGATAAATGACATCAGGTATATTTAGGATATATAGATGAAATATAACAGTTATTAATATTATAATACTGGGCTTACAGGTTTCAGGCTTATAAGATATTTAATTTTGCAACATTAAGATTTAGTTCAAACTGGCATAAACAAATTAATAATCCTGCTGAACGTATGTCTGTGTTTGTGACATGCTTGTGTTTTGAAATGAACTGCTGAGTTTGGATAATGTCTACAAGAGATTAGCAGACAGCACAGGATGACTGCTAGTAGCTAGGGTGAAACGTTACAGATTTCCTTAAAGTAACTGCCTGTTACTATAGCAATAAAGCCCCTCTTTCAGTTCCTCCAGAGCCTCTTGGCTGCACTTCTCCCTTCACCTTTTAATTTACGCACACTCCATCTGTGGCCCCACAAAGTTACGGGACATCCTGGTCAACCTCCTCCTGGCTATGGTCAAGATGGCGGTTTATAAAACCAGGGAGCAGAGGTTTGCTAAGGGAGGGGATTGCGAATGTGGGGCCTATTTCCACTCCTGTATCCACTCCCACATCTGGGCAGAGTTCCACTGGGTGGCGTCCACTGGCTCTCTCGAGACGTTCAAGGGGCAGCGGGTGCAGTCCAAAGTTCCCTGCTCGGTGTCCCCATCCGGTTCCCTCGTTTTAGCCCTTTGACTCTCGCACCCGTCCCCGTTTTTTTCTTTGTCCCCTGGAATTAGTTGGTGTTTAGGGCTCTTTGAATCCTCCCTGTAGGCGGGAGGAGGGTCCTTTAGATGTGGGCGGGCATTAGCCCGCCCACCTCCCAGACCCCAATAGGAATATAGCAATAAAGTGATGTAAGTATTTATGAGTGTAAAGGGAAACAATGAGTTAGCCTATGAAGAATGGTGCATCTCAAAAGAAGAAGGGTGTGGAAGTTCAAATAAGAAAAAGAGGTAATGTGTTCAAAAATACATATGAGCCTAAGCAAGCATCAGCTCAAGGTGTTATAAAAACTGTATCAAAACCTCTGTGATTTGGTGGGGAAAAGGGGGAATGCCAGGAGGACACGGTAATAATGAGGTTGGCCACGAGGATGGGGACTAATACTTTGGGTTTTTCCACAAGGCAAAGTATG